>NC_133649.1:261453322-262053322 GCF_009905375.1 Apium graveolens | reverse complement strand
ATCTCCTACTTCATATTCCCTATCCTTCCTGGTCTGGTCGGCGTACTTCTTTTGTCTATCCTGGGCTGCTACCAGTCTTTTCCTGATGAGTCCTACCATTTCTCTGGTCTGCTGGACTAACTCTGGTCCTAATATCTTGTGTTCTCCAACTTCATCCCAACACAGGGGAGAGCGACATCTTCTTCTGTAAAGAGCTTCATACGGGAGCATTCCTATGCTAGCGTGATAGCTATTGTTGTAAGCAAATTCGATCAGGGGTAAGTGGTCATCCCAATTTCCTTTGAAATCAATGGCACATACTCGTAGCATATCTTCTAGGGTCTGAATAGTCCTTTCGCTTTGTCCACCAGTCTGGGGGTGGTAAGCGATACTCATGTTTAGTCTGGTGCATACGCATTCCTGGAAGCTTCTCCAAAATCGGGAATTAAACCTTGGGTCTCTATCTAACACTATGGCTACAAGAACGCCGTGTCTTACTATGATTTCCTTCAAGTAAATATCCACTAACTTGTCTACGGTGTATCTTTCGTTGATTGGTAGGAAGTGTGCGGACTTGGTCAATCTATCTATGATAACCCATATGGCATCATGATTGGTCTTTGTTCTTGGTAAGCCTGTCACAAAATCCATTGGCTATATGCTCCCATTTCCATTCTGGAATCTCTAGGGGTCGTAATAGTCCACTAGGTCATTGATGTTCAGCCTTCACTCTCTGGCATGTCAAGCACTTGCTGACCCACTCTGCTACTTCTCTCTTCATGTTAGGCCACCAATAATATTCCTTAAGTTCACGGTACATTTTCGTACTTCCTAGGTGGATTGAATTTCTAGAGCTGTGCCCTTCGTGCCGCAGCTCATTCTTGAACTCTTGCACATTTCGAATCCAAATTCGGGACGCATACCTCATAATAACTTTCTCATCCTTATCGCATCTCACTTCTTCACCGGTCAAAGTTCCTCTTTCCTCACTCATATTCTTTTTCTGACATACTCGTATCTTTTCAGTCAGCTCGGCACTAGCTTAATCTCAAATAATCCTTCCGTTCCCCTACCGGTCATCCTCACGTCAATTTCCATCTTTTCAAATTCCTTAATCAACTCCTCCGATGTCATTATCATCTAGAGTCTTTCCTTCCTACTAAGGGCGTCAGCCACCACATTGGCTTTACCCGGGTGATACAAAATTTCACAGTCGTAGTCTTTTATCAACTCTAACCATCTCCTCTGTCTCATGTTCAGTTCCTTTTGAGTGAAAATATATTTGAAGCTTTTATGGTCAGTGTAGATCTCACATTTCTCACCGTATAGGTAGTGTCTCCAAATTTTTAGGGCAAACACTATGGCTGCTAATTCTAGATCATGCGTAGGGTATCTGTTCTCATATTCCATTAAGTTTCGAGAGGCATACGCTATAAATTTGTCGTGTTGTATTAGTAAACATCCTAATCCTTTAAGCGATGCGTCGATATATATCACAAACTCTCCCTTTCCATCGGGAAGAGCGAGTACTGGTGCTGACACCAGCCTCCTTTTCAGCTCTTGAAAACTTTCCTCACATTTCTCTGTCCATACAAACTTTTCTGTCTTCTGGGTAAGTCTAGTCAGTGGTCCAGCTATCTTAGCAAAATCTTGCATGAATCTTCGTTAATATCCACAAAACTCCTAACCTCCGTTGGGGTAGTTGGTATTTCCCAATTGGATACCACCTCTATTTTGGCAGGGTCAACTAAAACTCCTTTGCTACTCACCACATGTCCTAAAAACTTGAACTTCTCTCAACCAAAACTCGTATTTCGAGAACTTGGCATACAATTTCTCATTCCTCGAGATTTTCAAGACTAACTTTAAATGTTCTGCGTGTTCTTGCTCTGTCTTTGAGTAGATCAGAATATCGTCGATAAAAACTATCACTCATATATCTAGGTACTTTTTGAACACTCTGTTCATCAAATCCATAAAGGCTGCGGGTGCATTGGTTAACCCAAACGACATAACTAAGAACTCATAGTGTTTATACCTAGTGCGAAAAGCAGTCTTCGGTATATCTTCCGGTTTGATTTTCAACTGGTGATATCCTGTTCTTAAATCTATTTTGGAAAAATGTACAGCTCCCTTAAGTTGGTCGATTAGGTCATCAATTCTGGGGAGAGGGTACCTATTCTTAATAGTCAGCTTATTCATCTCTCGATAGTCTATGTATAATCTTATACTTTCAGTCCTTTTTCTTTACGAACAGTACTGGCGCTCCCCATGGCGACACACTGGGCCTTATCATTCCATTATCTAATAACTCTTGCAGTTGAGAAGCTAGTTCCTTCATCTCAACTGGGGCTAGGCTATATGGGGCCTTGGATACTGGTGCCGTTCCTGGTGCTAATTCTATAGCGAACTCTATTTCTCGGTCATGTGGCAATCCTGGTAAGTTTTCTAGAAATACATCCTCAAATTCGTTTACTACGGGTATGTCCTGTATATTAGGGGCTTCCTTTCTGGTATATACCACATAAGCCAAATAGGCCTCGTTACCTTTCCTTAACAATCTTTTTGCCTGTAGCATGGTTAGAAATTTTTGGCTCTGTCGTTGACCTTTAAATACTACTTCTTTTTTATTCTGCACTCTTATCTTTACTTTCTTCTGTTCATAATCTATTTGCGCTCCGTTACTGGATAACCAATCCATTCCTAAGATTACATCAAATTCTCCTAATGCGAATGGGATTAAGTCAACCTCGAAGATCTTCCCTTCTAATTTCAACTTGCACTTAGGGTGTACTTGATTTACTGGAATTACTTCTTTGTTTGCTATTTCAATTTGTAATATCTCACGTAAGGGTATGGCATTAAGTTTTAACTTTTTAGCAAAATCTTGAGATATAAAAGACTTGGTTGCTCCAGAATCAAATAGGACATTTGCATGTTCGGAATTTAACAAAAGGGTACCTGCTATCACGTCAGTGTTTCGGACAGCATCCTGAACAGTTATGTTGAAGGTCCTAGCAGCTGAGGGTCGGTTGGATGCAGCTTTGTTCATCCCTGAGACTGGGGGCTTCATTATCGGGAAATCCTTCCTCATATGTCCTACTTTCCCACACTGGAAACACGTCTTGCTATATTGGGGACAGTTGTTGGCAAGGTGTCCGGGTTGGTCGTACCTGTAATATTTCAGAGGGGCTCTTGCCTGGTTGCATATCCCAAGGTGTCTTCTCTTACAGGTCTGGCTCTCTGGTATTGGGGCACGGGGTTGGCTATGAAATATGGTCCTAGATTGTCCGCCGCCCTGGTCAACACTCTCACTCGGGGCCCTTCTGAATCCGGGGCCTCGTGCAGGTTGGGACACCGCTCCCCTGACGAACCTGCTTGGAAGGCTCCTGTTCCCAGTTCCTATTCCTTGGCTTCCTATCTTCCTCTTCCTATTTTCCTTTTCCTTCACACTCTGCTCACTGCCAGCTTCAATAATCGAGGCTTTCTGTACTAGGGTGACATAGTTTGTCAGCTCTAACACTGCCACTCAGTTCTGTATCCACTGTTTCAGACCAGGCTGAAACCTTCGCACTTTCTTTTCTTCGGTATTCACAAACTCAAGCACAAATCTCAACAACTCAGTAAATTTGGCCTCATATTCTGCTACAGTCATCTTATCCTGTTTCAACTCTAGAAACTTAATCTCCATCTGGGTTTCCACAAACCTAGGTAAATACTTGTCTAAGAACAGTCGGGTATATCTATCCCATGAAATCACTACATCAGTTTCTAGGTTTCGTTTGGACTCCCAACAGTAGTTAGCTTCTCCTTTCAGCATATAAGAAGCGAAAATGGTCTTATGACGTTCCTCAACACCTAGTATCTCGAAGGACTTTTCTATTTCTTTGAGCCAGGCACGTGCTTCAATGGGGTCGGCAGATCCTAGAAACTCTTGGGGTTTGAGAAATTTGAAGGCTCTAAAGGCAGTAGCTACAGTCTGTTGGGAAGCATGTGGCTGTGGTGGAATAGGCTGTTGGTTCATATTTGCTCTTAACAGTTCCATAAATTCATTCATGGGGTTTCCTCCCTGATGGGTATCCTCGGCCTCTTCTTCTACATATTCTTCCTCATCATATTCATTATAGTCTAGGTCTTCTTCACTTTCCTCATTCACTACAGGGTCAGGTTCACCTCGTTGTTGGTTAACAGATTCTGTGGGTTATGCCCTGGTTCCTCTTCTACGGGGTGGCATTGTTCTGATATTGAAAATTGGTCAACATAGTTGTAATTATAACAGTTGGATTATTTTATTCATATGTAAGCATGTCATTTATTATCTAGAAGGTTTTTATAAAGTGCAATAACATAGACATCGTTTCTTAATAACTGCTTAGATATATATTAATAAGATCTCCCACTTATATCTTGGGGATGAAACAACTAGCCGAGTTCATACATGCCTGATTACAATCTATCACTACTAGTTCTGAATACTGAAATGAAAATACATAAGCCGTGTACCCTAAAGGGCTAGGAACGCTATCTACTACTAGCTATCCTATCAAAATTGGTGACAAGTCCCCCAGCCTTCTTCAAGGTCTATATCTAGTCACTAGTCTCTCAGTCACTATCATTACGAGTGAGGTCACGCACCCTCCTCATCGCTCCTGCAATCATCAGCTCTACATCAACTACCGGGATATATCCTCCCACTGTTGTCATCCTCATCTGAACCCTGGTACGGAGCTCGATCCCATCGATCTCTCTACAGGCTATGGCTGGGGAAGCAGCTCTGAAATCTCCTGGGTATCCTAGTCGGGTGGCTCTCTCAGCTGTCAGTGCCTGGCGTAACTCCGCAATGTGAGCAGATGCCGCAGTGATCTCAGCGTTAAGCTGAACCACTATCCAGTCGTGTACGGCTATATACATGGTCGTCGGTGGTGGTAGAGGTGAATCTGGGTCGCTAGTGGATATGTCATGAACCTCGTGGAACTGTGCATGTATCGCCTCCTCCTTATCATCATCAGTATAGGGCATAGGGCTCTGGATCCCTGGGGCTGGTACAGGAGAGCGAATAGCCTGGTGAGGGTACATCTCTACATCCCTCCATACTACGCCATTTGCTACGGGGATAGGAAGGTTAGTCTCCTCCTCTAGGACATCCTCAGTAGGGTCATCATCTGAATCATCAATGGGTGGACTCTCTGGCTCGGGAATAGGGTCACGCTCAGGAATCATGACATCATCAACAAGATCAATATCCCTCCTAGGCTCCACTGGTACCTGACACAATGGGCAAGGTGTTGCTAACTTAGAGTCGGAATTCCCTTGATGGTAAAATAGTCAAGACTACCCGTGTAGCCCGACGACGAACTCGACTTGAGCTCTAATTGATTATTTTATTATTCTTATGTCTACGTATTTTATGTCCTATCGTTTCCAAGATTTGATAACCTAAGGCTCTGATGTCATTTCTGTGGCGCCCCAAAACCTGGGGTCAGGAGTCTCGGAAGCCACGCCATCTAAACTCACACAACTCACACTACAATATGTAAATACTCACGCTTCACGACCCCACACTTATCACACACACATACTTACAGGTTATTGTCTTAAAAACGAACCATCATAACTAGAGTAATTATCAACCATCAAGTGATAATTATTACAATCCAAAAGTAATTAATCTTACCGGGGATTGACCTTTAGGTAAGGCTAGTCCGCCGACCAAATATACATTTATTGTTTATTACCTTACATAAGTCATACTTATAAATAAGCCAAACTATAAACAACTGAAAACTAATCCAGCTGATTCTGACTACATGTGGTACATCACCAAACAATCTACGGAACAGCTGGCCATTTCCTACCCGTTTCCTGGATGTGGTTCTCATGGCAGGCATCTTGATTCACTGTTGTGTTATGTCAATTTAAGAAAACAAGTGTGAGCTATAATGCCCAGCATAATAATGTACAGTATGAAAATGACTGTATGATAACATCATATATGATATTTATGTTTTATTCGAAAATAGTTTTCCTTGGTGATACACACCTTCTTATGAAAACAATTCTTTAAAGGATTTTAATATCCTGCGAATACCTTAATAGTAATCCCAGCACCTAGGCTTGGGTTACGGTATTGCATCTCAATTCCAATTGGAAGAATTAGGACACTCGTTGGAACCACTGTATACGATGATCAGTCGTAATGCGATAATAGTTACCTTTTCTACTAGTAGAGGGACGACACCTTCACATCTTGGTTATCACCCTTGCCGCATACGGGCTATGTGTCCTCATTTTGTGTATACACACACTTCGCAGGTCCATAGGTACATATTGTACCATCTCCTACGGTACCAGTAGTCTATCCAATACACGAAGTACTTGGATCCTACCCCTCCCTTGTCCATTATGAATCCTATCATATCTCAAGAACTTGAACCACATCGAAGTTCCTCCAAGCATTTTGCTTGTTGATAGGCATAACTTTACTGTATATATATATGTACTTCCGAAAGTTTTCGGAGGAAGTACTAAGGATGTGAGTTGACCGTTGTCAACAGATAAATAAATAAGGGGGAAAAGTTTCTCCTTGAAACTATTTTTAAAATATTAAATAAGTCGGGATAATATTCTCCGACGATCATGAAATTACTCGGATGATTTTCCGAAATCAGAAAATATGTTTTAAATCAGGATCTATGAGTTTAAATCAAAATAAACTCTTTAATTAAATAATAAATAATTAAATGATAATCGATAAATAATTAAACCTCGAATGAGTTTACTCTTCAAAAGAGTATTTAAAATAATATTCTTCAACTAGTTTATGTTTACGCAATTAATAACCTTTAATGATTAATCAGGTTTGAAATAAATAATTGTTGGGGTATACTACGCCCATGATAAAAGAATAAGTATATAAGTATTTATTATTCGAATCAATAAAATATAATTGAGGGAATATGATCGTTGGGAAATTGTTTTAATAAAAGTTCGAGGGGTTTTAATGTTTCGTAAGTGGACGTTGAGTCCCTTTTAAAACATACTACTATGGACTTATAACCGTCCAATAATATCACCGGAATGATTCCCGGGTTTTATCTTAAATCCCGACCGACTCTCGGTCTTATATAATATGTCACGCTTAAAGCGAAATAAACATTTCACGTTATATACTTATCATACAACATCGCTACATTATGCGAAACTTCAACAACTACGTATCATGGCAAACATGGTATTTATGCAATGATAGTAAAACAATCCTTTCACAACACAACATTAAAATGGAGTTGGTTTCGTAAACTTGCCTGGGTATCTCGAGGTGGAGGATGCTCTTGGTTCCGCTCGAAAATCTATAACCATAACACAATTCATTTCGTTAGGTCCCGTTCTAATTTACGGTGACTCACACTCATGTGCTACTTATTATGCACCCTCTCAACTTATACTACCCTTATTATTCCTTTAAGTCATATTCACATTATGGTCACTTCTTTTTTCTAAGTATCGTAGGTTCATTCTCATTATCGTCGTCGGCTTCGCTTATGGATTCTTACGGTTTCTACTCGCGCGGTCTCGGCTCCGACATTTTTATAAAATTGGAAAATCATTATTTTCACTTGAAATTTTTATGGAAGTTAGGAAACTCAATATGTTACTTTCTGTTAAAATTTCATGATTTATAAACATATTTAAGTCGATCCTTTATATTTTCAAAGTTCGTGATTTGTAGCAGTTTTTGTCGCATAAATTCACTTTTACTAAAACGGTCATAACTTTTGATCCGTAAATCAGAATCAAGCGATTCAAGCGCCTAAAAGATCCTTATAACATTTTCTATCCTACACAAGGGTTATTTTTCAAGAAACTACAATTTACAGCTTCGGGACTTTCTGCAGAAACTTAAAGTTATGATTTGTTGGTTTTAACGAAGTTACGTTTACGATCGGGGTTTCGTTTACGCCCTAACTTTTAACACAGCCACCGACAATCATCATATCATCATCAACACACAAACTCCTCTCAATAACATCATGTTCTTGAGGCAATATCAACCAACCTGAAATTTACTTAACTTAATCATCAAGATTTCACCAATAACACTCATTACACTAGGTTTACTACCATATACTAAATGGATCTTAAAAGTGAATCTTAAATAAAGTTGGGCCAAAGATCTTTACCTTCCTTGAAATATTGAGATGTTTTCTTGAGGATGGTGGAGGCTTGGAAGTGCTTGGTGTAATTTTTAGAACCTAAAACCACCATTGAAATCAAGAAACTAAAGAGAGGTTACTATTCATACTATTCACTAGTGAGTTTCTTGAATTTATTCCACCCATCAAACCTTGATAAAAAAAGAGATGAAAGAATTTTCTTACCTTAGTTTAATTTCTAGGAGGCTTGAGAATTAATTGGATGATTTTACAAGAGCTAGAACTTGGAGATTTGAATTTGAATTCCCCTTTTTTTCTTCAAATTGCCGAATGGAAGCAATTGGGATGGGGGGGGGGCTATTTATACTACTCTTGGTTGCTTCTCTTGGATGATTTGCTAGGTTGATTCTAGGAAGATGAGGTGATATCTTTCAATTGATTTTATTCTCCTAGTATAGCATTCTAGTTTGATTCTTGGTTGCAAATCTTAGGGACAAATCTTTGTAGCTTGCTAGCTTACAAGCTAACTACAAGGTTTAGCTTCCTTAGCACACTATTTTGCTAGCTAGCTTGATCATCCTATGGTTAGCTCACTATTTGATGAAGTAACCATGATTACTTCCTTACCATGGTTTAGTTAGTACGTTACATTTATTTAATCGTTTACGCGTTCGCTCGGTTACTTAAATGTTCTTCGTAATACTTACTCATAAATGGTTCACGATGTAATTCCTTTCGTATTTATTCCTTATTCTTTTAATTATCCTACTTGAATATAAATCCGTAGGGTTTTAATCTTGTAATTATATTATGATTCCCGTACTCCTCGATGAGTCATAAATACGGTCATTTTTCAAAGTTCGTTTTCTTCGAAAACTAATAGCGTTTACATACACTCATTTGATATGTATAGTCGTAATATCAACTCCGAAACTCATTTTCTCATGCACTACATAGTGTGGGCTCAAAAGTTTTTCCCGTCCGTCAGGGTTACTATTCATTAAATATTTTACAAGGTCTCAAAAATTCGAGTTATTACAGATTTAGTGGATACAATCAGATCAGGATGCACAAGGACGACATCCCAAAGGTATCATTCATCACCTGATTTTGGTGTTTATTGGTATCTTGTTATGGCATTTGGTCTCAAGAATGCAGGAGCCACCTATGGAAGTTTATGTTGATGACATGCTAATCAAGAGCTCTAGTGAAGACTGATCATATAACCCATTTGAGGGAAGCTTTCGAGATCCTGAGGTACCACGAGATGATGTTAAATCCAACAAAGTGTGCTTTCGGAGTAGGATCTGGAAAGTTTTTGGGATTGATGGTCTCCAAGAGAGGAATTGAAGCCAATACCGATAAAATAAAGGCAATCCTGGACATGGAACCACCAAAAACTATCAAAGATGTTCAAAAGCTCACTGGAAGGGTTTCCGCGTTAGGACGATTCATCTCCAAGTCTGGAGACAAGTGTTTATCTTTCTTCAAGTCTTTAAAGAAGGTTAAGGATTCTGTACTTGTACTGGAAGGGTTGCTGCGTTAGGACGATTCAAGTCTGAAGTTTTATATTTGTACTTGGTCATTTCAGAGAGTGCCTTGAGCGCTGTATTGTTTAAGGAGGAACTGAAAATCCAGAAACCAGTGTACCGTGTCAGTAAAATTCTGTATGGGGCAGAGTTGAATTATTCAACTATTGAGAAGTTTGCTTTAGCCTTGGTAATGGCTTCAAGAAAGTTACGTCCTTACTTTCAGGCTTATCAAATTGAGGTGCCAACAAATCAACCCCTGAGAAATATCATTCATAGTCCCAAGGCTAGTGGGAGGTTGATCAAGTGGGCAATAGAAGTGGGGAATGAATATACTTAGGCCTTTCCCCATGGCCACGACACAAAGGAAGTTCCTGATTGTAGCCACTGATTATTTTACTAAGTGGATTGAAGCCAAGCCTTTGGCCAAAATCACAACTAATCAGATTGCACAATTCCTGTGGGAAAATATCATGTGCCGGTATGGAATTCCCCGCATCCTAGTCACTGACAATGGAACACAGTTCAACAATGAGGAATTCAAGAAGTATTGTAGGGAGAATGAAATTGAATTACAATTCACCTCTGTGGCTCACCCGTAAGCCAATGGACAAGCGGAAGTGGCAAATCGAATAATCTTGGATGGACTAAAGAAAAGGATCGAAAAGTCGAGGTATAACTGGGTGGATGAAATACTCCCAATACTATGGGCCTATAGGACTACCTGTAGAGTCACGACTGGAGCAACTCCTTTCATGTTAGCATATGGGGCAGAAGCGGTTGTTCCTGTAGAAATATCATATTCCTCTCCCAGGATTCAAGCTTTTAATGTTGAGGAAAATGAGGAAAGGCAAAGGTTAGCCCTGGATCTAATTGATGAAGTACGAGACGAGGCACATGCAAAGATAATGGAATATCAGAAAAAGGCTTCATTCTACTACAACCTAAGGGTTAAGGAAATGATTTTTAAGCAAGGTGACTTAGTCCTGAGGATGGTGGAAGCTTCTGGTATAGGGCAGAAAGGGAAACTTGCCCCGAATTTGGAAGGGCCATACAAGGTCAACAGTGTTCAGGGTAGAGGAACCTACAAGCTTGAAACTATGGATGGTTTTGAAGTCCCGAGAACTTGGCATGCATAAAACCTGAAGGTTTACTATGTGTAAGGCGGTTGTGCACGATTCTCACTTGTCAAGATGATAAGTAGGTTGAAAAGCACCTTTAAGCTTTGCTTGCTTAGGATTTACATGTTTTAGTTTGAGATTTATTAAGACCTCTATAAGGGATGAATCCCAATAATTTATGAAATTCAGAAAGTTTTCAAAATATGTTCCAGTAACGAGATAAGTAAACTAAGTGCATAAGATGAAAGCATAAAGTTTGATAAATAAAACTGGTTCAAATAAATAGTACAAAGTCTGATAAACAAAGTCTCGAAGACAAGATAAAATAAATAAGCCTCGCAGGGCTGGAAAAGCTCTAAGGAGCAGAGGTGCCCTCGATCCATACCATCATCTCCTCCGCTCTCGCCGGAAGTCTCAGTCATCCCGGAGAAGGAAGAGCTATCATCCGCCGCAGGCCTCGAAGATGACTCGGGAGGAGGAAGAAGCGGGTCCTGAGGGATACGATCCGAGACAACCACTCGGGTACGAAACCTCTGCAGCAAAGTCTCGTCATCAGGGCAGACATAATACGCCGGGTTAATATCAGGACAGGCCTCAGTTCACGGTCCCAAGGGACGTGTCCCAGCCAATCCTAAAAAACCAGGGAAGACTAAGTCGTCCCTCACCCTCATGGACTGGGTAAACTCCTCCGAGTCCAAGTAGTTGTCAATCGCCTTATTTTTCTCGGCCCGTAGCACCACCAGCTCAGCATTGGATTCTCCGATCTCCTCCTCCTTACGCGTCAGCTTCTGCTCCAAAGCAACGTACTTCTTCTGCTGCTTCCTGAGAGCATTATCAACTTTATCAGAAGCCCTCTTCCATGATTCAGCTTGCCTCACAGCGCCTTGAAAGTAGGCGTTAGACTGAAACGAAACAATAAACGAGGATATAATATGGCAAAAAAAAGTTACAATTAAAAAGAAAGAAAAAATTCAAGGAAGGGACATACCGAGGCCAGAGACTGAGCTCCCATGAGTTTTATCCTCTCCAGGTCAGGGGTAGCAACCACGTCAGTAAAGTGCTTGGGGGTTACGCCGTGGTAGGACCAATCCCAAGCGTGCTTTGTTGATCCAACCACGGTATCCCCTCGGTGGAATCCCCAAAGTGGATGAAAGGCACCGTAGCAACAGAGACAGGAGCATCAGTAGTGATAGGGGCACTGTGGGCCTCAGCTCCCTCAGCTGGAACCTCCACCATGGGCTCCTTGTGCTTCCGTAGGAAGCTAGGCTCCATAGTCTTTCCTCGAGTATCCAGACCCGCAAGGCGAGCCTTCTTCATCCTCGCAGTCTCCTCAACGAGAGGCACATTATCCTCGTTGATTTCCTTAGCAGCTGCAAAACAAGAGAAAAAATAAAATAAGTGGTGTTAATAATGCATGAAAGAAAGTAAAAACAAGAAGGGAAGAAAAATACCCTGTTGAGAAACAGAGGATAGCCCCACGTGGATGAGGGAGAACTCCTCTAAAAGAGTCTAGCTGATAGTAGCACCATCATCCCGAGTAAGCTCATCATAAATGATAGTTTCCTCGGGGGTTAGGTGAATGGATTTGAGGCTACCATCACTAACCTTCCCGAAGAAGATCTGAAGAGGGTGCCCCAGTCACCATTCTCCCACCTTAACCCGAAAAAATTATTCCTCCAATTTTGGTTATTGTCGGGAATGGAGGCGCTGTTAAAAATATGCTTACACTTGGGCCTTTGTTTAATGTAGACCCAACCACAAATACTCGAAGAACTGTTATAACATTGGAAAATCTTCCTTAAAACAGCTACAGATAAGGAAAAACCTCCCCTAAGACAACAAACCATGAAACATAAGATGTTCCTCAAGGCGTTTGGAGGAAGCTGACAAGGGTTAATTTGCAAATCAGCTAGGAGGTGAGGAATAAAGGGATGAAAAGGAAACATAAGCCCAGCATCAAGGGCATCTGTGTAAACAAAAAGTGTATCGGGTTTCCAGTGGCAAGTACGGTCGCCACCAGAAACTGGAACTAGCCTAAGGGGAGGACGAACATTATAACGTGTGTTTAACTTATCGTAATCAATATTGTGCCATGTGTTGCAATGATTGAAAGAGTCAAGATGTGCAGTTGAGGGATATTCGTCCCCCTAGTATTAATCATATCTATCAAAGACATGTAACAAGAGCAGATTTCGACATCCTTACCTCATTTTGAAGTTGAGGCTATCTTGGTCGCTCTCTCAGAATTCTTATCAGCCATTGATAGAACTTGAAAGACCTTGAAACCTTGGAAGGAAGGAGGCCGGAGAAGGCTAGGGACTTGGCCGGAAAATTTCTAAAAAATAGAATGTTTGAGGACAGTAGAGAATACTTTGAGGAGAGGAAATGATGAGTGGAATGAGAAGTGTGGAGTCACACCCCCCCCCACTCTTATATAGGCACATGGAGGGAAAATTGGGCCTAAAAAAGCCCATTTAAGCCCAAAAAATGGAGAATTCTGGAAAGTTCTAGTAGATTTTGGAAAAATCCAAGTAAATCCTAGAAACAAATAGAAGATTTTAGAAAAATCCGGAGTTTGGGCTTAAAAAGAAGGCCCAACCCAAACTTTATTGAGCCTAGGGGAATGAAAACCCAGAGTAAGGGCCCATGACAGAAATCACAAATCTTTTTGGGCCTAAAAAAGCAAGGCTAGAAAGGTCTTGGGCCCAAGGAAGCCCAGAACAAAAGAATAAATAAAAAAAAAGGCCCAGTTGAAAAAGCCCAGTAAAGGGATCCACAAAAAATAGCCCAGGAAAAAAGGCCCGGGAATGAGGCCCAATATGTTTAAATAGGGTTAAGTTAGGCCCATGACCCAAAACCCAGTTGAAAGAATGGGCACAAGGAAGCCCAGAAAAAATAAGCCAAAAATATGTGAAAATCCTAATCCCATTTTCGACCAGAATTTATGTAGAATTCCTGGTCGAATGGATAAGGTCGAAAATCACTTCGATCTGGGGTGAAAATGAGGGATAAATCGATCCAAACCTGACCCAATTCGACCAGAAATCACATAGAAATTATGGTCGAAGTGCTTGAGGTCGAAAAAACCATGACCCGGATCAAAAAGGGCTGAATTCGGTAAGAAAAACAAAAGAAATCCTGACCGAAAGGGTCAGGAATCCTCGTCGAATGCTTCCAGTCGAAAATATTGTCGACCAGGACTATGTAGGAGTTAATTCGGTCAAAAATCATCAATCCTGACCGAAATGGTTAGGATTCCTGATCGAAAAAAAATTGATAAAATCTTGGCCGAAATTCGACCAAGATTCCTGCTCGAATGAATCATGTCCGAAATAGCTTCGACCTGGGCAATTCAAGGGTTAATTCGACCAGGATCCTGGTCGAACAGGAATCCTGGTCGAAATATGTATAAAAAAAAAGAAGAAATGTTTTGGAAAAAGGATTTTATATTCTGGAAAAAAAATTCTGAATATTTTCAAAAAATAAGGAAATTCCTTAAAAAATTTCTAAAAAATATTAATATTTTCAGAAGATGAGGAAAAATTCCTGGAAATTAAGGATAAATCCCAGAATTAAGAGAAAATCCAGAAAATCAAGGAAAAATCCTAGAATTAAGGGAAAAATCCCAGAATTAAGGGAAAATCCAGAAAATCAAGTAAAAATCCCAGAATCCAGGGAAAATTCCAGAAAATTCAGGGAAAATTCCCGAAAAATAAGGAAAAATCCCATAATTAAGGGAAAAATTCTTGGAAATTAAAGATAAATCCCAGAATTAAGGGAAAAATCCAGAAAATCAAGGAAAAATCCCAGAATTAAGGGAAAAATCCAGAAAATCAAGGAAATATCCCATAATCCAGGGAAAATTCCAGAAAATTCAGGGAAAATTCCAGAAAATTAAGGAAAAATCCCAGAATTCAGGGAAAATTCCTGGAAATTAAGATAATTCCTAAAAAATAGGGATGAAAGCAAATCGTTATAAATGTGTAGGTCGCTCCATATTTTGCGCAAAAACGATACCTTGTAAGGGAACGAATGAACTTAACTTCTGTGAAACCTAGTCACTGTTTCCCAAAAGTTGGGGGGCTAACGATAGGGAAGAAAATAAGTTATGGGTATGTAATTAATGTTGCATTAATCATATCAGAATTGGGCCAACAGCTAGGCTCATTTGAGAAGGCCCAAAATCGTGAATATTAATTAATTTCATAATTAATTAATAATGGATAAGTCAGCTCATAAGATGAGTCCTAATGGAGAAATAAATCCTTGAAGATTGGCCTCCAAGGAACCTGATGGGATAAGGAATCAACTTCCTACCTTTTAGGACTCTAAAATCCATTCTAATTATGAGACTTGCCCATCAAGTCTCCTAACCCAAGTCCAATTCAAGGACTCCCAACATCTATATAAGGGGCCTCACCCCACAAATCAGAACTATGTTTTTTTGACTTGATTATTAGCAATCAGCAACGTATGTAGGCATCTTGTTAATGCAGATTGAGTCACGAAATACAAGAGCAGTCAAATCGAGCCTCCAAGCTCATGTTCCTTAGTAATAAATACAACAATTAATATACCCTAGTTTTTGATCCATAACACTCGGAATATTCCAAACTTAAATAAATATGAGTTTCATAATTTTTAAAGAATTCTGGAATTAAATACAGATTTTACGAATAAATGCAATCAGAAAATCATACAGGGCTAAGTAATTGATGAAATATTGATTTTTAAATTTTGTAAAATCCTAAAAACAATTATTGTAATTATAAAAACATAAAACAATTTTAGAGACAATTCACATATTTATACAAATTAGTTTGCATTAAATCCACTCTTAAAAGTAAAAACAACTCAGTATAATTCCATAATTAATTACGAGAACAACCCGACAGACTATAAATCACACATACATAATAATAAAACAACACTGAGCTGACAAATACTATACACATAATTCATTTATTTAATAATTCCACAATTACACATTTAAATAATATAAAAATACACGAGTCGTTATAGTTGCAGTTTGGTTTAGATGTTTTAGCTGCATTTAAACACAAGTACATGTTGATTGAAATTTGAATTTTCTGTTGTTGTCTGAGTGAAATGTGTTGAACCTGTAATGCATTGAACATATCTGAAGATTTGATTAGGCATAAGCATTGAGCCATACAGTTGCAAGCATTATGACAGGAAAACTATTAATTAATTAATTTGTAGACACAAGGCAATCACGACATAAACAATCAAGCAACCAAACAAAAGTTGATAGAGAAGAAGAGTATTTTTATTAATATTAAACATAGAGTATATTAAGATTCAGATTACATCAAGTAAGTCATAATCCTAACTACTCTAATTTGGGCTTCTTCTTCTCTGCCTCCAACCTCCTTGCCCTGCGCTGGTGAGCTCTGGACATGGAGTGTGTAAGACGTTGCTGCTCAGCTACCCTAGCACGTCTCTCCTGCTCCAGAGAGACTTCCATCTCAAAGAAAAGAATGTTGTTGATCATCCCACGAGAGTTCATCAAAGATCTCTCGTGGAATATCAAAGGGGCTGCAAACAAACCCCATGAGACGGAAACGTAGTACGAAAGGATCAAAGTAAATTTGGTCTTCATCTAGATGATGGACAGGCTGGTAAGCTTCATGAATAAGTCTGTAAATGATTGGGGTATCCATTAGAGTGAGAGAGAGAGAGATGAACAGGAGGTGAGTTTGAAATTAGATGTTTGTTGAGAATAGGAGTATTGATGAATGATAAAGAGTAAAGAGTTTTAATTTATAGAGGGAGTAAAGATAGAAACCAATAGACTCTTGAGTTGCCCGTATAATAAGAGTAATAATCACATAAGCATACTTGACAGTTAGAAATGACTAGTTACTATTCCCTATGCAAGTACTCAAGAATATTAGTTCACTTTATAGGATGGTTATTCCCCATGCAAATAAACAAGTTCTCCCTACACAAAAAGTAACTCCTCCTATCAGCATACAGTCAAATAAATTTAACCACTATCAACATTCTCAAAATATCACATATAATTTACTAGTCTACTTACATTAGACTCACATATAAAAAAGCACATAAATGTGTCAATAAGTCAAAGTAATTATAGACAAAGTATGTCAAAAGTATTTTGCTGAACATAATTTATGAATTAAATTATTTCAGTTTTTCATACTTTTTGCTTCTATTGATCTGTTATTTATTAACTTCATATAGTTAGAATATGAGTTAATAAATATTCAGTTTGCTTAGAATTTTGAGAAATTTCAAGTTAAAGTAATCGAGAAGTATGGGTATTTATAGTAAAAGTAGATGACTTGTCTAGAACTCAAAAATAGACATTTGGAGTTGTCTTTCGAGAAGTCATTTAGAGAAGTGAAGTACATATCGAGAATTCATTTTTAATTACTCTTCTAGATAACTCAAACATTAGTTATCAAAATGTCAAATAAATACCCAGTTTATCCAAAAAGTGGACTGAATTAATTCTAACTTTTATTTGAATAAATTCAAAATAAAATTAGAATAAATTTTCCAAAAGTATTTTACCAAAATAATTTATCAATTTAAATTATCTCAGTTCTGAGTTATTAATAAGTCAAGAATTGTACTTATAGAGAACTCTATGAATGAACACTATTAGAGAACTCTACAAGGACTTATCGATAAGTCATTTTAAACCTATTGAGAAGCCAGTAAATTGACTTATCGAGGATTCACTCGAGAAGTCCTAAAATGACTTGTCGAGAAGTCAATTTATACTTATTGAGAACTCAGTTCTCTAAATACTTTTGGTTATTATATTTCTGCCTCGAGTTAATTTTATATATTAAGGATGTAAATTAACAACTAAGCAGTTTACTCAGAATTTGAAAAATTCTAAGTTAATTGAATTTGAAAAACAACTATGCAGAGATTTCCCGAAATATTTATAATTCATATTTCAGTTAATTTCTATTTTAATCAAATTAATTTTGATTTACTGGAGATTAATCTGCTGCAAAACATTAGCTGAGTTCTTGCTTTAGGATGAAGAATTGAGCATCCCAATTTCACTTACAAGTCTAGTGAAAGTTGCTTCATCCAAATGTTTAGTAAAAATGTCAGCTAGTTGTTTTTATGTTAGTAAAGAAATGAGCTCAATGGTACCATTAGTAGCATGTTCTCTAATAAAATGGTACCCTCACATCAATGTGCTTTGTCCTAGAATGATTAATTGGACTAGCTACTATAGATATAGCACTAGTATTGTCACACATGATACGAATTTTGTGTAACTCTAGGCCATAATCCATTAGCTGATTTCTAATCCAAAGCACTTGAGCACAACAACTTCCTGAAGCTATGTATTCAGCTTCAGCTATAGAAGTTGATACAGATTGTTGTTTCTTGCTGTACCAAGATACAAGTTTTTGTCCAAGAAATTGACAACTTCCACTGATACTCTTTCTGTCAACCCTGCATCCAGCAAAATATGCATCTGTGTATCCAACAGCTTCAAAACCAGTTCCCTTAGGATACCAAAATACCAAGTTAGGAGTCCCCTTCAAGTATCTGAAAATCCTTTTTACAGGCATCAAATGTGATTCTTTTGGATTGGCTTGAAATCTTGCACATAGACATGTTGCAATCATGATGTCTGGTCTACTTGCTGTTAAGTAAAGCAATGATCCAATCATCCCTCTATAGCTTGAGATATCTACACTCTTGCCCTGTTTATCCTCATCCAACTTTGTTGCAGTAGACATAAGTGTAGATGCAGGTGAACAATCAATCATTCCAAACTTTTTCAAAAGATCCTTGACATATTTAGTTTGGCTGATGAAGATACCATCACTTCTTTGGCTGACTTGAAGTCCAAGAAAGTAACTCAGTTCCCCCATCATACTCATTTCATATTCACTTTGCATAAGCTTGGAGAATCTTTGGCACAGCTTCTCATTAGTAGAACCAAAGATGATATCATCCACATAGATCAGAACTAGGATCATATCTTCACCATGTTTCTTGTAGAAGAGAGTCTTGTCTATGGTTCCTCTAGTAAAACCATGCTTCAACAGGAAATCTGATAGTGTGTCATACCAAGCTCTAGGTGCCTATTTTAGTCCATATAGAGCCTTGAGTAACTTATACAAAAAAATTGGAAATTTTGGATCCTCAAAGCCAGGAGGATGTTACACATAAACTTCTCCCTCTAGCTCACCATTCAGAAAGGCACTTTTGTCATCCATTTGATACACTTTAAAATTTGAATATGTAGCAAATGCTAAGAAAATTCTTATAGCTTCAAGTCTTGCAACAGGAGCAAAAGTTTCATCATAATCAACTCCTTCTTCTTGTGAGTAGCCATTTACAACCAACCTTTCTTTGTTTCTGGTAACTATACCATTTTCATCTATTTTGTTTCTAAATACCCATTTTGTTTCAATAATGCTTTTATTCTTTGGTGCAGGAACTAACTTCCAGACTTTGCCTCTTTCAAACTGATTCAGCTCTTTCTGCATGGCAGATATCCATTTAGGATCCAATAGAGCTTCATAAATTTTCTTAGGCTCTACTTAAGACAGAAAACATGCATGTAGGCACTCATTAGCAGTTGCACTTCTAGTCTTCACACCAGTAGTAGGATCACCAATAATTGCTTCTCGAGAGTGACTTCTATCCCACTTCCTTGTGTGAATTTGTTCACTTGTGCCTTCATCATTTTCTTCATAATTGGTATGACTGGTAGATCCTTCTTCTCTTTCTCCCCCTGATTTTGTTCTATCAAATTCAGATGTTTGAGATGAGCTTCCATTCCCATGATTTTCCTGTTTAGTAGTCTCTTCATTCATCATTTGTTGTGCATTAACTTCATCTTCTCCATCAGAATCACTATCAATATTGAGGTTTTCAAATGCAAGGGCTTCAGCTTCATTATCATCAAGCCATTCCAAGCCTGGACACTTATCATCATCAAAAGTCACATATGTGCTTTACATGATCTTCTTTTGATCAATCACACAGACTTTGTAGGCTGTTCTTTCCAGTAAATATCCCAGAAAAATTGCATCAAAGACCTTTGAGTCAAATTTTCCCACATATTCAGAGTTGTCTTTCAAAATGTAACACTTGCTTCCAAACACATGAAGGTGCTTTATAGTAGGCTTTCTTTTAAACATGATTGAGTAGGGTGACTTTCCATGTGCCTTGTTAATGAGATATCTGTTCTGAGTATAATATGCAGTATTGACAGCCTCTTCCCATAAACTTGTTGGCAATTTCGCATCTTGCAGCATTGTTCTAGCAGCTTCAACCAATGTTTTGTTCTTTCTCTCAACTACTCCATTTCTTTGAGGTGTCCTGGCAGCTGAGAACTCTTGAACAATGCCTTTTCCTTTGCAGAATTCACTTAGTGTAGCATTTCTGAATTCTGTTCCATTGTGACTTCTCAGTCTTTTCACACAATTATAATTTTCAGCCTATTTTTCTATCTTTTTTATGTGCTCAATTATGATATGTGGAGTTTCATCTTTAGAGTACATGAACTGTGACGCCCTCAATCTCGGGGTTAGGAAATGAGGACTCACACACCTCTAATCTAATAATTAAATATGCATAAACCCCGATTAACTCCTAACAGGATCAACAGGATAAAGTATGAGACAAGATTACAACTACCAATCATAAAATATAACTTACAAACCCAAAATATCATTAAATAAACAATATCGATTCTGGCTGGGAACCGATAGATAACCCATTGTATCTTTAAACATTTCCTTCTAGGCGCGAGCTCACTCTTAATTTCCACTACCTGCTCTGGCAACCGGAAGCCCTCAACACGGTAGGGACCACCAGTTACGCTCTTACGAGCAGTGCGCCTAAGCCTGGCCATCTTCTTGCTTAACTACCATGGTTAGATTAAAATAAAACAAATGAGTATAAAACTCAGCAAGTAACTATATAGCAGTTCTACAATATCAATTCACAATATGCTTTACCAAACTCAGGGCATTCTACTTTATTTGATCTAGGTGGCAGATTTCCAGCTTTCGGGTTAAGGAAAGGCTTTTTGAAGGAACAATATGGAGCTTTTAAGGAACAAGGCTCAACGTGGTTCGAAAGCCAACATTCATCACAAATCAATAAAGGATCATAATAGATCTTTCAATAGAGGAAAGTAACAGTATTTCAATATATGGACTCAATCATATGATCAACAGATTTAAGAATCAGGGTTCTCGAGCTTTAAGCTTCACATCATAATCAACTCTTTTCAAAGCAATATAAACCATTTTCATTTTCAAAATCAATTTACTGAATAGAAACTTTTAGTTCCCTTTTTAAATAATCATTTAGATACCTTGATTGGATCACTTTATCTTTCCATTTCATATTAATACAGGTGATCATCCCGTACGGAACCTCCATCCGGTCTTTAAGATACCAATCGGCATAATTTCAGCCTTAAGTTGGACTAGCCCCGCTAGCCTCTTACCATGACTGGACTAGTCCCACTAGCCTCTTACGTCCCAATCCAATCCATCAGGAATTCATTTGGAAAACCTTGAGTGGGAAAAACAAATAGGTTTTCTAAAATTCATTTTATCATTACCAAGCATTTGAAATCATTCGGACTCATTCAAGCCGAAACTCATTCTTAATTCAGATTTTAAGGAAACAAAGTTCAGGGAGTGATTCAAAGATAAAGAAGGAACAATTCATAAGGATTCTGTATCAAGGATAATAAGGCACTAAATTAAAAGGATTAACATCTGTTTAGGGATCAATAGGGTGATCAGAAGGAACAGGGTATCATTAAACAGGGTTAACAAGGATAATTAGAGGGTTCAATATATATTTCATGGCTCAATACATAATTTGAACAGAAAGGACAGATTATCAAAGGGTTGAATCATTAAGTTTATCAATAACAGTTTATCAAGAACAAAGGCAGGGTATATCAAATCAATATCAGGGTTTCATGATTAAACAGTTCAATACTCTACATGGTACGAACAACATTCTCTTTATAACCATTTACACAAGTAATCAAAGTTACTTGCCTGAATTTGCTTTCCTGAAGGTTGAACTACTGCCACCTAGTAAATCTTTTCCTTTGCCAGCCTGAATGCCCTCACGCTTCGAATCTACAATAAAACCAAAACCTTAATCAGATTCTCAACTCTCGTTCCCGGAACGATTACTATTTACGCTAATCCTATCAAACGATTGACCTTAACTATACGAGTATAGTTACACAAATACACATATCATATAATATACTTCATTCTTACCCTTTCCAAGTATTCAACGAACAACTTATATCTTAAAACATACTTTTAATTCGACTTTAAACCAAATCAAGCAACCACAACTCACATGAGTACACATTTCATTCAAAACTCAATTCTATAATCATAACACTACTTATAACCGTTTAGAATCAAGGCGACTAATTCTTCCTTTTTAAAATTCTATAATTCGAACCAAAAATAGCAAATAAGCAAACATTTTCTAAAATTTTCACATGCAATCACCTAGTTATCTTCTATAATCAAATCCATCACTTAAACTTGAATTGACTTCTTAAAAATCATGATCCATTCGGCCCTATTATAAATACCAATCAAAATCAATCAATTTTTCATACCAAATCCACATAAACTCATAAACAATCATTTAGTCATGTAATCCAACTTAATATTCTTATAAAACAACTATACCATTCGAATTTCTCAATAAATGCAACATACATCTTTAATTTGATCTTACAAATGACATGCAAGAGTATTTTCATGGTTTAATCCTAAATCCTAGTTGATTCAAGCAAGGATAACACACCAAGTTGCTATCTTCCTCTATATTAAGCAAGAATTAGGACCAAACATAACACAATCCCGCATGCATGCTCGAATTTAATCTTTACTTCAATTTAGTCCCTTAGTTAATCCATCAATTTCAAAAACAACTATCAAACAATCATTTTTATCAATCAAAATCAATTTGTTCTTTGAAAACCCAAAACCCTATTCAGCTTTTTGCACTAATCAACACATGCATGGACAATTTCGACCCTTTACATTACCAATCACTCTAATGATACAATAATTTCTAAGATTAAACATTAAAAACTCATTTTCATCAACTAACATCAACTTAATTCTCTTAAAATCAAAACCCATTCGGGTGTTTTCAAGATTAACACATGCAACAATCAAAAGAACAAGTTTTAGTGTAGTAGAGCTCAGTGTTTACATCATCACTCACCACCGGTTCACCGGAGTTCATCACCGGTGGCGGTGGCTTCACGGTGGTGCCCTCATTCGAGGGTGTCCAACCACGAAACCCCCGTTTTCCATCAATTACTCAAAATAACTAACATGCACATCTTCTATATCATTCATTTACAAGGAATCATGCTTAAACAAGATGATATCAACAAGAACAACAAGAACCAAGTGGTTCTCGGGTGAACACACACACATCGAGCACACACAACACACACACATCTACATGTAAGTGGATATACACACATGCAAACTCTTCTACCTACATATAGGTGTTTATCAAGAAGATTTAGGGATGATTGGTGAGATTAAACAAGGAAAAGAGACGTATACCGAGAGAGATAGAAGAAAGCCGAGAGAGAGAGAGAGTGAGAGTGTTCGAGTGAAAAAGAGAGAAAAGAGAGAAGAGAAAGTGAGTGCACGGGAGGAAAAGAAAGAAAAAGAAAAGGGAAGTGGGTTTATATACCACTTAGAAACAAGGGAAAATTTGTAATCTATTAATTCCCTTTTTATTCTTATTTGTCCCTTCTTTTTACTAAAATAAAACAAGGATTAAATATAAAATATATCTCTCTCGGAAAGTCGAGAATTATTGAAAATGATAATTTTAATACGTAGGCCTCGAAATTAGCTTTTTAACCATTACTCATAATAAGATTTTGAGCGAACGGTTGATTTTATATGAATTTCGCAATCTTGCCTTAATAATATCATTTTCCACATAAAACAAATAAATCCACTCATCTTTTTAAAAAAGTCTCTAGGACCACTATGAAGATATCAGAACAAATCCCATGTTTTTATCTTACTCGAATGATTTTATAAAAATGCGCGAAGGTTAATTAAACCTTTATTTCAGTCACATAACCCCTTTAAAATTCATAAAATTAGTCACAGAACACATAGTCATGCACACAGGCAACAATCTCACATATATAATCACGTAACGACTTAGGTCTGATCATAGAATTTATCCCTCTTTAATCTTTATCCTCTTTTACGCGTACCGGGTCACGTTCAGCCTGACGGCCCGACGCTCAGCGTTTCGATTACGCTTCTCATTATCTTTACCAATCAACACGTCACTTAGGACGAAATACTTTATTTACATATTATTTCATTTAATCACACAAAATTCACATTTTATATTTTCTTTAACTCCTTATTAGGACGGGTTCCGTTCTACCTGACGGCCCGACACCACAGCTTAACTTCTAAGCTAACTCTTTAAATTGAAACGTTTTTATCTACGCTCCTATATTCTAATATACAGAAAAGACAATTAATCAGCACTTAGTCACATAATTATAATCACATCTCATAACACATACTTTATTGACTTAATTACGTCGCAAAATCCTCAATCATCACATGAACTCTACCCAAGTGTATCTTGAGAAATCATCCACCATCACAAGTGCATATATGTTCCTTGAAATTGATAAGACATTTACTAGTCCAAACAAGTCCATGTGAATAAGCTGCAAGGGTGTACTAATAGAATTCACATTTTTTGACTTGTGACTAGATCTTTTCATCTTTCCTTTTTGAAAAAGCTTCACAGACTTCAACTTGATCAAACTCCAGCTTGGGCATATCTCTCACTAACTCCTTTTTGACTAAGTTGTTAATTGCCTTGAAATTCAAGTGAGACAGCTTCTTATGCCATAACTTGCTTTGTTATTCTGATGCCTTGGTGTAGAAGCAGCAAATACCATCCTTATTTTTTGAGTCCTAAGTCTGCAACAGACAAGCTTCCTTTCCTTGCTCCTTTCAGAGCAATTTCACCAGTTTTCTTGCTGATAAAGGTGCATTCTTCTTTGTTGAATAAAACTTCAAAGCCTTTGTTTGCAAATTGGTTAACACTGAGAAGATTCACCTCAAGACCAGCTACTAGTGCTACATCATCAATGACAACATTTTCAGAAAAAATCTTGCCATATCCCATTGTGAATCCTTTGTTGTTGTCAAGTTGCAGGGGATGCTAGTCAAACTTATCACAGAATGATTAGGGATCAATTAAATCTGCTTCATTGTATTTGCAAGCTCCTTCTGTTGGCTTATTAACACCCTTTTTACAAAAGTGAGTTAGATGATTTATAGAACCACATTTTCCACACTTCTTGCCAAGAACATCTGCAAAATAGGCCAGATTATTGCTTTCGGTTATCCCCTTTCTCCCATTTCTATTTTTCTTCTTCTTTCTTGCATCTTCAATCTTGGTTTCTTTGACAGGAGTCTTGGTACTTTGATTGTCCATAAGATTTTCTTCAGCCTTGGAAGATTGAGTTGGACTTGCATTTTTCTTTTCATTAGTCCTCATCTGCAATTTCTTGCTTGATGATTAATTTTTCTTCACTGAAGTTTACTTCACAAGTCTTAAACACAGGTGACCCAACATTTCTTAGCATTGCTAGAACATTTTCACTCTTTGTTGCTTTTCCTCTGCCACCATTGTTTTTCTTTTTGCTATTTTCCTGGATAGTAGATTTGCAAATAACTAATTTCACTTTTGAGAATCGTTTTTAAGGCTCTCACTTATATGTGTAAGAGACTGGGGTCATTTGGTGTTGTATTATTCGATTATTGAGTTAATGCAAATAATATATGTTTGGACAGTAGCGTAACGACTCAGATCCCTAACCCCGGATTTGGGGGTGTTACAGCTGAACAAATCAAGAGATTCATTACTTCTTCTAGTTCTATTCTAAAATAAATAAGAGCATGCATATATAGAGTGGGAGAGCCAATCAATATCTTTTCTGGTCATGAAGGTAATACAGAGGCTAAAATTGAGGAGTTCGCAAGAATTGCTCCTGAAAAAGCTGAAGGTGGAAAGGAAAGTGAAACAGAGGATGTGTTCATAGAAGACTAGTTGTAGCTAGCCAAAGAGCTAAAAAAGGAACTGGATGAAGAATTAGAGGTTGAGACTAAAGTAGAAGGAGTCAAGAAGCCAAAAAGATTGACTAACAAGGAAAGGACCAACAACAAAGCTCAGAGCCAGGAAATTTTCACCAGATGAAATAGCAGTCACTACTACTACCTCTCAATATCCTATAGTTTAAGTTCTTGAACATATAGTAGTTACACCTGGATTCAACATTCATCATGAACCAACATTTCCAAAGGAGGAACTCATAAAGCTAGAAAATGTCAAGATGCCCACATTTCTTATCGAAAAGGAAGCTCAAAAGAAGATAAAGTTGAAAAAGGCACAGCCAAAACCATCATCTCCCAAACAAGTGAGAAAACCTGAAGACAAAGAATCTTACATCTACATTGCAGACATTGAGAAGAAACAAATCCTTTATCTAGATTTGGATGAGATTCATGAAGTAAGAGGCTTGGATGCTACTCTCAGACTACCTGAAAGACTTGTGGTTGACTACAAGGGAAGTTCCAACAAATAATGGCCTCTTGAGCACATTCTTAAGGAAGGGTACAAGACCTTAATAAAGGTATTATCTCACATGAAGGGAACTGGTGGATTCACTCTAACTACCAAGAATAGTCCTTAACAGCATCAATCAGATAATAAATAGTTGGAATGTCAAAGATGCATTTCCTAGGAAACTAGCTTTCCTTTCACTGGAAAGAGAATTCATCATCCACCTGATCATTTGATGGAATTCAGAGATCAAGATGGATGTATGAGATTCTTTAGACTCAAGGATCAGCCGAAACTAGCCAGTAATGATTAAATGGAATACCTCATTAAAATGCTGAATACTCAAAATAAAGATGAAAAAATATTCTGCGGGTTTCTTTGAAGGCAACATGGTTACAACCAGTTTAGGCAGAAAGAAGCAAAATGATCAGCTCAAACTAAGGGAGCAAAGTAATTTCTTATCATCCTTGCTTGTATTTTCTGTTCCTTTAAAAACTCAGTAGGTTAGTGATAATTTGTCGATTGCTTTCTTCAAAGTAATTTTATTCATAATATATTTTGTTATCATCAAGAAAGTAATTTATGGCACTTATTTTATCACTCATAAATTAAAGAAGATTGTTAGGTATCATATGTATTTTTTATGATGAACAAAATATATAACATAATATTTAATTAAGTAGGTGTAGTTATCAATGGCTAAATTATCATTTTGTGATAGCCGTTGGTAAAGTAGCTTATCTGTGATAAAAATTTGCAGCATTTTTCATGTAGATCTCAGTAGATAGTCATTGTTGTAATTGTTCATTCCATGGTCATCACTGACTTGATAGATAAATAGAGTAGGATGGATAATTGTAAATACTCGAAGCCATGTAATTCTGATTAAATGAAGTGAGTCATTAATGGCTAAGGAGAACAGACTTTCAATGGAAAATAGATCAGCCTATCAACGGCTAAGAATTTTACACTGTCAATGGAAATGTAGCAAGAAGCAATTGATAGTCACTTGACAGAGCACAAGACCACATGGATTGATAGAAGATCTCAGTTTGAAAAATAGGAGTCAAGACAAAATGTGCATTTGATCTTGGATAATAAAGAAGAAGAAACAATCCATTTCCATGCATAACAAATTGAAGGGATATTCAAAGCAATATATCAAGATATAATTTAGCCTCATTTGTTAAGAATCACGGGAAAGAGAGTGAAGAAGCAATCTTGCTGGACCTCGAAGATTGTGTTACATATTTTTTAGGAGGCATTGTAACTTGGTAAAATATAAACCAAGAAGCAATAGTGTATTTTCTAAGAAATAAGAATATAGAGTTTTCAATAGAGCTTAATCGAGAGCACTATCTCTTCGAAAAGCACTTAAAACCGCAGCTGTGAAATTCTTGTAATTTACATAGATTATTTATTCAATATATAACTCGGGTGGCAAGTCAAAAACAAACCACCTGAAATATTCATGTATTGTGATCTTATTTCAGTTAAGCAGTTGTTCAAGTTTGAAAAGTTAAAAATTGTAATTTGTATTCAACCCCCTTCTACAAATTACTCTAGTATTGATTGTTGGTACATATCACATTTAATCATCATCTTTAATGCATCTTCAACTTTTCTAGGTTCTTTCTTAGAAAGAAAGTTATCATATAAACATCCATGTTCAGTTGCACTTCACTAGTTTGAACACCAACATCGGGATCTCCAATGATGAGATCATTAGTGTGATCTTTCATCCATTTTGTCACTCTTGGAAAATGATTCCTTGAGATAAATGCTCCCTTGAATTGGTTGCATCATTAAAATCATTTTCATTTAAAGCTCCCCCTGAGACAATGTTGTTATTTTCGGATTGTGTTAAATTTTCAGATATAGCTTCCCCTGTGTTAGAGCCATTATTTCCTATTGAATGATCTCCTCCTGATGAGCTATCATGTGAATTTTCACTATTATTTGAAGTATCTTTTGAAGAGTCATTATTTCTTGATTCAGTATTTTCTCCTGATTCATTGTCTTCTGATATGGTATCGGGATTGATTCAGTTGAGCCTTGATAATTTGTGCATATTTGTTGCTCTCCCTCAAAATTTGCTTGTTTAATAATGATTTCCATGTCTGGATCATCATCAGGATTTGAGAAATCATCAGTATTCTGTTCATCATCGGGATTTTATTCATTTCCTGATTTTTCCTTTTTATTTGCAAAAACCAGTTCTTCATGTGAATCCCCATCAATACTGTGAATTTTCTTTTCATCAAAAGATACATGGATGGATTTCACAACAGTTCTTGTTCTAATGTTGAATACTTTATAGGCCTTGGAGGGAGGATATCCAATAAAGATGCCTTTATCAGCCTTATTGTCAAACTTTCCTGAATTGTTCAGGATGTGTTCTCAGTACAAAGCATTTGCATCGAAAGATGTGAAGATGCTTCAAACTTGATTTCGTTTCCTTAACCATTTGATAAGAATTTATACCATGCATGTTTGTGAGAGTCAGGTTTTGAGTGTAACAAGCAATATTTACAACTTCAACCAAAATGTATGTTGGTAAGTTTGGTTCTGCAAGCATTTTTTTCCAGACACAATCAAGATTCTATTTTTCCTTTCAACTACACCATTTTGTTGAGGAGTACCTAGAGCTGAAAACTGTGGAAAAATTCTCTTGTATTTACAGAGTTCATCCATTTTAGAATTTTTGAATTATGTGCCATTATCATTTCTCAATATTTGCAGTATATATTTTAAACCATTTTCAATCAGTATGATGTGATCGAAGAGAATGTTTGGAGTCTCATATTTTATGTACAAGAATACACCCAAGTAAATCTAGTAAATTTAATAAAAATGACCAAATTGTACCTTTTTTGTTTATAGACATGATGTTGATAGGTCTAAAAAGATCCAAGTGTAATAGTTGATATGGCTTCTTGATTGATGATTTTGTCTTTCTTTTGAATGATATTCTCTGTTTCTTTGCTTTCTGAAAGGAGTCACATAAGCCACTAGGAGAATAAAGCATATGTGGAAGATCTTTCACCAAATCTTTCTGAACCAACTCATTAATATTACTAAAGTTGAGATCAGAAAGCTTTTCATGCCAATTCCAACTTTCATCTACTAATGCCTTGTTGATTAAGTAGGTTTCAGGCCATCAGTATTTACATGAATTTTGGCTTCATAGATGATACCATGCCTATATCCAATTAGTGCGACTTTCTTTGTCATTTTATGAACCACCTCACGGTAATTATCATAAAATATAACATGATATCCTCTTTCAGTAATTTGACTACTGCTCAAGAGATTGTGCTTCAGTCCATCCACCAGAGCTAAATTTTGAATGATCACATTTCAAATAATGATATTCCATATCCCAATATTTTTCCTACATTGCCATCTCCAATTAGTGCGACTTTCTTTGTCATTTTTTGAACCACCTCACGATGATTATCATAAAATATAACATGATATCCTCTTTCAGTAATTTGACTACTGCTCAAGAGATTGTGCTTCAGTCCATCCACCAGAGCTAAATTTTGAATGATCACATTTCAAATAATGATATTCCATATCCCAATATTTTTCCTACATTTCCTACTCTATAGGAAACCATGGGCCATCTTTCTTCTTATATTCCTATAGCAGAGACTTATTTCAAGTCATGTGTGTAAAACATCCACTCTCAAGCACTAATACATTATTTTTAGTGCCCTGCAATCAGGAATAAGAATTATTAGCATTTTTAAGAACCCTTACTTGTCGGGTCCTTTTTGACAACTTATGTAATTTGGCAGAAAAAGACTTCCTGGTAAGATTTGAGCCATTAGGATTTGCTCCATCAAAATTTGTCCTATCAGTTTTTATTCTATAAGATGCATGCTTATTTAATTCAGTAGTGTTCACAGAATTTGCAATTTTATTAAATATGGGCATAGGATCATAAAAGTTGTGATATAAACTATGATAATCACTACAAGTTTAAATTGAATGTCAAACACTGCCACAATAAAAACAAGGATTTTGTGGTTTATAAAATACTGATTTACCCCTAACATCAGACTTAGGGATTAGAGTAGTCTTCTTTTTAATTTTCTGTAATAAATAGAAATATGATTAGCATTGCCACAACTAAAGCAAACTTTTCTAGGAGCATCAGGAATATAATTATAATTATTTACTTTATTTATTTCATGTTTTCCATTTCTTCCTCTTTTAGGACCTTGAGGTTGAGATTTACTAGTTACCTCACTGATTTTCTTTTTCAGTTGTCCTTTAGATAAAAGACCTATGTTTTTACCATTTTTCCTGATCATTATATCTCAATTTTCTTCTTATCAGGATTTCTAGAAGTGGATCTCTTTCCATATACCGACTTAGGTTCATTTTTTGAAATACTGAGAAACGTAACAAGAGTAACATCAGTGATATTTATGTCAAGATTCCTATCACAATCTTAATTATAACATAAGCATTCTTTCTAGTTCTTATCAGTTATCATACTATGACCCTTTTTACCGGAATCAATCTATATTTTAAATATCTGTCTTTCTTTTTCAAGTACTTCCTCTAACATGGCATATCTAATGTTCATGGGAGTTTGTTTAATACTCCAACGATTGCGATTTCGGTTTTAGAAAAAGGTTTTTTTATAGGAAAACTGACTTCTTATATTGGTTTTTGATTTCATTTAGCTAGTCATCAGTTGGTTCATTTAATCAGGTTAAAGAGAGTTAATTAATTAATTTTATCAACTGATGGTCAGTTAGATAGAGATCGATTCCAATTAGATTAAGTTATTTTCTAATGCGATTTTCAGATCCGAAATCCAAGAGATTAGGGATTTGGAGAGAGCGGATAAAAGTGAGATTCCGAATTGTAATGAAATAGGGTGATACTACCATGAATTTTTTCGAGACTTTGTCTAATTAGGTATGCTATTTTTGTAAAAAATAATAGAAATAAAAAGTTATTGGTATATGCACATGAGAAGTACGTATTCAAGAACTAAAGGTTCAACATAAGAGCTGAGAGTAGAAAGAGGGAAATAAAAAGGAAAGAAAAAGAAAGAATAAAATGGTGACTTCACCAAGGTGGATATGGTTAGATGATCAAGGAGGTTTTATCATCTACAATGATAATTTGCATGAGGAATTTGGCCGTGTATCTATACAGAGCGATAGAGTAATGATAGATACTCTGAAATACCGAAAGAGCCAATAATAAAAGTATCCAACATATGGTAGAAGCCGGCGGTGATAGAATGTGAATTGCAGATGGGGAGGTATTATTTATCTATGGAAAAAGGTAAATAATTTAAACAGACCTCGTGTAACGCCCTCCAGACCCGGGGTATAAGTCTGGGGGTTACTAGCTAATCACGAAACCTGTACAATCTGATTAACAAATAATAAAGAAATGAATCTAAACCCCTTTACACTAACCAGGATCTTTTTAGGTTAAAGTATGAAAACAAGAACCACTAACTACTTTATTATAAACCAAATGCAAAATCTCACAAACTCTCTTTATTACAAACTATTGTCTAACCAGTTTTAAACTAATTTCATCTTTTTATTCAAACACACACACTAACTATCTACACTCCACCTGTTCGGGCAACTCAAAGATTTCTTCCTGGATAGGGATCAACACCTTGGGTATGAGAGGATCCCGAGGCTTGACCCGCTTCTTTACAACTCGAGTCCTGATGGGTTTCATATTCCTTCTTAACTGAAAACAATAAGGTGAATAACAACAAAAAGGGGTAAGCGAAAAATTGCTCAACAAGTCCACAAAATATAAACAGTGTTTAAGCAGTTTAAATGAAACGGTAACCTGGGTATATCTGCAAAAATATAACCCCGGGAGAGTAGAAAGAAGGCCATTACTGGCGAGTACAGACGAACTAAACTGGACATAAGTTCGCATCTATACCTTGCTGATCAGCCAGGATACAGTGCAGATCTATATCCCACTATATAGATCCCGTCGGGAACCCAGGAACTACAACCCGATCTCAAGGATCCGGTTATGTCCTGGTCCTTAGGATTAAGTAAACTTAATCCCCAAAAATATCACTATCCAGTCCATGTAATAGCAACCGGAATAATCAGTATGCTATGATATATTCTAATCACCAGAATATATCAATATTTGTGAGTAACAATTGGAATATGAACAATGAATTCAAATGAAAAGGAGAAATCAAGAATCAAAATGGAATATGAACAAGAATCAAAAGAGTGCAAGCGTAATCAGAATCTGAGGAAATATCACTATTCTAAAATTAGAATAGGGAAAAACTTGCCTTCTGCGTGACTCACTGCAATTATGTCACATTTATCTATCACCGACTCAACCTGTCTTGCTGGCTTAGCTTCTGTTAGAGAAATAGACTGGTTTAGTCATTTCGTACTTCAATTGCGTCTTGAATCGACTTCACATCGTTCCTATTGTCTACCAATGCGCTTATGACTGACTCGTATATTACATATTAGCAAGTAAGACTCGATTAACCACATAATACACATAAGCACATAAGCACATAATTATTTTTATAGGAAATACTAATAATAATAATAATTTTTAGAATCAAAATCGACTCGTTGATCGCTCAACTGATCACTATCTGACTCGTTTCCTATTTTTCAGAATTTTTCGGATTCGTCTCGGCACGCGATTCGACTGATAATCAAATGAATAACAAATTCAACAAATTTCTAGAAGAAATGAGGCTTTAATATTATTTTTAATGAAAAGAATTCATTTTTATGCGTCAAAGGGCTTTCGTTTCGCTCGAATCGGACTAACGGTCTATTTAATATCAATTAAACACGAATAATTCAATTTATTATTCAATATAAATAATTATTACTAATTTTTAAACCCAAATTTTTTTAAAATATTTGTTTAAGAAAAATTAGAATTAAAATGATTTTTCTATAATCTTTTGGAATTAAAATGAATTTATTATGATTTATTGAAAACTCTTTGATTAATTATCAAAATAATTAATCATTTTTTTAATAATTAATAAATAATAAATAAATAATTAATAAAATGATAAATAATTGAGAAAATAATTAAATCTGATTTTTAGAAAATATTTCAGAGTTATTTATAATATAAATCAATTAATTAAATAATTAATTAATCAATTTATAAAATAAATAAATATGAATTTTTGTAATTAATAAAAATTAAAATTAAAATTAAATCCAGAAACATTTGTCAGAAACAGAATCTCTGACAAAACGGATCAAAACCGGGTTCATAAACCGGGTCAAACGGGTTGGGTTCCGGGTCTTGAAGAACATGACCGGAAATTACCCGGAATCCGGGCCGACCAGAATCCGGCCACCGGCCCGGATTCTGGCCAACCAAAAATCAGGCCAAAACAACATCGTTTGGTACGGATTTTGAGTCCAAACCATTCCAAATCACTTCCACAACACAACCACTCCGTTCAATCGTCGGAATCATCCCTGGATACCATTCTCCGATCAAACCGACTTAAAACTCCGGCCAAACTTTGAATTTCTTCATTTGTGCATGAAACTTAACGTTCTATAGTGCAAATCAAAGCTTACAACACGTATAATCAAAGCCCTAACCAGGAAACAAATATTCACCAAAATCACGAAGCTATGTTTTGAAAATTGAACATAAACCCTATAATTTTATAAAAATAAAAATATGATTTTTGTGGGTTTTTTAACACCCAATGGGGCCCGGAAAAGTCATTTTTCGCAAAACGAGAAAATTTATAAAATACCTAGATGTTCAGAATAATGCGATGGTAAAAGCTGTTTGATGAAAAATAAGGCCCATTATTTTATTTGAAATACCTGCTTTAAAATCATGATTCAGGTCGTAAAATGTTTGAAATGAAAGTTGTAAATGAAAAATAAAAATACCTGAAAAATATCTTAAAAGTACCGAGACGACACAGAATGGCGTAACACATAGCAATTAGGGTTTGACAAATAATTCCACATAAATGACACATTAACACATATAATTTATTATAAATATGATATAGTACATACGTAAATTTCCCAGACGTTACATCCTTCCCCCTTCATAGGATTCTGTCCTCAGAATCTTGCTACGAAAATAAATGAGGATATTTTTCTAACATTTCGCTCTCAAGTTCCCAGGTTGATTCTTCAACCATAGGGTTTCTCCATAATACTCGCACTAAAAATACAGACTTATTTCTCAACACTTTCTCTCGCCGATCTAAAATTCTTATCGGCTGTTCTAGAAAAGAAAAATCAGGTTGGATATCTACAGGTTCATATTCTATTACATGCCTAGAATCAGGATTATATCGCTTAAGCATCGACACATGAAACACATTGTGAATATGTTGCATATGAGGCGGTAAAGATAATTCGTATGCAACTTTTCCCACTTTCTTCAAAATTTCAAATGGTCCGACGTATCGTGGCTTCAATTTCCCCTTGTTGCTACATCTGGTTAATCCTTTCCATGGCGATATTTTGAGTAACACATGTTCTTCTTTCTGATAGTCCATATCCTTCTTTGCTTGATCTGCATATTTGTGTTGCCTGTTTTGTGCTGCATCCAATCGTTTTCGAATGAGTTATATCTTTTCTTTAGTCTGTTGGATTAATTCTGGACCCAAAACCTTGCGTTCTCCAACTTCATCCCAATATACTGGTGATCTGCATTTTCTTCCATATAACGCTTCGTACGGTGGCATTCCAATGCTTGCATGATAGCTGTTATTGTAAGAAAATTCAACCAAAGTAGATGCTCATCCCAACTGCCTTCGAAATCAATCGCATAAACTCGTAGCATGTCCTCGATTATTTGGATAGTCCTTTCACTTTGCCCATCGGTTTGCGGATGATAAGCGGTACTCATGTTTAATTTAGTTCCAAGACATTCTTGAAATTATCTCCAAAATCTTGAATTGAAACGGGGATCTCGATCAGACACGATAGATATTGGAACTCCATGTCGCATCACAATTTTCTTGAGATACAAGTGCACTAGCTTGTCGAGTGAAAATATTTCGTTGATCGGTAGAAAATGTGCCGACTTTGTTAGTCTGTCAATGATTACTCGTATATTATATATTAGCAAGTAAGACTCGATTAACCACATGATACACATAAGCATATAAGCACATAATTATTTTTATAGTAAAAAATAATAATAATTTTTAGAATCAAAATCGACTCGCTAATCGCTCAACTGATCATTATCTGACTCGTTTCCTATTTTTCAGAATTTTTCGGATTCGTATCGGCACGCGATTCGACTGATACTCAAACGAATAACAAATTCAACAAATTTCGAGAAGAATGAGGCTTTAATATTATTTTTAATGAAAATAATTTATTTTCCTGAGTCAAAGGGCTTTCGTTTCGCTCGAATCGGACAAACGGTCTATTTAATATCAATTAAGTATGAATAATTTCAATTTATTATTCCATATAAAAAAATTGTTACTAATTTTTAAACCCTAAAATAATTTTTAAATATTTCTTTAAGAAAAATCAGAATTAAAATGATTTTTGTATAATTTTTGGAATTAAAATGAATTTATTATGATTTATTGAAAGTTATTTGACTAATAACCAAAATAAATAATCATTTTTAAATAATTAATCAATAATAAATAAATACTAAATAAATAATAAATAATTGAGAAAATAATTAAATCTAACATTTAGAAAATATTTTAGAATTATTTATAATATAAATCAATTTATTAAATAATTAATTAATTAATCTATAAAATAAATAAATCTGATTTTTTATAATTAATAAAAATAAAAAATAAATCCAGAAACATTTGTCAGAAACAGAATCTCTGACAAAACGGATCAAAATCGGGTTTATAAACCGGGTTAAACTGGTTGGGTTCCGGGTCATGAAGAACATGACCAGAAATTACCCAGAATCCGGCCACCGGCCAGGATTCCGGCCAACCAAAAATCAAGCCAAAACAACGTCGTTTGGTACGGATTTTTCGAGACTTTGTCTAATTAGGTATGCTATTTTTGTAAAAGACAATAGAAATAAAAAGTTATTGGTATATGCACATGAGAAGTATGTACTCAAGAACTAAAGGTTCAACATAAGAGCTGAGAGTAGAAAGAGGGAAATAAAAAGGAAAGAAAAAGAAAGAATAAAATGGTGACTTCACCAAGGTGGATATGGTTGGACGATCAAGGAGGTTTTATCATCTACAATGATAATTTGCATGAGGAATTTGGCCGTGTATCTATATAGAGCGATAGAGTAATGGTAGATACTCTGAAATAGCCAAAGAGCCACTAATAAAAGTATCCAACATATGGTAGAAGCCGGCGGTGATAGAATGTGAATTGCAGATGGGGAGGTATTATTTATCTAGGGAAAAAGGTAAATAATTTAAACAGACCCCGACAGTTTGAAATATATCTTCATTGCAAAGAAGTCAAATGTAAGACATAGGATAGTTGGAATTAGTAGAGATAATAGTTGCACGATCAACAATTATTTGAGCAAGACTAATGAGGTGGATGACAACCTCAGCAAAAAGGAAAGTTGCACTTTGTTAATTTTATTAGCAAGAACAGTAAAAGAGTTCGAATAATAGAACTTAACTAAGAAAGGAAGTGGAATCAAAAGTATGATAAAGAAATTTTATAAGTTGCCCATGATATAAGTAAATTATGGACATCATGTGTGCCAGAGCTAAAATGAAGAACGTTATGAAACGTCTATAACTTGAAATAGGGATATCATTCTGAGAATACGATTAAATAGTGAGAGTTAAAAGAAGATATTGATTGACTTGGTATAAGAACGGAGATGGTAAAACATGTAAGTTAATGTTATATCTACCGAAGAATCAATGCCAGTATAATAGGTTATAGGTAACCAAATCGAAGCTTGTGATCTCTATTTTCTAATTATACCATCAATTTCATGTTTATATTCGTAGTTTCTAAATTTTGATTTTAGGGTTTATACCTCGAATTAGAGATTTTAATTCTAGGGGTTATTGAACATTTTTGATGATTGGATTAGCTTCCTTTTGATGATTACAATCAATTTATGTATCTACTTGAACCAAACGATTGGTAGTTAGTGTTAATCGAGTTTTCAATTTTATAGTTTTTAATTTTAATCTTATGGACTTATTGTTAATCGGGTGTTGATGTGAGTGATAAGGTTAGATTCCAGGAGTTTCAAGCTTTAATTTAACATAAGGTTCATCAAATTTGGATTCGATTTTGTGCGAAATCATTTTTCCAATTAACCCATCAGAAAAACCTCGGGTTTGACCGGAGAATGGATTCCCATGATTATTTTGGTTACAGATGCTTGATTCGTGTTGGTAACGGTGATTGGAGTGAAAACCCCGTGAAAACAACACAAAACAGTGTTGTTTTGATCGAAAACGGATCTCACCGGAGTCCGGTGAGACTCGCCGGATTCTGGGTTCGTCCTAGATTCCGAAGGTGTTCTTTATACAAGTATTAATGGTGGAAAATAAAAGATATCTTTAAAACTTGATTATGAACATATATAAGTAATATGAATTGTTCATTAGAGCGCTTGGATTGAAACATTAACTAGAAGGATTCTAGAATAATTGAATAATGTTTTTGAGAAATAGTAGAATAAATTTTGAAATGATATTTATTAGTGATATTCTGTTATATTAGAAAGTAATGAGTAAAGGTATGGTTATATTAATTAATTGTTCTTCATGATTTTAAGTTAGATTAAAGATGTTTATTGTGTTGGTTAGTAATATGTGTGGTTATTGGTATGTTATGTGTTGCATTATCGTGAAATGAGGAGTTTAGGTGGTAGCACTTGATTGGTATCCTTGTTGGTGGTTTGGTTTATTGTTGGTGTCAGCTTGAGTCCGACTGGAAGTCAATAATACAGGGGGATGGTGCCCAATTGTGTTTTAAAAAATCCTACACTTTTAAACCACAAAGCACACATCTGTGTGTTATTGATATTTTTGTTTAATACTCCAACGATTGCGATTTCGGTTTTAGAAAAAGGTTTTTTAATAGGAAAACTGACTTCTTATAATTGGTCTTTGATTTTATTTAGCTAATCATCAGTTGGTTCAATTGATCAGTTAAAGAGAGTTAATTAATTAATTTTATCAACTGATGGTCAGTTAGATGGAGATCAATTCCAATTAGATTAAGTTATTTTCCAATACGATTTTGAGATCCGATATCCAAGAGATTAGGGATTTGGAGAGAGCGGATAAAAGGGAGATTCAGCATTGTAATGAAATAGGGTGATACTACCATGAATTTTTCGAGACTTTGTCTAATTAGGTATGCTATTTTTGCAAAAGTCAATAGAAATAAAAAGTTATTGGTATATGCACATGAGAAGTACGTATTCAAGAACTAAAGGTTCAACATAAGAGCTGAGAGTAGAAAGAGGGAAATAAAAAGGAAAGAAAAAGAAAAAATAAAATGGTGACTTCACCAAGGTGGATATGGTTGGACGATCAAGGAGGTTTTATCACCTATAATGATAATTTGCATGAGGAATTTGGCCGTGTATCTATACAAAGCGATAGAGTAATGGTAGATACTCTGAAATACCGAAAGAGCCACTAATAAAAGTATCCAACATATGGTAGAAGCCGGCGGTGATAGAATGTGAATTGCAGATGTGGAGGTATTATTCATCTAGGGAAAAAGGTAAATAATTTAAACAGACCCCGACAATTTGAAATATATCTTCATGCCAAAGAAGTCAAATGCAAGACAGAGGATAGTTGGAATTACTAGAGATGATAGTTGCACGATTAACAATTATTTGAGCAAGACTAATGAGGTGGATGACAGCCTTAGAAAAAAGCAAAGTTGCACTTTGTTAATTTTATTAGCAAGAACAGTAAAAGAGTTCGAATAATAGAACTTAACTAAGAAAGGAAGTGGAATCAAAAGGATTTGGTTTTTATGTAATTTCTTATTCAGAGTAGTTTTTTATGTAATTTCCTATTTGGATTACGTTTTTATGGGTTTTTAAGTTAGACTCAAATATTAGCTAACTAGCTGATTTTTGAATCTGATTGGGATTTTTAATTGGTTTAGGTTATTGCCCTAGCCTATATATACCCCTATATTGTAATCTTTTAAAACCATAATTTTATGAAAATAAATCATGAGTTTATACTTGCAAAACCTTTTGAAAGTTGGTGGTTAATTCCTTTATACTTTCTTCTCCATATTTCGTTTAGTTTGTGGGTGATTAAATTCTTTAAGCAATCTAAACAAATCGATCCTTTAGTTTTGTTTCTTGGTGATTAAATTTTTAAAAGAAGCAAGCTGAAGTTATTTTTTTCACAACAGGTCTGATCTACATAGAAAATATATATCATCTTGGTATCAAGATCTCGGTTTTCAAAGTTTTGTTGAAGGTTTTTCTTCAAAAAATGTGGGCAATAATGTCAGGTATATCTAGTGAGGAAGAATTGAAGGTTCCGCGAGGTTTAACATTGGAACAAGCTCATGACATGCGGAGGGATAGGGATACCAAAGAACTCAAGGAACAATTGAAGGAAGTTTTTTAAAAAATTGAATTAAAGAACTTCATCTCATAGTCCGTGTAGAAGTGAAAAATCTACATACATATCAGATTCAGAGGATGAGGAAGATCTTAGACGCAAAAATCGTAATTCTAAGGAGGATGATAGGGGTTTGCACTTGGATATTCCAGAACTTGATGGAAGTATGAGACCGAAAAAATTCCTGGAATGGATACAATATATTGAATGAATCTTTGATTATAAAGATTACGATGATCAAAAAAGATTCAATGTGGTTGCACTAAAGCTTACAGGTTATTCCAATTTATGGTATGAAATCGAAAATAAAAAGAGAGGGCAAGGCGTGAATCGATTCATGGGAAGCACTTAAGGTGAGAATCAAAAAACAATTTTTACCTATCGATTATGTGCAAGATCTATTTCTGAAATTGCAAAGTTTCAAGCAAGATGCACTCTTGGTTGAGGATTATACTATTGAGTTTGAAATAATAACGATGTTGTGTGATTTGGAAGATAGAGTGGAACATAAAATTGCTCACTTTTTGGTTGGGCTAAATCTAAATATTGCTGAGAAAGTGGATCTGCAACCTTATTGGTCGTTTGAAGAAGTTTGTAAAGTGGCTCTACGAGCAGAGAAACATGCGAAAGCTAAGAAATCTACCTATGTAAAGCCATATAACGAGAAAAATAAATCTCAAACAGGAAACATGGTTCAAACTAGTGCTAAATTCACTCCAAAATTTGACAAGTTCCAGAAAGATAAGGAGAAGAACTCAACATCATTGACCATAGAAGGAAAAAAGATGTTTTTCAAGTGTAAGGGTTATGGCTATATGATGCGGGAATGCCCTAATAATCGTGTAATGAGTTTATGCGATATTGAAGAGATTGATGCAGTTTACTCTTCCAAGGGAATATAATTCGATAAAGAAGAAGATCAAATTTTAATTGAAGAAGAATATAATTCTGAAGAGGAACCTGAAACTCGTGGCTCAAATCTGATTTCTCAAAGAATTTTACAAACAAAACTGAGTCCTTTGAAGGCCGATCAAAGGGATAAAATATTTATGACAAGGGTTGTGGTGAGAGATAAATTATATAACATGATTATAAATCCCTGCACAAACGTAGTATCTACAACATTGGTGGAGAAGCTTAATTGGCCTACAAAATCACATCCAAAACCCTACAAACTATATTGGTTAAGTGATGGCAACGACGTTAAGGTAACAAAACAAGCACTTATCTCTTTTGAAATTGGTAAATTTAAGGATGAAGTTTTGTGCGATGTTTATGATATAGATGTTTGTCATCTTTTATTGGGTAGACCATGGCAATACGATAAATATGTGAAATATGATGGGATAACTAATGTTTATATTGCTAAAGTGGGAAACAAGAGAACAACTCTAAAACCTTTAATTACACATCGAGCATCAAAGGGGAATATGTTCTTGAATAAGAACCAAATTGAGCATGAACTAGAACAAGAGGGTCGCGGTTAATTGATGATTGCTACTAAAATTCCATCTGAACAAGCTTCCGATTTACCTGAAATTTTGGATGATGTGCTTAATGAGTTTAAAGATATTTTTCCTGAAAATTTACCACCTGGTTTGCCACCTATTCGAGGGATCGAACATCAAATTGGCTTGATTCTAGGAGCTCCATTACCAAATAAAGCGACATATATGTGTAATCCTCAAGATTCGGAAGACCTACAAAGGCAGATTGAAGAATTATTGGAAATGGGTTATGTGAGAGAAAGCACGAGTCTTTGCACTGTTCCTATCTTAGTGGTGCCTAAAAAGGATAGAACTTGGCGTATGTGTATAGATAGTAGAGCGGTGAACAACATTACCATCAAGTGTAGATTTCCAATTCCAAGATTAGATAATTTGCTAGATAAATTACATGGCTCTACATTATTCTCAAAAATTGATCTTCGAAGTAGATATCACCAAATCAGAATGAGAGAAGGTTGTTGTGCAAGACATGCCTATACTATAACAAGAATAAGTCAAATTGACAACCCTAAGAATTTGTTGTATGATAATCTAAATTTGCATTTTTTATTATATTACTTGAGTCTGTAATAATGTCAAAGATTAGACTGGAGTATTTTCCAGTAAACAGTCTCAAGCCTAAGAATAAACTCTGGAAGAAGATCAAGAAGATCATACTTCAGAGAAATTGTGAAGAAGGTTGGAGTTGAATAAATCTGTTTTAGGAAAAATATTCTAAGTCAAGATATCTACAAATCACAGATCAAGTGATATAGAGAAGTCATTCGAGAACTCCAAAATGACTTATCGAGAAGTCCAAAATAGCTTATAGAGAAGTCTCAGAGATATCGACAAACCAAATGAAGACATGAAGATTGGAGATATCAAAAAGTCAAATTACCATTAGAGATCTCAGAGATATCGATAAGTCAAAATGTATATAGAGATATCTGAGATATCGACAAGTCATTTCTGCATTAGAGAATTCAGAGATATCGACAATTCAAAATGAAGATGTGAAGATTGGAGATATCGACAAGTCAAATTCTCATTAGATATCTCACGGATATCGACAAGTCAAAATGCTTATAGAGATCTCAGAGTTATCGACAAGTCATTTCTACATGCAGAAGTTTGGAGACCTCGACAAGCGAAGTTCACCTATAGAGAACTCAGAGACCTCGACAAGTCAAAACACTTATAGAGAACTAAGAGATCTCGATAAGCCATTATACTTATCGAGATGTCAGTTCCCTATAGATCAAACTGGAGATCTCGATATGAAGCTCAGTACATAATGCAGACAAGTTAAATATCCAAGATTATCAATCAACATAATCTAATAAGTTAGATTGAAAAGTCTACAAAAGCATCTTGAAGAGTTCAAGATCAAAGGCGAAGATTAACTGACAAAGGAAAGTCATAGATTCACAGAATATGCAAAGATACACTAAGACAGAAATGGAAAGCTTTAGAGATAACTTTAAGTAGGGTTTAGTACACCTTATTACAGGCTGTACAAACCTGTGTTTACTAATATATAAAGTAAACATTGGTCCTTTACTTTTAAATTATATCAATCAGATCTAGAATTTCTTGTAACTCTCTCAAGGAAGAAGTTGAGTTCTTTACTTACAAAGAACCCAGGATTTATAGCAAAACACTAGCTTGATTTTAATATAAAATTAAGTGAGTTTTGAAATATTGTGTGCACTGTTTATTTCCAGTTAAAATAAGATTGTTGCATTTCTTATCTGTTTTGTTTACCAACAAACAAACATTCAAACACCCTTAAAAATATCCAAAATACATTCACCCCTTGTGTTGTATTCATTATGATGCAAAATCTGAAAGCAAACAGATTAAAGATCTTGAAAGAATGAACACACAGAAGATTAGCAGTATCAAGATTCCTTCATTTGACATATCTAACTACATATTATGGAAAAAGAAAATGTTGTTGTTTATAAAGATGGCCAACCCATTATATGTTCAGATTCTAAAGAATGGCCTTTTCACCCCCTATGGAAAGATTGAGAAATCTACAGATGGAGACATGGTCATTGCAGCTCATTACGCTCCTAAAGATCCCTCAAAGTATATTGAACCTGAAAAAGAGAAAGTCTCTCTAGATAGTGGCTTGCAACTGATTTTAATAGAGTCACTTGAAAATGTAATGTACAATAACATTATCAACTGTGACACAGCCAAACAGATCTAGGAGAAGATAGAGATCTTATGTGAGGGAACAGAGGAAATTAGGTCAAACCAAAGGAGAATTTTGGTATCTCAGTATGAGTGTTTTATGGTTAAACCAAAGGAGAGTGTAACTGATGTTTTCAAAGATTCAATAAGTTAATTAATGACTTGTAACTTCATGACAAATACTATGAAGCTGATGAGGTTAACTTGAAGTTTTTGCTGACCCTTCCTGGCCATTTAGAATAGAAGATCTCAGCTATAAGAGAAGGGAAAGACTTAAGAAGGATGACACTGGAGGTTTTATATGATATCTTAAAAGCCTATACATTGGAAATGATTCAAAGAAAGTCTTTAAGAGCTGGTCAAGGGCACATTGTTGATGGATCAAGTGCTCTAGTGGTTAATGATAACCAGTCATCTAATGATGAACAGGAAATCCAGACTCCAGTTTTCTCAAATAATGAGCAAAAGAACAAGGAACCACAGAAGCAAGTTATGCTTAAACTTGAAGAGGATGAATTTTATACCTTAGATGAACTAGATGAGTTAGATCAATCCATGGCTTACTTATCAAGAAAATTCTCCAACATTATAGTAAAGAATCCAAAGTTCTTCAAAAATAAGAGACACACATCCAACAAGGACAACAGCTGGAAAGGAAAAACACAGTATAACTCTAGAAGAAAAAATGGTAACAAAACAGGATTTGTTGATAGATCAAAGATCAGGTGCTTCAATTGTGATGAATTGGGCCATTTTTCTATAGAATGCTGGAAGCCAGAGAAAGTGAAAAAGGACAAGGCTTATCTTGAATTGGAAGCAAAGTATGAAGCTATTCTATGAAAGCAATAAGGCAAAGCTTATATTGCAGAAGAAAAGAGTTGGGATGATTTTGACAATGATAAAGATGAGGAGTTTGGAGACTATGCACTTATGGCCTTGGAGGAAGGAGAGTCGTCCTCATCAAAGAGAAAAGTACCAACTCTTACTACTATTGATTTGAATTTTAGTCAATATAAGAAGACTGTTGAAAAGATGAGTATGGAAATGTTCCGCATCCATACTAGCTTGGTAGCAGCTACTGAAGAAGCCAGTAGGTTATCAAAAGCTAATGAGAAGCTTAAGATTGAGAAACAAGATCTGGAACTGCAGCTTGTTGAGCTTAAAACTGTCAAGCAAGAAAATGATTATCTAAAGAACAAGCTAAAGTATGCTACTGAGATAGAAGCTGTGTTGAGGGAAATGCTAGAGAAGAATGAAGTGAAACTGAAATTATTCAGAAATGCATCTCAGTTAGTTGGTCAGTACCATGAGAAGAACAAGCCATGTGCTAACATAGCTATTGGCTTGGATTATGATGCATTAAATAACAACAGAAAAGTTGAAGGTAACAAGGAAAAAGCAACTGCACGTGAAGATGTCCCAGCTATGCTGAGAAAGGTTGGTTTACCTGTGTTCAAAGCATGTGAAGTAAATTTCAATGAAGAAGAGTTGATCATAAAGCAATAAATTGCTGATGAGGAAAATGAAAAGAAATGTACAAAACAACTCCAACTTCTAAAGTAGAGAAGAAGCTCATGGTTGATAAAACTCCCAAGAAGCCAATCAAGGAAGTTAAAACTAAAGATGCAATAAAGAAGAAGAAAAACAGAAATAGAAATATTAGGATAAACAAAAGCAACAACTTTGCATTTATTGCTAATGCTCCTAGAAAACAACGTCAGAATGTGACTCGACAAATCATCTAACTCACCTTTATAAAAAGGTTGTTAGTGAGCCAAGACTGGGAGTTTGCAAGTATGATGAAGCAAAGAATGAAGATCCCTTTTCCTTCGGTGATAAGTTTGATTGCATTCCTTTCAACATGAAAGTAATGACAAGTTTCCATAAGCTGAGAATAGACCTCAAGGAAATCAACATTAGGTCTGCAGCCAAAAAGGAACATACAAATCAAGCAATGAACACAATTCTTTCTGAATCAACTCATTCTACTTCTGCATATTCTGTTAACAAGAAGAAAGTACCCAACACTTCTTGGGTAGCTACAAACACTTAATCCATATTGTGTGTAGGGAAAAATGAAGAAAGTCATATGGATCATAGACAGTGAATGTTTAAGATATATGACAGGTGATATGGCCTTACTATCACAGTTTGAGGAGATGGATGGCCCATTAGTGACTTTTGGAGACAACAACAAAGTTTCACAATGGGATATGGAAAATTAATTTCTGGAATATTAATATAGAAGATGTAGCATTGGTTGCTGGTTTGGAAGTAAATCTCCTAAGTGTCAGTCAATTCACTGATAGAGGATTCAACTGTTAAATTTGACAAAGGAGAATGCTTAATCATCAACAAAAAGAGTAATGAAGTTGTTCTGAAAGGAGTAAGAAAAGGAAGCTTAATTATTGCAGACCTGAACTGAGAAAATGAGGATGGAATTTGTTACTTCTATACCAAGGCAGCTGAAGAACAAAGCAAGCTGTGGCATAAAAAGCTCCCTCACTTGAATTTTAAAGCAATCAACACTCTAGTTAAAAAGGAGTTAGTGAGAGATATGTTAAATCTGGAATTTTCTCCAAATGAGGCTTTGTGAGGCTTGTCAAAATGGATAAATGAAGAAATCAAGTCACAAGAGTAACACGGTGAATTCTATAAGTGCACATTTGTAACTTATTCACATGGACTTATTTGGACCAGTTAATGTCTTATCAATTTCAATAAAGAAATATGCACTTGTGATGGTGGATGACTACTCAAGATACACATAGGTATAATTTATGTACTCCAAAGATGAAACTCCACATATCATAATTGAACACATCAAGAAGATTGAGAAGCAGGCTAAAGATCAGAATTGTGTGAAAAGATTGAGGAGTGCCAGTGGCACGGAATTCAGAAATGTAACTTTAACTGAATTCTGCAAAGACAAAAGCATTGTTCAAAAATTCTCAATAGCTAGGACAACTCAACAAAATGGTGTTATTAAAAGGAAAAATAGAACATTAGTGGAGGCTGCTAGAACAATATTGCAAGATGCCAAATTGCCAACCAGTTTTTGGGAAGAAGCTGTCAACACTGCATACTATACTCAAAACATATATCTCATTAACAAGAATCTTAGTAAATCACCCTACTCAATCTTGTCTAAAAGAAAGCCAACTGTGAAGCATCTTCATGTGTTTGGAAGCAAGTGTTATGTTTTAAAAGAAAACTCTGAATATGTGGGAAAATTTGACTCTAAAATTTTTGAAGCAATTTTTTTGGGATAATAATTGGAGAGAACTGCCTACAAAGTCTATATGCTTGAACAAAAGAAAATATGGAAATCATAGTTTTCATTTTTGATGATGATAAGTATCCAGTCTTGGAATGGCTTGATAAAAAATGAAGTTGAGGCCCTGAAATTTAAAATTTCAACATTGATAGTGATTTTGAAGATGAAGATGAAATTAACAAAAATCACAGAATGGATGAAGAGTCAACTGAGCAAGTGAATCATGAGAATAGAAGCTCATCTCAAACACCTGAATTTGATAGCACAAACTCATGGGGAGAAAGAGAAGAAGTTTTTGCAAGTCATGCCAGTGGTGAAGAAAATGCAGAAAACTCAAGTCAATAAACTCACACAAGGAAGTGGGATATGAGTCACACAAGAGAAGCAATTATTGGTGATATAACTGTCGGAGTGAGGACTAGAAGTGCAACTGCAAATGAATGTCTTCATGCATATTTTCTTTCATAAGTTCATCCTAAGAAAACTGAGGAAGCTCTTCTTCATCCTGATTGGATATCTGACATGTAAAAGGAGCTAAATTAGTTTGAAAGAAACAAAGTTTGGGAATTGGTTCCTGCACCAAAGAATAGAAGTGTAATTGGAACAAAGTGAGTGTTCAGGAATAAAATGGATGAAAATGGGATTGTCACCAGAAACAAAGAAAGATTGGTTGCAAAAGGCTACTCACAAGAGTAAGAAATTGATTATTATGAAACTTTTGCTCCAGTTGCAAGACTTGGAGCAATAAGGTTCTTTCTTGTATTTGTTGCACAATCAAATTTTAAGGTGTATCAAATGGATGTGAAGAGTGCATTCTTAATGGTGAGTTGGAAAGAAGAAGTTTATATGCAACAGCCACCTGGCTTTGAAAATTCGGAATTTCCAAACTTTATGTTCAAGCTACTTAAGGCTCTCTATGGACTAAAGCAAGCACTTAGAGCTTGGTATGACACACTGTCAGAATTTTTGATCAAACATAGATTCACTAGAGGAACAATAGACAAGACTCTCTTCTACAAGCAACATGGTGATGATGTGATCCTAGTTCAAATCTATGTGGATGATATCATTTTTTCGCTCTACTAATGAAATGATATGTCAAAGATTCTCAAAGCTCATAGCAGAATGAATATGAAATGAGTATGATGGGAGAGTTAATTTACTTTCTTGAACTTCAAGTCAGTCAAAGAAGTGATGGAATCTTCATCAGCCAAACTAAGTATGTCAAGGATTTATTGAAGAAGTTTAGTATGGTTGATTGTTTAGCTGCATCAACACCTATGTCTACAGCTACTACGTTGGTTGAAGATAAGAAAGGAAAAAGTGTAGACATTTTAAGTTATAGAGGAATGATTGGATCTTTGCTGTATTTAACTGCCAGTAGACTAGACATTATGTTTGCTAACTTGTCTATGTGCAAGATTTCAAGCCAATCCAGAGAAATCACATTTGATGGTTGTGAAGAAAATTTTCAGATACTTAAAGGGGACTCCAAACTTGGGATTATGTTGTCCTAAGGGAACAGGTTTTGAAGCTGTTGGAAACACATATGTAGATTTTGCTGGATGTAGGGTTGACAGAAAGAGTACTAGTGGAAGTTGTCAGATTCTTGGACAAAGACTTGTATCCTGGTATAGTAAGAAACAACAATCTGTGTCAACTTCCACAGCTGAGGTTGAATACATAGCTGTTGGAAGTTGTTGTGCTCAAGTGCTTTGGATTAGAAGTCAGCTAATGGATTAGGCCTAGTGTTACACAAAATTCCAATTATGTATGACAATACTAGTACTATATCTATTGAGGCTGATCCAGTTAATCATTCTAGAACAAAGCACATTGATGTAAGGTACCATTTTATTAGAGAATATGCTGCAAATGGCACTACTGAGCTCATTTTTGTTCCAGCAGAAAAATAATTAGCTGAATTTTTTACTAAACCTTTGGATAAATCAACTTTCACTAGACTTGTAGGTGAAATTGGAATGCTAAATTTTTCATCCTAAAGGCAAGAACTCAGCTAATGTTTTGCATCATATTAGTGGAAATTTTACACTTTTGTTTTTAAGTTAGGATACCAAGCATTGTACTATTAAACCTACTAGAATTACTAGTCTTAGGTGGTATAACATTTTGAGTTTTTGGAGTGTATAGATCTATAAGATGATGTAATAAGCCTAAAAAATTTGCACATAAAACACGTGATTATATGAAACTCCTAACATCGAGTAATAAAGTTCTAACATATTTTCTAAACCATCCTTTCTAGCACCGGGATCAATAAAACATGCAACACCATAAATAAAAGGAAATTCAGTAAAATATTCTATCAACTTAGATTTCATATCAAAAATAATTGCACCAAAATAAGGATCACTTTCATATGCTTTTAAAGTAGTAATAATATTAACACACTCAATAATAACAAGATGTACATTTGGTTCTTAAACGTAAGAAAATATCTTAGTACCACGTGCATAACAATCAAGCAAAATACTTACCCTAATTACCTAGTCCCATTGATTTTCTATTATAATTCTATCATTCACTTGATTTCTTAGTTCCGAATTATAGTACTCAGTGACAACTACCTTATATTTAATTGCCTCACATAGTAAATTATAAGTTGAACTCCATCGCTTGAGACAATCAATACCCCCATTTTTTTTGGTAATAATTCATTTTTTCTACACAATTTTTTATATTGTCTCTTTAATGTGTGTGTTATATGTAAGTACTTAATTATTTTTCTAATGGGTTCTAAATAATCGGTGATTTGTGAAATGTCCTTTTTGAGCTGATAAGTTAAATATATGTGCACAACATTTAACATGCAAGAAAACACCATCTAAAGTGGTAGGAATATCTTGTGCAATATAGTAAATAGCTTTATCATTTGCCGAAGCATTATAGAAAGAAATAGTAGAGACCTTGTGTTGCAAAGTAAATTCATTCATAGTTTCGACTATTCTAGTCTTTATGTTATAACCCATGTGTGACTCGTCCATAACATCAAAGGCAATTATTCATTTTTGTAAAAAATAATAAGAATCAATCCAATGAACGGTAACAAAAATAAATGACTCACCTTGACTCGAACTCCAACAGTCACTAGTTAAAGAATCAATGCCATCACAATCACGAAAAAGTTCAATTAATTGTGCTCGTTGACTATAATATTGTTTTGTGTGTGACAGTTGAAGTGTCTTCCTAGGAGTTCTTATAAATACCAGGTTTATTGATTCTTTAATCATGTGCTCTAAATTCGGACTCTCATCGTGAGAGAAAGGTAACTAGTCTGGTGTAACATAAGTAGCAAAAGATTCGATCATTCTATCTCTACTATAAATGAAAGGCATACCTCCACCGGTAGACGATGTCACGAAACCACCAATTTGTGTTTGTTGCGGTGATTCTCCATGTGCCTCTCCACTTTCGTGACTTTGTTTCAAAATTCCGTGATGAGTTTTCAAGTGCCGATCAAGTGTACCCGTGTCGGTCCCTTTAGAGTGAATAAAAGGGGATTGACTTCTCCCACTTTGAATACAAAGAAAACAAAAACATTTAAATTTGTTAGGATCTTCCGGTATTGCTTGTCTCGAAAAATAATTCCAAACGTGTGAGGAATGTCTCGATGTACAAGAGTTCCCTGAAATTTTTAATATAAAACAATTATTTTGAATAAATGTGTAACAATGTATTCAAATTATCAAAATTAAAAATCGAATTTCTATTTAAAAATCACAAAATATAATTAATTTTTTAAAAATTACTTTCAAATTAAGTAAATAACTTTGAAAAATAATATTTTAAAAAAATACAAAAATTAAATATTTACGAAAACAAAAACATGAATTATGAAAACAAACAATTCGAAAAATAAATAAAAATTTTGAACACAAACAATTCGAACATAAAATAAAAAATTTGAATTTAAAACAGGTTGAAGCTTGAATTTTACCAGGTTCCATATTGGTGGGTCGAGGGTGTCGTATTAAGTTTGCTTGGCTCGAGCCTTTAGAGGATTGTGTGCCTCTTCCTTCTTCTATTTGTTTAAAAAGCTTGCCGGAATTTTATAGTCTCGCCGGAAAAGTGTAAGCTCGTCAGAAAAGTGATGACTGTTAGTAACTGTGTAAGTAATAACAGCTTAATAATATTAATAGTAACAGACTAACAATGCAAATACGATTGAGAGAGTAAGAGTGGAGAGCAAATTGAGAAAGAAAAAGAGAGATCGAGAAATTAAGAGTGAAGTGTGGAGTGGAAGTGCAGATTGGAGTGAATATTTATAGGGAAAAAAAATCGAATGTTGGCGAAGAACATTGGTGAATGTTGTAGCTTGCAGAAATGGAGCAGGTGAACGTTGAAAAAGCTGAAGCAGAACAATGGTTTTGTGGAAGACTGTAGAAACAAAAGCGAAACAGAAGACCGTTGTAATGACCCGGTGTAAGAACCCTGATTTTTGTAATATATTAAAACTTCTGTGAATAGTAACTTGAGCTGATTAAGTAATATGTATGGGGATCATCATAAAATGAATAGTGGAATTTTGAGAATCTGAGATCATATTCTTGTATATCGAGGAAAAGAAGTGAATGTAAAAGCCGACGGAATTCGAAGATTCACGATTATACTACGTGTTTTCGTATCCGTAAAGAATCGCGTAGAATCGGGAATACTACGTGAAATAAATAATATATCAAGATGTTTCTATGATCAAGAGAAGGAATAGAATTGGTTATAGGATTATAAGCGATAAAAGAAATCGCTACGAAACAAGTCGTTATACGTGGAAGCTATCGGAATGGAACGACGATTGCGTTTACGATAAATAAACGAATGAGAAATTAAATCCCATGCAAGTTGGCCATGCATAACCAAGTCCTAACTAGTAGTTAGGAGTGTAACTAGATGATTAGAAGCTAACTAGAATAGTTAGTGGAATAGTGTTGAATAGTGATGGGAGACAAACAAGTACACAAGCCATACTTCTCCCTTTTCTCACTTCACCACACAATCAAACCAACTCATACCTTTGCCAAATTATTGTCAAATCTAGTGCATACATCCCATATATTCATTATACACTCCCACACTTTAGCCGCAAAAGAAAACAACCCCTTTTACTCACTTAAAGCTCTCCCATTTTTCATTCCAGCAGTTCAGATTTTTTGAGCAAGGGAGAAAACAAAATTCATAACTCCAAATATACTCATTCAAATATCATGAAATTTTTACCATAGCTTCTCCATATTATGGGTAAGCTTCATACCAAATTTCAGCCTCAAATTATTGGTTTTCAATTTTTTAAAAATGTTTGAATGAGATGCTGAAAGGTAACTCCGAAATTCTAACTTGTTTCTTAGTTTTGTTTCTTAAGGATCTAACCCTTCTAAGTGTTTTCTAAGCAAACCAAGCCTCAATAATCCTAGAAATAACCTTCCTAGTGTCCAAGAAGGTATAACTTTCAACCCTTTAAGGTTTTATGGTTGGATTTAAGAGTTATGTTTGTTGTAGTGTTAAGATCCAAAGGATTGTGTTTGTTTGAGTTTGTATTGATTATGTTCTTGCTAAAGGCTTGAGATGTTGAGTTGTAATCCATGTATGTGGTACTGGATAGAGCATATAAGGTGATATTTTGGTGGATCTTGAGAAGTACTTGTGTTTATGATGGTTATAGGTAGTGATTGTGTTAAGATCAAGTAGTAGAAATTGAGTTTGGGCATTCTTGCACTTGATCTGTTTTATGCAGGACATTCGGCCATGAAAATTGTTAAAATTTGAAAACCACTGGCAATGAATAGATAGAGCTTGTTTTTTAGTTTCTATACATGTGTAGATCATCATGAGGAGATTTACGGTTTAGGAGTTATGGTCGTTTTAGTGTAAAACATTTCTGCAATTAGCCAACTACCTTTAAGTCCACTTGCATGGTGATTTTGAAGGACTTAATATAATTTCGAGATTCTGGAAAAATTATGAAAAATGCATATGACAGTAGAGAAGACTTTCCAAAAAGAATTTTGAGAAAATATTAATATTTCGAGTTTATAAAAATGTTTTGGTAAAGTGAGCGCAAGTGAGAAACGCATAAAAACCTAGTTTTGACGCGCGTTTTCTCACGTTCGAGCTTAAAACTCGAAATGGACTTTCTAAAGCGAACGATCGATTTCAAAACTCGACCATGTTATAAAGTGATAATATAAGTGTTGAGAATGTGACGATCGGAGATTCGTTATACTTGAGTAGTTGCGAAAGTTGCTTAATAAGAGCGAGACATTAATCGCGTACTAACTTAGACCGTTGGTTCTTGTTTATAGATCGCCAACCAAACACCAGAGACCATACCACTTCGATTACTCGAGGCAAGTTTTTGAAACCCTATCTCATACTACCCATGCTATATATATACTGTTGTGATATTGATGCCATGATTTACAGTTCAAATATATATGCTTGTCTATGATATCAATGCATACGAATTATGCCATTATTTACAAATTGAAACGTATTTCAAATATAATATATGATAATGGGAGTCAGAGATATTTTAATAACGATTTAATTCCGGAGAGAGCCGAACACGAAAGATTTCTATTTCGATAAACAAAGTACATTTGCATAATATATATACCAAGCGAGCGATTGAGATTTTGACTTAAACTTCGAGAAATATTGGTTTATTCATTTAAGGGACACCCTTACATGATTGATTATTTTATAAAGCGATACTTAAGGGATTATTAAATATCCAGAAAGTATTTAAAAATATACTGAATAGTTTATAAATCATTTCACGTTATTTAATAAAGATTTAACTATTCCAAGAGCAATATTAGGATACCAAATCCAGTTTTGATTATTTGATTAAGGTGTCTCCATTCGTTGGACCTTATTCAAAAATATTTTGTATTTAAGGTTTTTATTAATTCATTGAACCTTATACAGAGATGTTTTATTTATGAGATTTTATCAATTCATTGAATCCCTCTTAAATTATTATGAGACCTTAGATATTTAGTATCTTCGGACTTCTAAAAACTTATTTAAAATAGACATAGTTCCCAAAGGCACTTTCTAAATTATTCAAAACTCTTGAAAGAGATTAATCATTTGAAACGTATCAAAACTTTAGGGAACTTAGTCTAGAAGCATAAGAGTTTTGCTTCCTCGTTCAATAAAGAACAAGTGAGTAATATATGTGTCACCCTACGACAGATAGGGATTTGAAAATGATTTTAAATTCAACACTCCGACAACTCCCAAAGATCAATTGAGTTAAAAGTGATGAATAAATCATCTTATTTACTGGTCAACTTTAAATGACCTATTCTTTTGAAAAAGGATTTTGAATTCAAAGTGATGAATAAATTATCTGATTTAAAGGTCAACTTTTAATGACCTATTCCTTCGAAAAAGGATTTTGAGCAAAAGATATAATTGTTTTGGGACTGGAATGTGGTCTGCCCGGCACGGAGTGGTATCAGGCAGTGACCAGGCACGGAGTGGTGCATTATGCAAGCGCGGAGTGGCGTATTGTACGGTTATATGGTCTATGTGACCATTGACTTTCGGACTTGCACGGTAATGTGCAACCACCGTGTAGTGTCTTGATGAGCCCAAAGGCGGCTAGGTTTGTATTCCTTCTACTAGTAGAGAAAATTTCGTATTCGGCTGATCAACGATACGTGGTTTATTCCAGTATAGTCCCTTTCTTCAATTTTGGAAAAAAAACTGTTGTGAAATATACAACAGAGAGCCGATAATGCTGAGTTTTAAATAAGGATGTTGATGATTATATATCAAATCCATTTGAGAAATCTGCTGATGAGGCTGAGTTTAAATAAGGATGTTGATGATTATATATCAAGTCCATGTGAGAAATCTGTCGATAAGACTGAGTTTTAAATTGGGATGTTGACAAATATATATCACACCCATTTGAGAATCTTGGTTCGAGTAACATCTTGAGATTTTGAAATAAAATGAGTACGAGTATAAAATGATTTTTAGAAAGAGATGAATACAAGTATTCAGTGAATATACTATTATAGTTGATTTTGAGAATACTATAAATTTGACAAGCATATAAACTTTCAGAACGCTTTGGAGATACAAAGTATAATTATTGGTTTTATTTATCCTTACATACTTAATTATGGGGATATATACCTTGCTGAGCTATAATGCTTACCCTTGCTTTTATATATCATATCACAACTGACTACCAGCATCAATCAGACCAGGACTGCTGTCCGTAGGCGGGTAAGGAACGCTCGTGAGTTCCGTAGGCTTTTTGTGCGCCAGCCCCTTCAGGTAGATAAGTGGAGATGATTTATTTGATACTGTTTCCAAGCATATAACCTGTGTGTGTGTGAGTTTGAATAAAAGGTCGAGTAATATTGTGAGAAGAGAATTATTTAATTGATAAGTGATCGTAATGACCCGAATTCACGACCTTGGATTTTGGGGTGTTATAGAAATGGTATCAGAGCCAAAGGTTATAAGTCTTGGAAACAGTAAGAGTAAAATGGGTAGACTGAGGATCTAAAAGTTAACAAGAACTCTCATCGAGTTCGTAGTCGGATTACTATGGAGTAGTCGCGACGGTAGTACCCAAGGGGACCTTAGCCTTAAGAGTTGAGGCATTGGTTGAGTTATTTATAGTCGATTGAAAAGCCAGCATTAAGGGAAGAGAATGAGTTGTAGCACTCAGAGAAAAGAGTGCTAAGAGTTATATGCAAAAGAGAGTCCATTGGTTGAGCCGATAGAGTTTGTTGATGGACTACCGGGAGTTATGTTGAAGTGTTTATATGAAGTGTTATACGGAAATTGATGGAATCGTTTAAGATCGACAGAATGAGGAAATGAGAAAATTGTACATGATTTTTATAATGTTGATATAGAAGTGGAGCTAAGTCTCCGGAGAAAGCGGGATGAGAACGATACCCCAATACCATGGGTCAATTGGAAAAGCCGAGTCTTGCCACTCATAGCTCTTTATAGAGTGTCCTTGAAGAGACATATTAGGCAAGAATCAAGATGCTTAATTCTTTTACTATTAAGGTTATTACATTACCTGAATTGGTTGAAAGTATTTTTCCGATAATAAGGGTTCAATACATGACGAACATCGATTCTACCAAGAAGGGTATTCGCTATACCATTGAGGAATCTATGTCCTATAAGGAAGATTTTAGTGTGTCCCAAGATGAGAATGATATGCGATAATACCAAATCATTTCGTCCGTTAAGCCATTATGGTTCGGCACGGAAAGCGAGAATCGACAAAATAATTTCTGAAAAGTTTCATGCTCCTGCAATCAACGCAGCAAGCTCCGAATTATTGGAGGAGAAGACCAATAAGTCTGACGCAGAATTCCAAGAGTGGGATGTCACTAGGAGCTACGTGTATATTCTCGACAGGATGTCGTCTTTTGTTAACGTATCAAATCAGGTGCGTGGGCACAATGTTGCGAGTAACTAAAGAGGAATGAAGAATGTATTTGTGACAAAACGAGTTATTAAGCGACTTTAACATAATGAGTAGAGACGCGAATAATGTTATATTGGTGATCTTTTATATTAGCATAACAATGCCACCCCGACATATTGGGAAACTAGAGCAAACCCTGCTGAATTGGTAAACCAAATAACCAACAACACGAGGAAGTCGAATATAATGAATTCGACTTAGAGGATTACAATGAAGAAGAAACTATGGATACTAACGAGGGGGAAGGCCAGAGCGGAAACCCCATGGACCAAATTATGAATCTTCTTCGAGAGAATTTAAATTGACACCCTCAACCCAGGTTGATCATGTTCCAGTTACTAATGTCTTTAAGGCCTTTAAGTGGTTAAAACCTCTAGAAATTTCAAGGGACTGCTAACCTGTTAAGGCCAGAGCTTGGGTGAAAGAAATGGAAAAGAGCTTTGAGATAGTGCCCATAGAAGAGACGCAAAAGACTGTGTTCACCAATTATATGTTGAAAGGAGAAGCAAATTATTAGTGGGAACCTAAAGGAACCCTGGAGACTAATGTGATTATCACATGGGGAAAAGTATTTCCCAGGTTTATAGAAGCTCAGATGGAGTTGAAGTTTCTAGAGATTAAGTAAGATAAGATGTCAGTAGCTGTGTACAAAGCCAAATTTATTGAACTGTCGAGATTCGAGCCAGAGTTTATGAACACGAAAGAGAAAAAGGCAAGGAGATTTCAGCAAGGGCTGAAATAATGGATTCAGGAGCGAGTGTCATTACTTGAGATAACAGACTATGTGCAAAAAGGCCTCGATTGTAGAGGCAGAGAGTGAGCAAAGTCAAAAAGAGGAAGAGAGCAAGAAGAGGAGTTCGGAAGCCAAGGCGGCAGAGCGATAAACAGAAGTTTCCGATTAGGACTGAGAGGGGTGCGGTGTCCCAACCCGCAGTGGGTACCAGGTTTAGCGAACCGGTAAGCAAGAGTATCGCCCAGGGAGGTGGTCAATATAGGACTACGTTTTATAACCAGTTTCGGTCACCCCTACCAGAGCATAAGTCATATGGGGAGAAACATCCCGGGGTATGTAATTTGGGAAAAGAGCTACTGACGTGCTTTAATTACAACCAACCAGGACATTATTCTAGCAACTGCCCCAACCCAGCTAGGGCGTGATAGCAGGTAACCTTTTACTCAATTTGGTTACTGCAAATAATCTGTTTAATTCTGAAGCAACTAAGTATTTTATATCGCGAGATTTTTGGCCAAGTTAAAACTTAATGTGATTCCAACGTGAGAATTATTGCGAATAGAAATAGTGAATCGAGAGGTTGTTCCAATTAATGAGATTCATCTAATCTGTAAGTGGGAACTAGGAATGAAAGACTTTAAGTTGGACTTAATTCCTTTCAGGCTGAGAGAATTTGGTGTGGTCTTAAAAATGGATTAGTTGTCGAGCAATGGTGCTCAGATTGATTATAAAGGAAAGAAAGTTAAAATCCGAATGCCTAATGGCAAGGAAATTGTGATTAAGGGTCAACGTCAGACCCAGAAATTTGTTTAATATTGCTCAAGTGAAGCAATTATTGAGGAAAGATAGTAAAGCGTATTTAGCATATATGGCGGGTACAAAGAGAGAAGCCCCGATGTACGTGATGTACCAGTTGTTAACGAATTTGAGGATGTGTTTTCCAAAGACCTTTCAGGATTATCACCTGACTGAGAGATAGAGTTCGCTATCGAATTAGCATCAGGAATGACATCAGTTTCAAAAGCCCCATATAGGCTAGCCCCGGTTGAAATGAAAGAATTGACTTCACAGTTGCAAGAACTGTTGAACAAAGGAATGATGAGACCTAATGTGTCACCATGAGGCACACCAATGTTGTTTGTCAAAAAGAAGGATGGCAGTATGCGATTGTGCACAGAGTATAGGGAACTGAATAAGCTGACTATTAAGAATAGATACCCTCTCTCTAGAATTGACGATTTGTTTGACCAACTTGAAGGAGTTGTACACTTTTCGAAAATCGATCTAAGAACGGGATATCACCAACTGAAGATTAAAATAGGGGACAAATATTGTATTTCGCACGAGGTATGGACATTATAAGTTCTTGGTGACATCATTCGGGATAAAGAATGCCCCAGTAGCTTTCATAGACTTTGTGAATCGAGTGTTTAAAAAGTATTTGGACGTGTGCGTCATTATTTTTATTGATAATATTTTAGTCTATTCTAAAACGGAAGAAGAACATGCGGAATATCTGAGGATAGTGGTAGAAGCATTGAGAAGAGAAAAGTTGTTTCCCAATTTCACAAGGTGCGAATTCTGGAAAAATGAAGTTCAGATCTTAGGACAATTGATGAGCAGTGAAGGAGTGTTAGTTGACCCTACCAATGTTGAGGCAGTATTCCAATGAGAAAGAATAACCACACCTACGGAAGTAGGAACTTTTTGGGAATTAACAGGTTTTATGAGAGGTTTGTACAGGATTTTGCTAAGATATCAGGACCTTTGACTAGGCCTACTTGCAAAACAGAAAAGGTTGTGTGGAATGAAAAATGTGAGGAAAGTTTTCAGGAATTAAAAAGGAGTTTGTTAACAGCCCTCGTGCTGGCATTGCCCGATGGAAATGGTGATTTTATGATCTATAGTGACGTGTCACGTAAAGGATTAGGATGCATGCTAATGCAGCATGGGAAAGTGGTTGCTTATGCCTCACGGCAGCTGAATGAATATGAAGTAAGATACCCTACTCAAGAATTAGAATTAGCAGCAATAGTTTTGCTTTGAAAAATTGGAGACAATATTCATACAGAGAAAATTGTGAGATCTACACTGACCACAAGAGCTTTAAGTATATATTTACTCAGAAAGAACTCAACAGGAGACAGAGGAGATGGTTAGAGTTAATGAAAGACTATGTCAGTGAGATTTTATATCACCCAGGGAAGGCCAATATGGTGGGCGATGCCCTTAGTAGTAAAGAGAGACTCAAGATGTTGACAACGCCGGAGGAACTAGTGAGAGAACTCGAGGAGATGGAGATAGAGGTGAAGTCACCAGTAAAGGGACTGATGGACTATTTGAGATCAAATTAGAACCGGAATTTTTAAAAAAGATGGGACATTGTCAGGAAGAGAAGACGAATGAAGAGCGAGAATCTTTGACTGAGAAGAAGTCAAATGTGAGAAAGATGAGAAGGGAATTATGAGGTATGCGAACCGGATTTGGATTCCGAATGTTCGAGAATTAAAAGATGAAATTTTACGCGAAGGACATAATTCTAGATATTCAATTCATCCTGGAGGTACCAAGATGTACCGAGATCCAAAGGAATATTATTGATGACCCAACATGAAAAGAGACGTGGCCAATTGGGTCAGTAAGTGTTTGACCTGTTAAAGAGTGAAGGTGGAACATCAGCGACCGAGGGGACTCCTACAACCCTTAGGAATTCCGATATGAAAGTGGGAACAAATAGCCATGGATTCTGTGGTAGGATTTCCCCGAGCTAAGGCTAACCGTGATGCAATATGAGTAATTATATATCGACTGACCAAGTCATCATACTTTCTTCCAATCAAGAAAACCTACATGGTGGATAGATTAGCAGAGCTATACATCCAGGAAATTTTGATAAGACATGGAGTCTCTGTAGCTATCGTATCTGACAGAGATCCCCGATTCAACTCCAGATTTTTTTGAGGAGCTTTCAGGAATGCTTATGAACCAAACTGAATTGAGTACTGCATACCATCCCCAAATTGATGGACAAAGTGAGTGAATCATTCAGACAATGGAGTACATGTTGAGAAATTGTGTAATTGATTTTTAAGGTTATTGAGATGAACACCTATCTTTGATAGAGTTTGCCTACAATCATAGTTATTATGCAAGTATAGAAATGCCCCCACATGAGGCGTTGTATGGTCGAAGGTGCCATTCACCCTTGTACTGGGATGAAGTTGGTGAAAAAAAAGTTACTAGGTCCCGACTTGGTGTAAAGAATGAGGACATAGTTGAGTTGATCAGAGGATGCTTAGCGGAAGCCCAAGACCGACATCGTAAATATGCCGACTTAGCACGAAAAGACAGAGAGTATGAAGTGGGTGACTAGGTATTTTTGAAAGTGTCACCATGGGAAGGACTGATGAGGTTTGGAAAGAAAGGGAAGCTGAGTTCCCGATATATGGGTCCTTTGAGATTTTGTGACAAATAGAACCGTGGCATACGAATTGGCTTTACCTCTAAACCTTCAACATGTTCATAGTGTTTTTCATGTGCCAATGTTGAGAAAGTATAATACGGATACCAAGAATATAGTGAAACATGAGTAAGTACTAGATATGTCCTACATTGAGCAACCAGTTGAAATCATTGGTTGAAAAGAGCAAGTACTCAGGGACAAGAGTGTCAAGCTATTCAGAGTCTTGTTGAGATATCCCAAGGTCGAGGAGTCGACTTGGGAATTAGAGAGCCACCTGCGAGAAAGGTACCCCCATCTATTTGTGAGTTGATTCCGGGACGGAATCCTTTTAAGGGGAGGAGACTGTAAGAACCCTGATTTATGTAATATTTTAAAACTTCTGTGAATAGTAACTTGAGCTGATTAAGTAATACGTATGGGGATCATCATAAAACGAATAGTGGAATTTTGAGAATCCAAGATCATATTCATGTTTATCGAGGAAAAGAAGTGAATGTAAAAGCCGACGGAATTCGAAGATTCACGATTATACTACGTGTTTTCGTATCCGTAAAGAATCGAGTAGAACCGGGAATACTCCATGAAATAAATAATATATCAAGGTGTTTCTATGATCAAGAGAAGGAATGGAATTGGTTATAGGATTATAAGCGATAAAAGAAATCGCTACGAAACAAGTCGTTATACGTGGAATCTATCGGAATGGAACGATGATTGCGTTTACGATAAATAAACGAATGAGAAATTAAATCCCATGCAAGTTGGCCATGCATAACCAAGTCCTAACTAGTAGTTAGGAGTGTCACTAGATGATTAGAAGCTAACTAGAATAGTTAGTGGAATAGTGTTGAATAGTGATGGGAGACAAATAAGTACACAAACCATACTTCTCCCTTTTCTCACTTCACCACATAATCAAATCAACCCATACCTTTGCCAAATTATTGTCAAATCTGCTGCATACATCCCATATATTCATTATACACTCCCACACTTTAGCCGCAAAAGAAAACAACCCCTTTTCACTCACTTAAAGCTCTCCCATTTTTCATTCCAGCAGTTCGGATTTTTTGAGCAAGGGAGAAAAAGAAATTCATAACTCAAAATATACTCATTCAAATATCATGAAATTTTTACCATAGCTTCTCTATATTATGGGTCAGCTGAGTACCAAATTTCAGCCTCAAATTATTGTTTTTCAATTTTATAAAAATGTTTGAAAGAGGTGCTGAAAGGTAACTCCGAAATTCTAACTTGTTTCTTGGTTTTGTTTCTTAAGGATCTAGCCCTTCTAAGTGTTTTCTAAGTAAAGCAAGACTCAATCATCCTAGAACTAACCTTTCTAGTGTCCAAGAAGGTATAACTTTCAACCCTTTAAGGTTTTATGGTTGGATTTAAGAGTTATGTTTGTTGTAGTGTTAAGATCCAAATGATTGTGTTTGTTTGAGTTTGTATTGATTATGTTCTTGCTAAAGGCTTGAGATGTTGAGTTGTAATCCATGCATGTGGTACTGGATAGAGCATATAAGGTGTATGTGGGTGGATCTTGAGAAGTACTTGTGTTTATGATGGTTGTAGGTAGTGATTGTGTTAAGATCAAGTAGTAGAAATTGAGTTTGGGCATTCTTGCACTTGATCTGTTTTCTGCAGGACATTCGGCCATGAAAATTGTTAAAATTTGAAAACCACTGGCCATTAATAGATCGATCTTTTTTTTTAGTTTCTATACATGTGTAGATCGTCATGAGGAGATTTACGTTTTAGGAGTTATGGTCGTTTTAGTGTAAAACATTTCTGCGATTAGCCAACTGCCTTTAAGTCCACTTGCATGGTGATTTTGAAGGACTTAAAATAATTTCGAGATTCTGGAAAAATTATGAAAAATGGATATGATAGTAGAGAAGACTTTCCAAAAGAATTTTGAGAAAATATTAATTTTTCGAGTTTATAGAAATGTTTTGGTAAAGCGAGCGCAAGCGAGAAACGCATAAAAACCTAGTTTTGACGCGCGTTTTCTTACGTTCGAGCTTAAAACTCAAAATGGACTTTCTAAAGCGAACGATCGATTTCAAAACTCGACCATGTTATAAAGTGAGAATATAAGTGTTGAGAAAGTGACGATCGGAGATTCGTTATACTTGAGTAGTTGCGAAAGTTGCTTAATAAGAGCGAGACGTTAATCGAGTACTAACTTATACCGTTGGTTCTTGTTTATAGATTGCCAACCAAACACCAGAGACCATACCACTTCGATTACTCGAGGCAAGTTTTCAAAACCCTATCTCATACTACCCATGCTATATATATACTGTTGTGATATTGATACCATGATTTACAGTTCAAATATATATGCTTGTCTATGATATCAATGCATACGAATTATGCCATTATTTACGAAAACAAATTTCGTTTTACACGAGAATGAGAAATTGAAACGTATTTCAAATATAATATATGATATTGGGAGTCAGAGATATTTTAATAATGATTTAATTCTGGAGAGAGCCGAACGCGAAAGATTTCTATTTCGATAAACAAAGTACATTTGCGTAATATATATATATATATATATATATCAAGCGAACGATTGAGATTTTGACTTAAACTTCGAGAAATATTGGTTTATTCTTTTAGGGGACACCCTTACTTGATTGATTATTTTATAAAGCGATGCTTAAGGGATTATTAAATATCCAAAAAGTATTTAAAAATATACTGAATAGTTTATAAATCATTTCACGTTATTTAATAAAGATTTAACTATTCAAAGAGCAATATTAGGATACCAAATGCAGTTTTGATTATTTGATTAAGGTGTCTCCATTCGTTGGACCTTACTCAGAAATATTTTGTATTTAAGGTTTTTATTAATTCACTGAACCTTATACAGAGATTTTTTATTTATGAGATTTTATCAATTCATTGAATTCCTCTTAAATTATTATGAGACCTTAGATATTTAGTATCTTCGAACTTCTAAAAACTTATTTAAAAATTGACATAGTTTCCAAAGGTACTTTCTAAATTATTCAAAACTCTTGAAAGAGATTAATCATTTGAAACGTATCAAAACCTTAGGGAACTTAGTCTAGAAGCATAAGAGTTTTGCTTCCTCGTTCAATAAAGAACAAGTGAGTAATATATGTGTCACCCTACTACAGATAGGGATTTGAAAATGATTTTAAATTCAACACTCCGACAACTCCCAAGTGATGAATAAATCATCTTATTTACTGGTCAACTTTGAATGACCTATTCCTTTGAAAAAGGATTTTGAATTCAAAGTGATGAATAAATCATCTGATTTAAAGGTCAACTTTTAATGACTTATTCCTTCGAAAAAGGATTTTGAGCAAAAGATATAATTATTTTGGGACGGGAATGTGGCCTGCCTGGCACGGAGTGGTATCGGACAGTGACCAGGCGCGGAGTGGCGCATTATGCAAGCGCAGAGTGGCGCATTGTACGGTTATATGGTCTATGTGACCATTGACTTTCGGACTTGCACGACAATGGGCAACCACCGTGTAGTGTCTTGATGAGCCCAAAGGCGGCTAGGTTTGTATTCCTTCTACTAGTAGAGAAAATTTCGTATTCGGCTGATCACCGATACATGGTTTATTCCAGTATAGTCCCTTTCTTCCATTTTGGAAAAAAACTGTTGTGAAATATACAACAGAGAGCCGATAATGCTGAGTTTTAAATAAGGATGTTGATGATTATATATCAAATCCATTTGAGAAATCTGCCAATAAGGCTGAGTTTAAATAAGGATGTTGATGATTATATATCAAATCCATGTGAGAAATCTGTCGATAAGACTGAGTTTTAAATTGGGATGTTGACGAATATTTATCACACCCATTTGAGAATCTTGGTTCGAGTAACATCTTGAGATTTTGAAATAAAATGAGTACGAGTATAAAATGATTTTGAGAAAGAGATGAATACAAGTATTCAGTGGATATACTATTGTAGTTGATTTTGAGAATACTATAAATTTGACAAGCATATAAACTTTCAGAACGCTTTGGAGATACAAAGTATAATTATTGGTTTTATTTATCCTTACATACTTAATTATGGGGATATATACCTTGCTGAGCTATAATGCTCACCCTTGCTTTTAGATATCATATCACAACTGACTACCAGCATGGATCAGACCAGGACTGCTGTCCGTAGGCGGGTAAGGAACGCTCGTGAGTTCCGTAGGCTTTTTGTGCGCCAGCCCCGTCAGGTAGATAAGTTGAGATGATTTATTTGATACTGTTTCCAAGCATATAACCTGTGTGTGTGTGAGTTTGAATAAAAGGTCGAGTAATATTGTGAAAAGAGAATTATTTAATTGATAAGTGATCGTAACGACCCGAATTCACAACCTTGGATTTAGGGGTGTTACACCCGGACTTTTCAAAATATGTTTATTATTATAAAAGTGATTTCCTTAAAAAGAAAATAACAAAATCTAATATTTGATTCCAACTTATATAGTTTTCAAAATTTTATTCCGGGTTATTGTGTTGTCGATGTGTAAATTTATTTCTAAACTAAATATCATATGTTATTTCTAAAATCTAGATTTATTAGTTATGTGAGTATAATTGTTATGTGACTAATGGGTACGTGTATATTTGATCATATAATTACTAAGGATAATTTATGAATATTATCTAAGTATATGTGAAATTTCTGCAAAATTATATGTTAACTGATTTCTCGTAATTGCAGTTATATCTGCCAAAATGTGAGTTTTAATTTTATTACTCTTAAAATAAGTCATATATTATTTAGGTATTTTGCAAGTGATTTATTAGTTGTTATATGATTTTATAAATGATGTGCAGATTTAATTGGCGATTTTTCTAATTATATATTAATTATTATTTTTATTTTAAATACCACAACTTCAACGGTTTAAGAAATCTATAAACCGAAATATTTTTGAAAAATGATTTCTAGACTAATTTGGTAATTCCGAGCACTTTTTGTGTTTTGACTTTTTCAATTCGGAGTACGGATTTATCTGCGAGGATTCCAGGTCGGTTTGTTGGTATTAAAATAATATTATATCATCTCAATATACGTGCAATCTAGATAGTATCATTATCCAAGATATTTTGATTAAAGTATAAGCTTTTATTAAAGTACGTGCATCTGGAGGCTCGGAACCCCAAACCTTTATTATATTGTCTGGTTTTAATGTCTATCCTAAAACGGGGACCGTTTGGAACAGTTTTATTAATACTTTGCTATTAGGTATTGGATTTTTATATCCGACATGATCCAACGAGGTCCTAATTTTTCCTAAATTTAAATAGCCATTACAGTACTTTATTTTGTACACATAACCATAAATATACAGTAAAATTATATAATTATCGAGAGAAAATAAGTATATTCGTCGCGTTCCTCATAATTAAACAAGGATTCGAAGGCGTTATCGAACTCCGATTTTTGCGTGCAAGTAGTCGAATCAAAGTTCGTGACAATTAGAATCTAGAATCAAAACACTGTAGATATAATTGGTAATTTTCTATTTTTAAAAAAAAATCGAGTTTAATTGGATTAAATTCGGGGTTTTTGATTTTGATGTTGTTTATGTGATTTGATGATTGCATGTTGTCGAGAATTGAATTCTGAGTATTTTGGTATATCATATGCTTGATTTGGAGTTCAAGAATATGTTCAAATTTGAGTTTGATTTTGAAAGTAAGAAACTAGGGTTTGAATGTTCTTAATTAAATTTGGGGTTTTAATTTATGTTGATTGTTGTAATGATATGATAAGATTTGTATGAGTGAAAGCTTGAATTTCATATATAAATCTCTAGGTATGGTTAAGTAAATAGTTATAATTGTTTTTGGCCAAAAATTGGATCGAGTTCGTCGGCGTTAATGGCGTTTATTGCCGGTGAACGAATTTCGGGCTCGGTCTGATATTGTTCTTGTTAGTTTTAGACTTCTGGGAAGTTATTGATGGAATTAGGCTCAAAAAACGGGGGAAACTGAGTTGTTTTTTGCCTCGGTCGGGGCTTACCGGCGGTAAAACCGCTTTCCCGGAATGTGGGGAGGGCGACCGAACCTTCAGACCCGGTTGTGTTCTTTATAACCCAGAATTTGACCCGACTTTGATCCATAACAGCCCAATTCCATTTTCTAAAATATGTTTCTGTGATTTATTTTTAGAAAATAAATCAAAACTTTATTTTATATTCCAAAAATTCATTTTTTAATTCAAAATTAATCAGGTTAATTATTTTTAAATAATTAACTGAATTATTGTAATTCCGCAAAATAATTTTATTTAATATTTCCAAAATTTCAAAATTTGATTTAATTATTTATAATTTATTTTAGCTAATTATTTATTGGTTTAACTAATTGAGAAATTCATTTAATAAATTAATTAATTAAATCTGTAAATGGTTAAATAAAATATAATTATTTATTAAGCTAAATAATGATTTAAAAATTATTTTGAGCTTTTAAAATTATATAAAGGTATTTAAAATTCAGTTATTAATTGAATCATTCTTATTTTATTCATATTAAATAGATTGATCATCCGTTTAATACGAACAAACGCGTCTAGACTAAGAAAAAAATTTTGCTTCTATTAAAAATACTTTCGAGACATAAAATCTTTCATTTTGAAAGTTGTTTTGATATTGTAAATCATTCTTTATCGCGTAATTCTCAGAAAATTTGTATTTCGACTCAATTTCAGTTTTAAACATACCAAGTCGAATGTTGTGACAAACTGAGCCATATGTTATATGAATTATGTGATACGTGGAATAGGTGTTCACATGTTGTATGAACTATGTGGTAAGTGGAATAAGTGCTTACATGTTATCTGAATTATGTGCGGATACGAGTGTTAGAAAACTGGTTTAATCGTATCTTCTAATCCGTAATTCGGATTCAGACAAAACGAAAAGTGATTAGAAGCTTATAATATCTATTTTAATATTTTGTAATAAAACCATTGAGTCGTAAATGTGAGTACATGTCATTGGATATGCATAATGTGATTATATGTGATCTGATTATGTATTAATTGACGATTATGTGAAGTATATATTTATTTCTTGTGTTAAAAACATGACAAGTGAATTAATGTCGTGTCCAGATTTGATATTGGAATTCAGTTTGATTGATTGATTATTGATTGAAATAGAAAAACAGGGGGATAGTCTAATAACTAGATGAAATAATGTCAGATTTTCGATATGAATTGTTCGAGCGTTGGTTTATAGAATATTGTGTTAAAATGGTGTGACCGTACGATAGAGTCAAAACATGAGTATGTGTTAACTGATAATTAGTAAGTCAAAAGGGTTATATAGGTTGAGTGGCGATTATGTGCTAAGTGTTTATCGGTATACGTGATACATATATGTGAAGGTTTATAGATACAGGGTTTGATAGTTATAAGTTAAAATCGATAGACTGTTTAGTGATTATAGCATTATCTTATTCTCGTAAGGGATCCGGAGGATAAGTGCAATATTAAAGACGTATAGAAGATCAAATGGTGTCGCAAAGCGAATAAGGAATAAGTCAAGAAGGCAACAATATGTTGTAGATAGAGTAGATTAGAGGTAATTTGTGAGTTGATATGCATAGATTGTGAAGTATGAAGTATGAGACTGAGCTATGAGTTGGAATCAGATTTAAGGCAAGTTTTCTAAATTCCTTTCTTATATATGTTGCATAGATTGTGATATTTCTTTCAAGTTTATGGTATCATGTTTATGCTGTGAACCACATTTGGTAAACCTTTACTTTTGATAATGAAACCCGTGATTTCTTTCTACCTTTGAGTTTCGAAAAGCCAAACACTTTAACCTATCCTATGAACACATACCCTATGATACGATACAACTTCAAATCACCAAATACCCTTCATTCAATGAATACACACCCTTGTGTACCGGATTTCTTTTCATAAATACCCAACCATTTTTAATACAAGGTTAAAACCCTTGTCATATATGCTGATTATGATTCTATTTATGGAAATGAATGTTTTTATTAAATTGAAATATTAGAATTTGATTGTTTTTATAAAATATATGAACCAGATTCGTGGTCAATTGTAGGCCAAACTGTGTCTTAGATCCAGTATATAGAACAAGATTGTGTGCCATGTTCGGGGTTAGTGCGTGACTGATCAGCAACCTAACATTTGGTTTTAGTTAAAATGAGATAAGTCCAGTTCTATAATTCTTTCGAAAGATTGAATTTTCCTAGCTTTCAATTGATTTAAAGATTGATGAATCTTTTTGTTTCATACCCTGACCTTATGAATTCTTGATAAACTATTTCAGATTGTTATTAATATATTGGTACTTGCTGAGCATTGTTGCTCACCTTTGCTTTTCTTATAACCATTTTAGAAAGGCGTAAATATGAGTTGCTCGAGTTCGCTAACATTTAAGGCTAAGGCTAGACGAAGAGCATTGGTGATAAAGTTATCCAGAGGTCAAAGAAGGTATCCAGGAAATATGATGAAGAGGGTTCAAATTAGAGATGTTTATTGGGATTCAGTTGTAAATCAGGTTTGTAAATAAAATAATAGTAGTGATTCTTCTTATCGAAGATGATTTGAAGTTATAAGAGATGTTGCATATTAATAATAGTGGTTGATTCTAATTTCAATGATGTAACCTGTATATGATCCTGTTTTAGGGGGTGAAACTATTTTCTTTTATATTCTTTTCAACTGCTCAGGTTTTTAAATTCTTTAAGTTTATTATCTTTTCAAAAATACAGGTTTTCAAAAGTGTTTTAAAAGTAGTTTTCGTGTGATGACGTCAAATCCAAACCCTGAGATTTGAGCGATGTCACAATTGTTAGGCGCGTGTAACGCACATCGATCCCGGACCGAGTCAGGGCGTGCTGAGCCATGTGGCGGTTCAGGTGGGCCGGTCTATACCATTGGCAAGTTGGCGTGCCGGTTACGGGCCGGTTCTGGTTCACATAAACTGAATTCACGCTCGGCTCATTTTAATATACAATTTGTGCCGAATTCTGAACCACCACGTCATGAGCTGAGTTATACGAGTTTTTGGAGAGCCGATTCACAATTGTGTCGAGCCAAACCGCCCATTTGGCCACCTCTAAATCCAGGTGGTTGCTCAAAATATACTTCATCTTCCAGTTCTTTATTCAGAAAAGCACTTTTGACATCCATATGAAAGGCTTTGAATTTCTTATTATTAGTATAAGCTATAAAAATCATAATAGCTTCCATTCTTGCCACATGAGCAAATGTTTCATCATAGTCAATGCCCTTTTGTTGTAAATATCCCTTTGAAACAAATCTAGCTTTATTTTTTATTATGGTGCCATCTAAATCTGTCTTGTTCCTAAAAACCCATTTTGTACCAACTACTGACTTATTCATTGGTCTTAGTACAAGCTTCCATACTTCATTTCTCTCAATGCATTCAACTCGTCTTATGTAGCTGTAATCCAATCAGCATTTTTGAGTGCATCTTCCAATTTCTTTGGTTACTCCTTAGAAAGAAAATTGTGATATAAGCATTCATGCTAAGTTGCACTCCTAGTTTGAACACCAGCATCATGATCTCCTATTATAAGATCAGGTGTATGATCTTTTGTCCATTTTATTGCTCTTGGTAGTTCATTCCTGCTTCTTGATGCTCCCCCTGAATATGCTTTATTGAAGTCATTATCATGTGAAGCTCCCCATGTGTCATTGCTCTCAGTTCCTGACTGTGTAAAGCTTCTATTTGAAGACTATTCATCAAATTGATCATGATGCTCAGTTGAATGATCTCCTCCTGATGAACTATCATTTGTTAAATTTGTATGACTTGAAGAATTCCCGGTTGACTCAGGATTTTCTGACCCGTCCTGTTCTCCTAATATTTCATCAGGATATGATTCACTAGAGGTCTGACTTGCTAAATGTTGATATTGCTCCCCCTCAACTAATACATTTTTAATAATTAATTCTAGATCACGATCATCATCATTAGGATCTGACATAATTTTAGGATTTAAGTCAATTCCTGATTTTGCCTTTTCATTAACAAACACCAGTTCATCATGTGAGTCTTCTTCAAAACCAGGAACCTTCTTATAATTAAAAGATACATGAATATATTTAATAATAGTTCTTGTTCTTAAATTGAATATTTTTTAATCTTTGGAAGTATCCAACAAAATTACCCTCATCTACTTTTCTGTCACATTTTCACAGCATCTCAGGAGGTGTTCTAAGTATAAAGAATTTACTTCCAAAAATGTGAAGATGCTTCAAACTTGGTTTCTTTTTCTTGATCATCTGATAAGGAGTTAGCCCATGCCTATTAATGAGAGTTAAGTTTTGAGTATAACATGCAGTATTGATAGCTTCAGCCAAAAAATAAGTTGGGAGATTTGCTTCCACAAGCATTGTTCTTCCTGATTCAATCAATATTATGTTTTTCCTTTCCACTACTCCATTTTGTTGAGGAGTCTTAGAGCTGAGAATTATTGAGAAATTCCTTTGTATATGCATAGTTCATCCGATCTTTGAATTTTTGAATTCTGTGCCATTATCACTCCTGAGTATTTGCACTTTATATTTTGAGCCATTTTCAATTAACCTCATGTGATTCAGAAGAATATTTGGAGTCTCGTCTTTCATGTGCAAGAAAAATACCCAAGTAAATCTGGTAAATTCATCAATAACAACTAGGGTGTACCTTTTTTATTGATAGACATGATGTTTACAGGACCAAAAAGATCCAGGTGTAGCATTTTATATGGTTTTTTAATGGATAATTCTGACTTGCTTTTAAAGGAAGTCCATCAGGAGAGTAGGTACATGTGTGGTAGTCCTTTTACCAAATATTTATTAACCAATTCATTGAGATTATTGAAATTTAGGTGAGAAAGCTTCTTGTGCCAGGCAAGTCTTAAGTCCATCAACATTTTCATAAAGTCTGGCTTCATAAATATTTACATGTTTGTATCCAATCAAAATAACTTTTTTTGTTATCTTATGAACCACTTCACAATGTGTATCATAAAATGGAACACGGTATCCTCTGTCAGTAATTTGACTGATGCTTAGAAGATTATGCTTCAGTCCATATACTAGAGCTATATCTTGAATGATGACATTTCCAATGATATTATTACGACATCACAGTGTTTTTCCTACACTGCCATCACCATAGGAAACCATTGGGCCATCCTTCATCTCATATTCTGATAACAGGGATTTATTTCCAGTCTTATGTGTAGAATAGCCATTATCCAATACTAGCACATTATTTTTATTTCCTTGCAATCAGAAATGAGGAGATTAGTTAGCATTTTTGAGAACCCACACTTATTGGGTTCTATTTGACATCTTATGTTTTTGTGCAGCAAAAGACTTCCTGACAGGATTTGGACCAATTTGTCTTGTCAATTTTAACTTTATAAGATACATGTCTATTCAAGTTGGCAGTTCTAGCATAATTTGTAATTTTATTTAACTTGGGCAATGGATCATATTAGTTGTGATATAAACTATGATACTCATTAAAAGTATAGATTATATGCCAAACACTACCATAGTCAAAACAAGGATTCTGTGATTTATAAAATACTAATCTACCCCTAACATTGGATTCAGGAATAGCAATTGCTTTCATTTTAATCTTGATGCAATCAATATCAATATGATTAGTATTACCATATTTAAAGAAAGTCTTTCTTGGAGCATCAGGAATATATTTATAATTATTTTCTTTATTAATTCCTTGCTTTCCATTTTACCTCTTTTGTAACCCTATTTCTGAGATTTACCGGTTACCTCACTTATTTTCTTTTCTAGTTGTCCTTTAGAGAGTATACCTATGTTTTTACCTCTTTTTTCAACAAGTTTTACCTCAATTTTCCTTTTGTCAGGATTTCTAGAGGTAGATCCTATTTCATAAACTGACTTAGGTTCATCTTCTGCAGTTCTGACAAATTTTACTGGTGTTGTATTAGTGATGTTTTTATCAATGTTTCTATCAGTATCTTCATTATAACCTACACATTTTTTTCAGTTTCTATTTGTAATCATACTGTGAACCTTTCTTCCTGAACTTATCCAAGTTTTAAAAACTTATCTCTCTTTTTCAAAAACTTCATATAACATGGCATATTTAATGTTCATCTGAGTTCATTGTGTTTAGCTTTATTACATGCAGCTTTAATTTCATGCGTACAAATCAACTCTACTTCTAGATGATAATTTCCCTTTTTAAGCTCTCTATTCTCAAGAACTAGACCCTCATTTTCAAGAGACTTATTTTTGAAATTGACATGTAGTGATTTCAAGAAAGTTTCTAACTCAATTATGTTATCAGTTTATATGGGAAAATAGTCATTGATACCTTGTCAACATAAGACACATAATCTCCATGGTATGTCCATAAGAGCATAGCATTCACCATCATTTTTCGGTCCTGATGAGTCCATCTATTCTTCATTTGAATTGATAAGTGCCTTTCTAGTTGCCTTAGGACATTCAGTAGCAAGTTGTCCCTTTTTATTGCAGTTATAACATGTAAGTTTTGTCTTGTCAAATTTTTTTCCCTTAGAATAATGATTTTCACTCTTCCTGAGCTTTCCTTTATCATCACGAGAATACTTTTTGTTGAAACCACCTTTTCTCTGTTGTTTTATGAATCTCATCCGTCTAAACCCTTTCACCAACATTACATCAATCTGAATTACTTGAGGATCATCCAGCTCTATCTCTGAATCCTCATCAATATCAGTGTGAAGATTTGATGACTCATTAGTATATGACATCTCAACAGTATTCCTTCTCCTTGAGTCATCATAGTATTTTCCTTGTACTAGTTAGTTTCAGCATTCAGTGCAACAAACTTCATTTTATGTCCTTTCCAATTCTACCTCTGTTGAATTTTCAAGTCATGGATTTTCAGCATCCCATAGATTTCATCAACTGAAAATTGATCTAAATCATCTGGTGCCTGATGATTGATGTCTGTGTATCCCATTCCTCAAGAAGAGCTCTCAAAAACTTGGTATTAAAATCTTTCTTGTCATATTCCTTTCAACTAATGACAGATCATTCTACAGTGTCAGGAATCTGTCATAAGTTTCAGTAATAGTTTCATCAGACTTTGCTTCAAACTGTTCATACTCTTGAATGAAAATAGCTCTTTTATTCTTCTTGATTGCTAAGGTTCCTTGACATTGAGTTTCCAGTGCATCCCATATAGCTTTGGCAGTCTTGCAAGCAATCACCTTGTTTGACATAACTTATACAAACTATTATGAAGAATGTTCTTGATCCTTGCATCTTTAGGCATTGGAGCTTTTTCAACATCTAACCATTCTGATTTTTCTTTTCTAATATAGTTCTCAAGAACAGTTGGTGGCATTAGAACAACCTTCTTAGGATAAGGTGGTCCATCATTGATTATGTCAATATAGCTATTATCAATAGATTCAAGAAACATCGGCATCTTCACTTTCTATGTTGAGTAGTCAGCCTTTTTTAGAATCTGGATCTTCATGCTTTCATACTTACTTCTTGACATCTTTGATCTTTTCTAATTAAAATTAAATTAGACTGCTCTGATACCACTTGTTACCCAGTAAAGATATAGTCCCTCCCAAATGCTTACATTTGGGTTGGGCACGGAGTTTAAGAAAAATGATAAATTAGTGGAGGAAAGTTAAAAAAGTGAGTAAAGTAGTGGGACCGATTAATATTATATGTATAAAGCGGGTATAGTGGAGAGAAGTAGTGGATGTAGTTATTTTAAAAATTATAAAAACTTTACTATTTTTGGAAAATTTTGAAATATAAATAATTAGAAGGGACATCCCAAAAAGGAAAGTGTAAACAAATGGGAGGTACAGAGGGAGTAATTGTTTAAGGGGGTTGGATATAATTATATCAACAAATCAAAATCAGGATGTAAGATCAATAACAGTTTATTAATTCTAATATAAACTATTATAAAACTCTCTCAAGAAATTTTGATGTTCTTGAGAGCTGCTATGTTACAATGATTCTCGTATAAAAGCTAATCAACAATGATAACCAATTCTGTGTTTATATAATACACAACTACTCTATCAATTACAAGTTATGTCAAAAAGATATTTATCATGTTTCTATACATATCTCAATGGACACCTATGTTCCTACAAATCAGGAACCATCATTAAACTACTCCTCAATTATTGATAATGTATAAATTAATAGATTTTGATTTATTCTATAATCCTGAAACCCAGTCATATCCTGATGACTGTCTTCATCCTGATATAAAATCCTGACGCCATGCAAATCCCGACGGTTGACAAATCCTGATTCCCCGTAGATCATGATTCTGACTTGGAGCATTTTCACCTAACAATTTGGATTTTACAACTAATTCTTTTTTATAAGAACCAGAGATAGTTGTCTGTTTGGTGGACTATTTAGGTATTGAAATGCTTGGGTCAGGAAAAAGATTGGTGCCCAGTTCTATAGCATCAGGATTTATCACAGGAGCATCATCCAGAATTATTGCCCTATACTGAGTAGGCATTGCCCTTTCTAGGAAATGCCTGACCTTAATAGGAATCACACCCTGTCCTGTAAAGTTATTCTTTCCATCGCATTTTTCATGATCAGTTATAGCCTTATCAAATATTTGAAAATATTCAATAATTCATCATATGTGGTGTGTGTTGTGTTATGACAGAAATAATTGAAAATTAACTACAAAAATCTAATATATCATATCACTCTTGATTTATTAGACTTTCTATAATCCACCACACCACAGTATATTAAAACATAACCAATTTTTAAAGAGATCAAAGGTAGAGCACTAAAATTGGTTATTTTATTCAAAAAACATCTAAAAATGTAGTCAAAGTAGAAATTCCATTCCTTTTTAAGTTTAGTTTTGAACAGCACCGTCATCATATTGAATTATCCATTGTACCTTAATCGCTTGATGTACTTAAACAAAGTATCAGTAGATGGATCTACTAGAAAAAGTAGAATAGACATCGGCAAAAAACCGATGTCAATGAACAAAAAATCTGATGTCTTCGTGGGTGATGTTAAAGACCCCCCATTTAACATCGGTTTTAAAGTGATGTGAAAGGGGACATATAACATTAGTTTTTAAAACTGACAGGTATAATTTAGTTAAAACTGATGTTACTAATACCTTTGACATCGGTTTTCATAATAAGATGACTAATAGTTTAACATTGGTTATTTTAAAAAAAACTGATTTCTATAGTAGATGGATTGATGTCTATCAGTATAATTAACAGAACTATTTTGTAAGCAAATGTTTTCTAATGTACTCTTTATCATCGATTTTTTAGTCTAAAACTTTTATCTGTTGTGGTATTTAACATCAGTTTTTCCTGGATGAACTGATGTATATATATTACTTAAACTGATATTATTATGTTAAATTAATATCATTTTTCATTAAAAAAGTTGCACATTTTAAAAATACAGATGTCAAAAAAAATTTCAAAAGAAGAAATTATTAAAATCAAACTTCAATTATCATTACCAAATCAAATCAATCAAGTCTTACAACGATGAAAAAACCAAAAACTTGTAATTTTCATAACTATACTTATAATACCATTCATACATCTATGTAATAAATGACAATTAATTACCCATCAAAAACTGGGTATATACTATTCAAAAACACCGAGACACCGAGGAGTATTGAGAGATCTGACATAGTATCCGCTACTTCCTTGTCATTTATAAAGAAATATGTGCGAGTTATTTATGGTAAATGAAGCATAGACTAGAGAATACTGCACCTATTAGCAATGAGGTGGCCATCAAGACTTTGATAGAGAATCTCACTGCATTAGCATTCCCCTTGCCCAGTTCATTTACAACCCTTACACTGTACAAAGAACAACCAGAGGTAGAAGTTATAAATAAAGGCTATGAGCTTACAAAATTATCAGCAATACGCCTATAATAAAGAGTGACATACCATGCCGGTCCTAAAAAGACAAGGTATATCATAAATTCCCATCCATTAATATTGAGATTGCAAAACTATAAAAATTAGGAGCGAATTCTTTGGTGTAGAAAACATAAAGGGATTGAAAACTTGAAGAGAACTCTCTCCATATGGAGAATGCAAATATAGCAACCTCTGCATTATCCATATACCCTGCAATCAAGACTGGAACAACATTGTACCATAACTCTAAGCTATATAGATAAAAAGAAAGAACATATTATAGTAATTGTTTGCTGTGAAATGCTAGCATGACAAATCAATAAGGTGTATGCTATTGAGTTGGCTATGTGCCTGAAAAGAATAATCTTTTTTAGACCATAAATTGGAAAATAGGAGAGCTGTATGTGAATAATGAATGGACAATAAGAAGCTGAAAGTTATAGGTAAATATTGATAGTTACCATGTGATCCTATATTAGCAAATGTCATGTTATTAGACAGCAAATGACTCCATTTTTAGACCATAAATTTGATTCATCTTTACTAATGAAAACACACATTTCTAAAAAAACTGAACTCCAGCAATGATGCATTAGACACTAGTTTTGCCTTGCTTTTTCACATCTCTAGGACCTTTACTTTTATTTTAATTCATAAGTACTATTCTATATTTGTATAGTGGAGAAAAGGCAAAGCAAGAGAATATAGTCATTGAACTAGTAACTATTACAGACATGTAATGATATAAACCCAAAGGCGCTAAAAGAAAACCAATACAAAAGATGTGAGCCAAGAATATCCTTGAGGAAAACTCTACAAATTAACTCGACAAATTAAGAAGAAGCCCTGATATATGAACCTTACCTATCATCAGAAACACACATGTTTTACCTAAGAATCTCCACATATCATCAGAGAGAATTGCGATATTTTTCATTGTTCACTATTGTAGATTTTGGAATTAACTGAGCAAAAGAACTACCTAGCTAGGTACTAATATCTACCTAACAAAGCAGAGTGGTACACTAGTATCCAATTAGGTTATCATGCACGAAAGTAATATCCAGAGTATAAAAAATAATGCATGAACTATGAGTTGGTCTGCGTGCAAAAAAACTTATTGAGGATGAGAAGGATTGCACAGTTAGAAATCCAATACGAATAGCTCTCTAAGGCAACGTACGAGAAGATCGTAAAGCTTTACTTATGCCTTATGAAAATTGAAGTATGCAATATATGAAAAAGTTGCTGAGCACAAATGGTCCTACCTGGCAGACTAGATCTCCAACTAAATTCAGAAATGCAGATGTCACAGATTTTATCAACACCGGATGTCTCGCTAAAAGATCTAGATAACTAAAATGAGATATAAAGAAGGAACTTCCTTATTTTCTTACACACCACACACTACAAGTATTATAATGTAAATCACAATAAATTAGATACAGAACTTTCAAATAATGATACCTGTATTTTGAATCCTCAAGTGCAACTTTTTGCAGATTTACCAAAGGGTCCTCAAATTCTTCTTGTGAAGGGTAATACAGTGGACACCCAATTAATTTACTATTCCATTCTGAATCATCTATTTGTTTATTGGCACTAAGCTTTTTCGATGAACATCTTGAAACTGAAGTGCCACTGGATCAATTCGATGAACTTGCATCAATTTTCGATCTTAGTTGACGTGGTATAATGTACTTTGAGTCTCTTATATTTTTGCTACACTTTGGCATAGTCAGAATATTAGGATTCTCTGCAAATTTAGACTGTTTTAATATTTCTTTGCTTTTTCTCTTATATATTAAAGAACAAATGCATCCACCTGCAGAATATGAAGATCATTATATCATCGAAAATCATTAATGACGTTTATAGTATAAGATTACCAGATTAGCATATATCATAAGCACTCGGGCAAAAACTTTTTTGCTAGTATTTACTGATAGTATTGTTCTAATAGGAACAACAGTTTTAATATTTCTACCAAATACTTTCACTGTCGGGATGTTACCTGCTTCTTCTATCTTAGTTTAGGACAATGAACACAGAAATACATACGTAGCTTAGTAAAATAATATATGCCTAAAGAAGAATCACTTTTATAGTTGATAGGGAAGAAAATAAGGCCTGGGTATGTAAATAATGTTGCATTAATCATATCAGAATTGGACCAACAACTAGGCCCATTTGAGAAGGCCTAAAACCCTGAATATTAATTAATTTTGTAATTAATTAATAAGGGATAAGTCAGCTTATAAGATGAGTCCTAGTGGAGAAATAAATCCTTGTAGATTGGTCTCCAAGGAACCTGGTGGGACAAGGAATCAGCTTCCTACCTCTTAGGACTCCAAAGTCCATTCTAATTCTGAGACTTGACCACCAAGTCTCCTAACCCAAGTCTAATTCAAGGACTCCCAATATCTATATAAGGGGCCTCACCCCACAAATCAGAACTACATTTTTTGACTTGATCCTTGGCAATCAGCAAGGTACGTAGGCATCTTGTAAGGCAGATCGAGTCATGAAACACAAGAGCAGTCAAATAGAGCCTCGAAGCTCACATTCCCTAGTAATAAATACAACAACTATTATACCTTAGTTTTTGATCCATAATATTTGGGACCGTCTGTGGAAAAAATGACAACAGCCATGGCGACAACATGGAGAACAAGCAGCGCCCTTGAAGGAGGAACACCTGTGGGGACAACCCAAATGATTTCATCAACCGTGGAGGTACCTCCGCATTCAACCTATGCCGCCACCCAAGGAGAAGCCCAGATAGGGGCGACTGAACCTCAGCCACAAGGGACGATTCCCTCGGCTGCTCAAGGGAGGAATTCCCAATTTCAGCAGCTACATACACCTGTAAATTCTCGACCCGTTGGGCATGAGTATTCAACTATTGTGACTACTAACCCCCCTTATAGGATGCCCCTTTACCCCGAGGTTGGAGGAAGTGGACATGCTGGACAGAGTGAAGCATGAGGGCGAACACCCCCCTACATACAAGGTTTGGCTCCTATCCCGGAGGATCAGGAATTTTCTGGTCCTTATACTGAGAGAGACTCTGAATCTTCGGATGATGAAGTGGCCCCAAGAAGGAGACGTGCTGGCAAAGAGCCGATGGCTGATGGTAACCAACGTTCTAGGAGCACCTGAGGGGTGAATCTCCTAGAAGTACAAGAGGAAATCAAGGCCCATGAGGCTGAGATTCAAAGGCTGAAGCGTGACTTGGAGGCGCACCAGGTTCCCAGGCCCCCATTACCACCTAGGGGGAAATCCTCCTCCAATCATAGACCTAGATGGTTTATCACAAAGAAGGGTTGTAGTCCCAAGAGCTGATCCAAGCAATCTTCTTCCCCTTTGAGATCCTGATGATCCTACTCCACCATTCACTGAAGAGATAATGAATATCCATATCTCAAGAAATTTCAAGGATGCCCACTATTAAAGCTCATGATGGCATAGGAGATCCCGCTAATCATGTCAGGACATTCTCTAATGCACTGTTGTTGCAACCCGTGAATGACGCTATTAAGTGTCGGGCCTTTCCTCAAACCCTTGTCAGGTATGGCTCAAAGATGGTATAGTCATTTGTCCCCGAACTCTATTGGGTCCTTCAGAGAATTAAGTCAGGCTTTTATTAAGCAGTTCATCAGCGGGAGAGTGCATCCCTCATGAGCATTATGCAGGGAACGAAGGAATCCTTGAGAGACTACATGAATCGTTTCACGAAGGAAGCTTTAAAAGTCCCGGACCTTGATGACAAGGTAGTCATGATAGCACTGTAATAGGGAACTAGGGATGAGTTCTTCAAGATGTCCTTGGCCAAGCGCCCCCCCTGAAAGCATGTTGTATCTCCAAGATAGGGCCGAGAAGTACATCAAAGTGGAGGAGAACATGAGGAAGACAATAGTGAGTAATGAGCCCATTGGAGGCAAGAAGCGAAAAACTGATCTGGAATATATTTCTAAGGACAAGTATCCCAGAACTGAGCAAAACCCTGATTCAACCCCAAAGAAGGGAGGACCTGGAAAAAAGTTCACTGAATACGCCAAGCTGAATGCTCCTAGAAGCCAGATCTTGATGGAAATCGAGAAAGATCAAGATATTCGTTGGCCTAAACCCTTAAAGGTTGATCCTGCCAAGCTAGATAAGAGCAAATATTAGTAGATTTCACAAATATGTTGGTCATGACACCGATGAGTGTAGGCAACTGAAAGATGAAATAGAATTCCTCATTTGGAAGGGAAGACTGAACAAGTACACTGGGGAAGGAAGAGATAGGAACAACAATGGGAGAAAGAACTTTGAAGATCGTAGGAGGGACCAGGATGATCAGGGGCGGAATCCCCAGCCTAGGAGACCGGTTATAAATACAATCTTTGGAGGACCGCGACCCTGAGGGCCTGTGATAAACACAATTTTTGGAGGACCAACTACTGCTGGATTATCCAAGAACTCCAGGAAAGCATATACCAGAGAAGTTATGCATATTATTGGGGAAGCCCCGAAGAGGGCCAGGACAGGAGTAATAATGGCTTTTGATGATTCTGGCCTGGAGGGTGTGAAATTTCCCCATGACGACCCGTTGGTCATAACACCAATAATAGGAAACAGCCCGGTTAAGAGGGTCCTTGTAGATAATGGTGCTTTAGTGGATAATCTTGCTCCATGATACCTTTTTAAGGATGGGTTATAATGATTCTCAACAAACCCCGACCGATATGCCAATATATGGATTTGCGAGAGTGAAGTGCCCCTTGGAAGGGATAATCAAGTTGCCAACAACCATAGGACAGAAACCAAGGCAAGCAACACAGATGTTGGACTTTATGGTGGTGAAGGCTAGCTCAACTTACAACGCTATCATGGGAAGAACCGGGATACATGCCTTCAAGGCAGTCCCTTCTTCCTACCATTCAGTAATGAAGTTTCCCACCCGGAATGGGATTGGAGAAGAAAAAGGAGATCAAAAAATGGCTAGAAGTTGTTATGTGGCCTTACTGAGGGCAGATGGAGTTGGGGGCAGGTTCTGCCTATTGAAGATCTGGATATCCGAGAGAATGATTAGAAAAGAGGGAAGCCAGCAGAAGACTTGGTTTCGGTTCCTTTAGCTCCCGAGGATCCTGAGAAGGTGACTTTCGTTAGAGCCACACTAGAGGAGCCCCTTAGAGGGAAGCTAGTGAAATTTTTGCAAGAAAATAGTGATATGTTTGCATGGTCAGCAGCTGATATGCCAGGCATAGACCTGGAACTGATTACTCACAAGCTGAATGTGGATCCAAATCGGAAGACAATGAAGCAAAAAAAAGAATTTTTGCTTCAGAGAGGCAAGAAGCTATAAAACAGGAAGTAGAGAAGCTCTTAGAGGATGGTTTCATCAAGGAGATACAATTTTCAGAATGGTTAGCAAACCCTGTAATGGTGAAGAAGGCCAATGGAAAATGGAGGATGTGTGTGGACTTCATTGATCTAAATGACGCATGCCCTAAGGACTGTTTCCCATTGCCAAGGATAGATACTTTGATAGATGTCACTGCTGGACATGAGATGCTGAGCTTCATGGATGGATTTAATGGATACAATCATATCAAGATTCACAAGGACGACATCCTAAAGGTATCATTAATCACTGATTTTGGTGTTTATTATTATCTTATTATGGCATTTGGTCTCAAGAATGCAGGAGCCACCTATCAAAGGTTGGTAAATAAAATTTTTAAGGATCTTATTGGCATGACCATGGAAGTTTATGTTGATGACATGTTAGTCAAGAGTCTAGTAAAGACTGACCATATAACCCATTTGAGCGAAGCTTTCGAGCATCCTGAGGTACCACAAGATGATGTTAAATCCTACAAAGTGTGCTTTCGGAGTAGGATCTGGAAAGTTTTTGGGATTGATGGTCTCCAAGAGAGGAATCGAGGCCAATCCTGATAAAATAAAGGCAATCTTGGACATGAAGCCCCCAAAAAACTATTAAAGATGTTCAAAAGCTCACTAGAAGGGTTGCTGCATTGGGACGATTCATCTCAAAGTCTGGAGACAAGTGCTTGTCGTTCTTCAAGTCTTTAAAGAAGGTTAAGGATTTTTTATGGAGTGAGGAAAGCCAGAATGCATTCGAGGAATCAAAGAAATATATGGCTTAGGCCCCGTTGTTGGCCAAGCCACCTTTGAATGAAGTTTTATACTTGTACTTGGTCATTTCAGAGAGTGCCTTGAGCACTGTATTGGTTAAGGAGGAACTGAAAATCCAGAAACCCGTATACGATGTCAGCAAAATTCTGCATGGAGCTGAGTTGAATTATTCAACTATTGAGAAGTTTGCTTTAGCCTTGGTAATGGCTTTAAGAAAGTTACGTCCTTACTTTTAGGCTCATTAAATTGAGGTGCTAACAAATCAGTCCCTGAGAAATATCATTCATAGTGCCAAGGTTAGTGGGAGGTTGATCAAGTGGGCAATAGAGCTGGGAGAATTCGACATCAAGTATAAGCCACTGAATGACAATAAAAGTCCCAGGCATTGGCTGACTTCGTAGTGGAATGTACCAAACCCAACCAAAAAGTCGGGGGGCAGGAATATACTATACCTCCAAACACAGAAGGTGATAAAGGGGACAAAGAGAAGGAAGTTATGGAAAAGGAATATTGGGTCCTCTATTTTGATGGAGCATCAAAAACAAATTCAAGTGGAGCAGGTTTGGTTTTGCAAAGCCCCTGATGGGTTTTTAATTGAATATGCTATGAAGTTAGACTTTCCAACCACAAACAATGAGGCAGAATATGAAGCTCTGATAGCTGGCGTCGGCCTAGCAGGGACATTAAGAGTCAAGAACTTGAAGGTCTGTGGAGACTCGAAGTTGGTCATATCCCAGGTGAAGGGTGAGTTTGAGGCAAGGGATGATACGATGTCTAAGTACGTATGCCTAGTAAGAGCTGTGATGACCCAATTCGATGAATGCCATGTTGAGCACATTCCAAGGGAGGAAAATGCTAAGGCAGATGCATTATCAAAGTTTGCTTCATTTGAGATAGAGGAAAGTTTAGGAAGTGTATACTTCCGCGTTCTGAAAACATGAAGCATTGATGTTAAGCTTGTAGCCCCTATAGGTCTGGGGACGTCATGGATAGATCCCATTAAAACCCATATTCAAACCGGTTGGTTGTCAAATGATGCTACTGAAGCACGAAAGTTGGCTGTTCGAGCACTAAGATTCTCCTTGATGGATGGGATTTTGTATAAAAGATCTTATGTAGCTCTTACTTAAGATGTCTCAGGCCCGATGAGGCACACTTGGCTCTTGAAGAAGTGCATGAAGGTATCTGTGGATAACACTTGGGGGGCAGAGCACTAGCTCATAAGATAACCCGTTTAGACTTCTATTGGCCAGAAATGATGGATGATGCCAAAGAGTATATGAAGAAGTGTGAACGCTATCAGAAGCATGCACCTGTCGTTCGATAACCCCCCGAGATGCTGACCTCCATCAACTCACCCATCCCCTTTGCTATGTGGGAAATAATATACTTGGGCCTTTCCCCATGGCCACGACACAAAGGAAGTTCCTGATTGTAGCCATTGATTATTTTACTAAGTTGATTGAAGCCAAGCCTTTGGCCAAAATCACTACTAAGCAGGTTGCACAATTTTTGTGGGAAAATATCATGTGTCGGTATGGAATTCCCCGCATCCTAGTCACCGATAATGGAACACAGTTCAACAATGAGGAATTCAAGAAGTATTGTGAGGAAAATGAAATTGAATTACGATTCACCTCTGTGGCTCACCCGCAAGCCAATGGGCAAGCAGAAATGGCGAATCGAATAATCCTGGATGGACTAAAGAAGAGGATCGAGAAGTCGAGGAATAATTGGGTGGATGAAATACTCCCAATACTATGGGCCTATAGGACTACCTGTAGAGTCACGACTGGAGCAACTCCCTTCATGTTAGCATATGGGGCAGAAGCAGTTGTTCCTGTAAAAATATCACATTCCTCTCCCAGGATTCAAGCTTTCAATGCTGAGGAAAATGAGGAAGGGAAAAGGTTAGCCCTGGATCTAATCGACAAAGTACGAGATGAGGCACATGCGAAGATAGTGGAATATCAGAAAAATGCTTCGTTCTACTTCAACCTAAGGGTTAAGGAAAGGTTCTTCAAGCAGGGTGACTTAGTCCTGAGGAAGGTGGAAGCTTCCGGTGTAGGGTAGAAAGGGAAACTTGACCAAAATTGGGAAGGGCCATACAAGGTCAAAAGTGTTCAAGGTAGAGGAACCTACAAGCTTGAGACTATGGATGGTTTTGAAGTCCCGAGAACTTGGCATGCATAAAATCTGAAGATTTACTATGTGTAAAGTGGTTGAGCACGATTCTCACTTGTCAAGATGACAAGTAGGTAGAAAAGCACCTTGAAACTTTGCTTGCTTAGGATTTACATATTTTAGTTTTATTTTGAGGTTTATTAAGGCTTGTGTAAGGGATCAATCCCAACAATTTGTGAAATTCAGAAAGTTTTTGAAATATGTTTGAATTCCAGTGGCAAGACAAGTAAACTAAGTGCATGAGATGAAAGCATAAAGTTCGATAAATAAAATGGGTTCAAATAAATAATACAAAGTCTGATAAACTAAGTCTCAAAGACAAGATAAAATAAATAAGCCACGCAGGGCTAGAAAAGCTCTAAGGAGCGGAGGTGCCCTCAGCATCTATATCATCATCTTCCCCGCTCTCGCTGGAAGTCTCAGTAGTCCCGGAAGAGGAAGAGCTATCATCTGCGGCAGGCCTAGAAGAGGACTCGGGGGGAGGAAGAAGCGGGTCCTGAGGGATACGATCTGAGACAACCACTCGGGTGTCAAACCTCTGTAGCCAAGCCTCGTCATCAGGACAGACGTAGTGTGATGGGTTAATATCAGGGCAAGCCTCGTTCACGGTCCCAAGGGTCGTGTCCCAGCCAGTCCTAAAAAACCCAGGGAACACTGAATCATCCCTCACCCTCATGGACTGGGTAAACTCCTTCGAGTCAAAGTAGTTGTCAATCACCTTGTCCTTCTCGGCTCTTAGCATAACCAGCTCAGCGTTGGACTCTCCGAGCTCCTCCTCTTTACGCTTCAACTTTCTCTCCAAAGCAGCTGTACTTCTTCTGCTGCTTCCTGAGGGCCATTTTCAGCTTCGTCAGAAGCCCTCTTCCATGATTCAGCTTGCCTCACAGCGCCTTGGAAGTAGTCGTTAGACTAAAACGAAACTAATAAACGAAGATATAATAAGGCAAGAAAATGCTACAAGTAAAAAGAAAGAAAAATTTCAAGGAAGGGTCATACCGAGGCCAGGAACTGAGCTCCCATGAGCTTTATCCTCTCCAGGTCGGGGGTAGCAACCATATCAGTAAAGTCCTTGGGGGTTACACTGTGGTAAGACCAATCCCAAGCGTGCTTTGTGGATCCAACCACAGTATCCCCTCGGCGGAATCCCCAAAGAGGCTGAAAGGCGCCCGTAGCAACAGAGACAGGAGCAGCAACAGTGATAGGGGCACTGTGAGCTTCAGCTCCCTCAGCTGGAACCTCCACCATGGGTTCCTTGTGCTTCCGTAGGAAGCTAGGCTCTGTAGCCTTTTCTTGAGTATCTAGACCCGCAAGGCGAACCTTCTTCTTCCCCGCAGTCTCCTCAACGAGAGGCACATTATCCTCGTTGATTTCCTTAGCAGCTGCAAAACAAGAGAAAAACAAAATAAGTGGTGTTAATAATGCATGAAAGAAAATAAAAACGAGAAGGGAAGAAAAATACCTTAGTTGAGAAATGGAGGATAGCCCCACGTGAATAAGAGAAAACTCCTCTAAAAGGGTCCAGCTAGTGGTGGCACCATCATCCCGAGTAAGCTCATCATAAATGATAGTTTCCTCGGGGGTTAGGTAAATGGATTTGAGGCTACCATCACTAACCTTCCCGAAGGAAGATCTAAAGAGGGTGCCCCAGTCACCATTCTTCCACCTTAACCCGACAAAACTATTCCTCCAATGTTGGTTATTGTCGGGAATGGAGGCGCTGTTAAAAATGTACTTACACTTGGGCCTTTGTTTAATGTAGACCTAACCACAAATACTCTAAGAACTGTTATAACAGTGGAAAATCTTCCTAAAACAGCTACAGATAAGGGAAAACCTCCCCTAAGACAATAAACCATGAAACATAAAATGTTCCTCCAGACATTTGGAGGAAGCTGACAGGGGTTAATTTGTAAATCAGCTAAGAGGTGAGGAATAAAGGGATGAAAAGGAAACGTAAGCCCAACATCAAGGGCATCTGTGTAAACAAAAAGAGTATCGGGTTTCCAATGGCAAGTTCGATTGCCACCGACAACTGGAACTAACCTAAGATGAGGACGGACGTTATAATGTACGTTTAACTTATCGTAATCTATGTTGTGCCATGTATTGTAATGATTGAAAGAGTCAAGATGTGCAGTTGAGGGATATTCGTCCCCCCTAGTACTAATCATATCTAACAAAGATATATATGAAGAGAGGATTTCGATATCCTTACATCAGTTTCGAAGCTGAGGCTATCTTGGCCGCTCTCTCGGAGTTCTTATCAGCCATTGATGGAGGAACCTTGAAACCTTGGAAGGAAAGGGAAGCCAGAAAAGGCTAAAGAATGTTGTCGGAAAAGCTTCTAAGGGGAGGAGTATTTGAGAGAGGGAGTTTGGAGAAGTGAGGAGGAGTGAAGTGAGAAGTATGAAATGAAATCACTCCCCTCCCACTCTTATATAGCCCCTAGAAGGGCAAATTGGGCATGAGAAAGCCCGTTTGGGCCCAAAGAATGGAGAAATCTGGAATGTTCTAAAAAAATTTGGAAAGCTTTAAAATAATCTGGAAAATTAAATATTACTTGGCAAAATTTGGAAGAATCCAGAAGAAACCTCAGAAATTCCAGAATATTCTGGAAGTTGGGTTTAAAAATAAGGGCCCAGCCCATCTCATAGGCTCAAATTCTGGAAGGTTCCAGAAATAAGCTAGACAGAAAAGCCTAAAAAACCAAGTGTTATGGATTAAAAACTAAGGTATATGATTGCTGTATTTATTACTAAGGAATGTGAGCTTCGAGGCTCGGTTTGACTGCTCTTGTGTTTCGTGACTCAATCTGCCTTAACAAGATGCCTACGTACCTTGCTGATTGCCAAGGATCAAGTCGAAAAATGTAGTTCTGATTTGTGGGGTGAGGCCCCTTATATAGATGTTGGTGGTCCTTGAATTGGACTTGGTATAGGAGACTAGGTAGCCAAGTCTCGGAATTAGAATGGACTTTGGAGCCCTAAATAGTAGGAAACTGGTTCTTTATCCTTCTAGGTCCCTTAGAGGCTAATCTGCAAGGATTTATGTCCTGATTGGGACTCTTCTCAATAGTTGATTTTTCCCTTATTAATTAATTATGAAATTAATTAATATTCAGGGTTTTTGGGCCTTCTTTGTTCCATCATGCCTGATCTGGTCCATCAGGTCATGATCAATGTGTTACCCTTTTTGGTCTGAATGTCATACATCTTCTTATTAGGCCTAGCAGCCCAAATATAATATTTAATTTAGACAACCAGGATTTATTAATCCCTATCATTTGCCCCCCAACTTTTGGGAAACCGTATAAGATTTCGCAAAAGTTAAGTTCATTCGTTCCCTTACAGGGTATCATTTTGCGTAAAGTGTGGAGCGACCTACACGTTTACAACAATTCGCCTTGCACGCGGCTTCAAGATCATTTAAAAACTTCCTTTTTTATTTTCTTACCGTCTCCCTATTTTTTGGAATTTTTCAGGAATTTTCCCTTTTTTCCGAGATTTTTCCAAATTTTCTGCAATTTTTCACAAATATTTTCAAATTTTCAGCCCTTTTTCGACCAGGATCCTAGTCGAAATTTTGACCTAGATCCTAGTTGAATTTTGGGCTAGCCTTTCAATCCTGGTCGAAGGATTGCGACTAGGATCCACGACCTGGATTTTGACCAGGATCCTAGTCGAATCTTCGACCTCGATTTTGGTCGAAATTTGTGTCTGTCTTTACTTCCTGGTCATAAGGTTTCGACTAGGATTTACGACCTGGACTTCGACCAGGATCCTAGTCGAACCTTCGACCTGGATCTTAGTCGATATTTCTGTGCTTATTCTCGAAATATATTGTGCTTGATTCAGGAGTTCGACCTTATTCCTGGTCTTATTTACCTGGCTTTCGACCTCAATCCTGTTCTTTTTGCCCGTAATTTTCGGGTGTTTGTTCGAAAGAATTCGAATAGAATTCACGACCTGGAATTCGACCTCATTCATGTTCTTTTTTACCCATAATTTTCGGGTGTCTGTTCGAAAGAATTCGAATAGAATTCACGACCTGGAATTTGAACTCAATCCTGGTCTATATTGGGCTTCTTCCTAATTCAATTTGGATTGGGCCTTGTTTGGGCCTTCTATTTTTCCAAATCCTAATTGGATTTGGGCCTCTATTTTTCAAAATCCTAATAGGATTTGGGCCTTCTATTTTTCCAAATCCTAATTGGATTTGGGCATCCCATTGGGCCTCTTCCATATTAATCTGGACTTTAATATATTAAAACACCTTCTTTAGAATTCTCTAGAATTCTCGGGAATTTTTATTTATTTTCTTTGGAATTCCTTGGAGTGTTCTAGAACGTTCCATTTATGGGCTTTCTTCTTTGGGTGTTTAATCTTACTGGGCTTTTTGTCCCTTCAACTTCACTTTTTCTCCTATATAAAGGAGTGAGTAGAATCTATTGCTCCTCACTTTCTCATTTCTAAATTCTCCTTCTTTTTTCTTCTGTTAAGGATCTCAGAGAAATAACTGTAGGTCAGAGTATTTTGAGCCCCAAAGCCTCCATTTAGCAAGCCAGCCTCTTTTAGCAAGCCAACCTCTTTTAGCAGCATTACTTCAGGTAAACACTTTTCCCTTTTTCTTCTTGTGCTTGTTTTTGCATAGTTTGCTTTTAAAATTGTCTTCTTATGTGCCCTTTTTTCAGATGCCTGATAAGAAAATGACTCATTTGGCTAAGATGAATATGGCTAGAATGCGCATTTAGATGCGCACGACCATATTAGTGCCTTGCGGGATCCAAAGGAGCTGGACAAGTTGAGTGGTTGTTTCAAAATCAAGGAACCTTTCAAGTGAGTTCTTACGGGTCCGGCCGACAGGGCCAGTCAATGGAGGAAGGACGCACTATGTGTCTACAGGGACACTCTAAGGGCAGGTATCAGACTCCCCTTTCACCCATTTATCCTTGTTTTGCTAGCTGATGTGGGCATCAGCCTTTGCCAACTCCCTCCTAACTCTTGGAGGTTGATTCTCTGCTACCTGTCGCAGTGCGTCAAGCACAATGTCCCTACCTCGGTTGATGTTTTTAGAAAGATTTTTCAGTTCAAGAACAGTCCTGACAAGAATCTGGGGTGGGTTTCTTTGAACCAGCGCCCAACCGTTCCCCACATAGTGAACGGGAAGTCCATCCCTGACAACAATTTGGGGTGGAAGAAAGATTTTTTGTACGTTCTTTGGGAGGGCGGTGATTGGGGCACCCTCTTTCGTTCATCTTTTGGGCTAGCTGTAGATAGGAGCCATAATGATATAGTTTTGTCTGAGGAGGAGACCAAAGCTTTTACCCTCCTTACTCAAGATAATGGGACTTCCCACTCTTGAGATCTCATCAGGGAGACCGTTCTTGTAGAATGTGGCCTTTCTCCCGTTCCTAAAAAGAGTATGTTTCCTTCCTTCTCTAGTTGTCTTCGTTTCTTCCATCATTTACCTTTCTAATTTCTCAACTCACTTTTATTATTTGTTGCAGTGGCTGAGAAGATTGAGGAGGCTACAAAGCCTAAAGACCTGGAAACGACCAGGATGAAGCGAGCTGGAAAGGTCTTCAAAGACCCGCGCCTCGGGGATCATTTCCCGGAGTTCCTACTCCAGGCGAAGGAACCAAGAGAGGAAGGCCCAGCCAACTTTTACGTACTAAACAAAAACTAGGGGCTTTCTTCCAACCCGCTTGGGGAATCCGGGGCAAGGATTCGATTGTTGGCAACACAGCGCTTGCCAAGGAATGGTCTATGCATTCCATTTCCCCGGTTGACTATCATGACCTTGTCCTTCAATAGGACTTGGAGGCTAACGAGCTTTTCGGAGCTCAGGCTTTGGCGACGGTACGTCTTTCTCTTTTGGCATTCATAGCTTTTTGCCGTAATTTTTCTCATTTCTCATTTTTGCTTTATATCTTGTAGGCGAACGTCCATTTTCAAGGGGCAATTCACCAAGCCAAGGCTTGGAAAGTTGTCCTAGAAGATGCAAACAAGAAGCTGGAGGAGGCCAACCAGAGGATAGAGACTCTTGAAGCCCAACTTGCCTCATCAACTTCTGACCTTGAAACAGCCTGGGCTGAGAATGTTATCCTCAAGGCTCAAAAAGACAAAGCTTTTGAAGGCCGGATAGATACTCAGTAATTTAAGGATTTAATGGTGGAGCATGACGCCCTCCTACATCCAGTCAGCTATAAGGAAGGCTGGGACGCTGCTGTGGAGGCTATCCAGGAAGAATTTCCTGAGGTTCTTGACCAATCTCCTTTCCCCTGCCCTGTGAAAGTCCTAGCACTTGGGGGCATTGCTGATAAGCTCACCGATCTGATTAAGGACGGCCCATCGGGGGTCAAGGCCATGGCCAAAAAAGGAAGGAGCTTGAATCCAGCTCTGAAGAGGAGGAATCTTCTTCTGAGGAGGAGCCTAAGCCCGTTATAAAGAAGGCCAGGGTAGAAGAGCCTCCAAAGCCAACATCTCCTAAACCAGCGTCTTCTGCGGCCTCCAAGGCGTCCGAGGATAGTTTCGAGGGAACTTATGCGGAGACTTCCGAAGAGACATCCGAGGGACCGACTGGAGAGACATCCGAGGAGACTTCGGATAGTGGTTCTGAAGAATCCGAGCCTTCCAAGGCCTAAGTTTTATGTATTTCTTCTTTTTTAGACAATATTTGAACTTTGTAATTGACTTTTATTATTTTCAGTTGTATTTGCCCAAGCATCATCGTATTTTTTCCAATTTTTCAAACTCAAGTTTATAACTTGGTTTTATCCTTCACAATGCATCAATCTAATAGGCTAAGATTAAGTTGAATGCTTTTTATTATAACTTGGTATTCTTGATACCTTACATAAAATGGGTTCAACCCTGATAAAATCTAAACATATCTTCTATATAAAAAATCCTAAGAAAGCAAAGCTTCAAGGTGCTTTTAAACCTACTTGTCACTCTAACAAGTGAGAATCGTACTTTAACTGTTCTACACATAGTAAACCTTCAGGTTTTTGGCATGCCAAGTTCTCGGGACTTCAAAACCATCCATAGCCTCCAGTTTGTAGGTTCCTCTACCCTGAACGCTCTTGACTTTGTATGGCCCTTCCCAATTTGGGGCAAGTTTCCCTTTCTGCCCTACGCCAGAAGCTTCCACTTTCCTCAAGATTAAGTCACCTTGTTTGAAGAACCTTTCTTTAACCCTTAGGTTGTAGTAAAACAAAGCTTTTTTCTGATATTCCACTATCTTCGCATGTGCCTCATCTCGTACTTCATCAATTAGATCCAGGGCTAACCTTTTCCCTTCTTCATTTTCCTCAGCATTGAAAGCTTGAATCCTGGGGGGGAATATGATATCTCTACAGGAACAACTGCTTCTGTACCATATGCTAACATGAAGGGAGTTGCTCCAGTCGTGACTCTACAGGTAGTCCTATAGGCCCATAGTATTGGGAGTATTTCATCCACCCAGTTATTCCTTGACTTCTCGATCCTCTTCTTTAGTCCATCCAGGATTATTCGATTCGCCACTTCCGTTTGCCCATTGGCTTGTGGGTGAGCCATAGAGGTGAATCGTAAATCAATTTCATTCTCCTCACAATACTTCTTGAATTCTTCATTGTTGAATTGTGTTCCATTGTCAGTGACTAGGATGCGGGGAATTCCATACCGGCACATAATATTTTCCCACTAGGAATTGTGCAACTTGTTTAGTTGTGATTTTGGCCAAAGGCTTGGTTTCAATCCACTTAGTAAAATAATCAATGACTACAATCAGGAACTTCCTTTGTGTCGTGGCCATGGGGAAAGATCCCATTATATCCATTCCCCACATAGCAAAGGGAATGGGCGAGTTGATGGAGGTCAGCATCTCGGGGGGTTGTCTAACGACTGGTCCATGCTTCTGACGGTGGTCACACTTCTTCACATATTCTTTGGCATCAGCCATCATTTCTGGCCAATAGAAGCCTAAACGGTTATCTTATGAGCTAAGGTCCTGCCCCCCAAGTGTTGCCCACAAATACCTTCATGCACTTCTTCAAGAGCCAAGCGTGCCTCATCGGGCCTGAGATACCTTAAGTAAGAAACCACGAAAGATCTTTTATACAGAATCCCATCTATCGAAGAGTACCTTAGTGCTCGAACAACTAACTTCTGTGCTTCAGTAGGATCATTTGGTAACCAACCAGTTTGAATATGGGCCTTAATGGGATATATCCACGACGTCCCCAGGCCTATAGGAGCTACAAGCTTAACATCGATGTTCCGTGTCTTCAAAAGCGGAAGTATACACTTCCTGAACTTTCTTCTATCTCAGATGAAGCAAACTTTGATAATGTATCTACCTTAGCATTTTCCTCCCTTGGAATGTGCTCAACATGGCATTCATCGAATTGGTCATCACAGCCCTTACCAGGCGGACATACTTAGCCATCGTATCATCCCTTGCCTCAAACTCTCCCTTTACCTGGGATATAATTAGCTTCGAGTCTCCACGGACTTTTAAGTTCTTGACTCTAAGTGTTCCTGCTAGGCTGAGGCTAGCTATCAGAGCTTCATATTCTGCCTCATTGTTTGTGGTTGGGAAGTCTAACTTCATACCATACTCAATTAAGAACCCATCAGGGCTTTGTAAAATCAAACCTGCTCCACTTGAATTTGTTCTTGATGCTCCATCAAAATAGAGAACCCAATATTCTTTCTAATTATCATCCTTTTCTTTGTCCCCCTTATCAACTTCCTTGTCTTGAGGTATGGTATCTTCCTGCCCCCCAACTTCTTGGTTGGGTATGGTACATTCCACCACGAAGTCAGCTAACGCCTGGGCTTTTATTTCCGTTTGTGGCTTATACTTGATGTCGAATTCTCCCAGCTCTATTGCCCACTTGATCAACTTCCCACAAGCCTTGGGACTATGAATGATATTTCTCAGGGGCTGATTTGTTACAACCTCAATTTGATGAGCCTGAAAGTAAGGACGTAACTTTCTTGAAGCCATTACCAAGGCTAGAGCAAATTTCTCAATAGTTGAATAATTCAACTCAGCGCCATGTAGAATTTTGCTGACATAGTATACGGATTTCTAGATTTTCAGTTCCTCTTTAACCAATACAGCGCTCAAGGAACTTTCTGAAACGGCTAAGTACAAGTATAAAACCTCATTCAAAATTAGATTGGCCAACAACGGGGCCTGGGCCATATATTTCTTTAATTCCTCAAATGCCTTCTGGTTTTCCTCACTCCATACAAAGTCCTTAATGTTCTTTATTAACTTGAAGAACGACAAGCACTTGTATCCTGACTTGGAGATGAATCGTCCAAGCATAGCAACCCTTCCCGTGAGCTTCTGAACATCCTTGACATTTTTTGGTGGCTCCATGTCCAATATTGCCTTTATCTTATCGGGGTTGGCCTCGATCCCTCTCTTGGAGACCATCAACCCCAAAAATTTTCCAGATCCTACTCTGAAAGCACACTTCGTAGGATTTAACATCATTTCATGGTACCTCAGGACCTCGAAAGCTTCCCTCAAATGGGTTATATGATCAGTCTTTACTAGCCTCTTGACTAACATGTCATCAACATAGACTTCCATAGTCTTGCCAATAAGATCCTTAAAAATTTTATTTACCAACCTTTGATAGGTAGCTCCTGCATTCTTAAGACCAAATGCCATAACAAGATAACAATAAACACCGAAGTCAGTGATGAATGATACCTTTGGAATGTCATCCTTTTGCATCTTAATCTGATTGTATCCACTAAATCCATCCATGAAGCTTAGCATCTCATGCCCATCAGTGGCATCTATCAAAGTATCAATCCTTGGCAACGGAAAACAGTCCTTAGGGCATGCATCATTCAGATCAGTGAAGTCTATACACATCCTCCATTTTCCATTGGCCTTCTTCACCATTACTAGGGTTTGCTAACCATTCAGGAAACTGTATCTCCTCAATGAAACCAGCTTCTAAGAGCTTCTCAACCTCTTGTTTTATAGATTATTGTCTTTCCGGGGCAAAGTTTCTTTTCTTTTGCTTCATCGTCTTCCGATTTGGGTCCACATTCAACTTGTGGGTAATCAGTTCTGGGTCTATGCCTGGCATATCAGCTGCTGACCATGCAAATACATCAGTATTTTCTTGCAAAAATCTCACCAACTTCCCTTTAAAGGGCTCCTCGAGTGTGGCTCCAATGAAAGTCACCCTCTCAGGATTCTCGGGGGTTAAAGAAATCGAAACCAAGTCTTCTGCTGGCTTTCCTCTTTTCTCATCATTCTCTCGGATATCCATATCTTCAGTAGGAAGAACCTGCCCCCCCCCAACTCCATCTGCCCTTAAAGAGGCTACATAACAGCTTCTAGCCATTTTTTGATCTCCTCTCTCTTCTCCAATCCCATTTCGGGTGGGAAACTTCATAACTGAATGGTAGGAAGAAGGGACTGCCTTGAAGGAATGTATACCTGTTCTCCCCATGATAGCATTATAAGTTGAACTAGCCTTTACCACCACAAAGTCCAACATCTGTGTTGCTTGCCTTGGTTCCTGACCTATGGTGGTTGGCAACTTGATTATCCCTTCCACGGGACACTCTACTCCCGCAAATCCATATATCGGCATGTCGGTTGGGGTCAATTGGGAGTCGGTATATCCCATCCTTAGAAAGGTGTCATGGAGCAAGATATCCACTAAAGCACCATTATCCACAAGGACCCTCTTGACCGGGCTATTTCCTATTATCGGTGTTATGACCAGCGGGTCGTCATGAGGGAATTTCACACCCTTTAGGTCAGAATCATCAAAAGCCAATATTACTTCTGTCCTGGCCCTCTTCGGGGCTTCTCCAACAATATGCATAACCTCTCTAGTATATGCTTTTCTGGAGTTCCTGGATAATCCAGCAGCAGTTGGTCCTCCAAAGATTGTGTTTATCACAGGCCCTCGAGGTCGTGGCCCTCCAAAAATTGCGTTTATAACCGGTCCTCTAGGCTGGGGATTCCACCCCTGATCGTCTTGGTCCCTCCTACGATCTTCAAAGTTCTTCCATCCATTGTTATTCCTATCCCCTCCTTCTCCAGTGTATTTGTTCAATCTTCCTTTTCGAATGAGGAACTCAATTTCATCTTTCAGCTGTCTACACTCATCGGTGTCATGACCAAAATCTTTGTGAAATCTGCAATACTTGCTCTTATCTAGCTTGGTTGGATCAGCCTTCAAGGGCTTAGGCCAACGAATATCTCGATCTTTCTCGATCTCCATCAAGATCTGGCTTCTAGGAGCATTCAGCTTAGCATATTTAAGTGAATTTTTGCCTAGGTCCTCCCTTCTTGGGGGCTGAATCAGGATTTTGCTCGGTTCTAGGATACTTGTCCTTAGCGATATACTCCAGATCAGTCTTCCGCTTCTTGCCTCCAGTGGGCTCATTACTTACTACGGTCTTCCTCATGCTCTCTTCCACCTTGATGTACTTCCCTGCCCTAACCTAAAGTTGCAACATGCTTTCAGGGGGGCATTTGGCTAAGGACATCTTGAAAAACTCATCCCTAGTTCCTTGTTGCAGTGCTATCATGGCTACCTTATCATCAAGGTCTGGGAATTTTAAAGCCTCCTTTGTGAAACGATTCAGGTAGTCTCTCAAGGATTCCTTTGTTCCCTATACAATGCTCATAAGAGATGCTGAACTTTTCTCATGTACTCTCCCGCTGATGAATTGCTTAATAAAAGCCTGACTTAATTCTCTGAATGACCCAATAGAGTTCGGGGGCAAACGACTATACCACCTTTGAGCCATACCCGACAGAGTTTGAGAAAAGGCCCGACACTTAATAGCATCATTCACGGGCTGTAATAGCAGTGCATTAGAGAATGTCCTAACATGATTAGCGGGATCTCCCGTGCCATCATAAGCTTTGATAGTTGGCATCTTGAACTTCCTTGAGATATGGGCATTCATTATTTCTTCAGTGAAGGGCGGAGTAGGATCATCAGGATCTCCAAAGGGAAGAAGATTGCTTGGATCAGCCCTTGGGACAACAGCCCTTCTCTGTACTGGACCATCCAGGTCTATGACGGGAGGAGAATTTCTCCCCTTAGGAGGTACTGGGGGTCTGGTGGACTGGTGCGCCTCCAGGTCGCGCCTCAGCCTTTGAATCTCAGCCTCGTGAGCCCTGATCCTTTCTTGTACTTCTTGGGGATTCGTCCCTTGGGTGCTCTTAGGACGTTGGCTACCATCAGCCATCGGCTCTTTGCCAGCACGTCTCCTTCTTGGGGCTATTTCATCATCCAAAGATTCGGAGTTTCTCTCAGTATAAGGACCAGAAAATTCCTGATCCTCAAGGATAGGAGCCAAACCTCGTATGTAGGGGGAGATCTCCTCCGTGCTTCACTCCGTCCAGCATGTCCACTTCCTCCAACCTCGGGGTAAAGGGGCATCCCGTAAGGGGGTTTAGTAGTCACAACAGTTGAATACTGGTACCCAATGGGTCAAGAATTCACAGGTGCATGTAGTTGTTGAACTTGGGGATTCGTACCTTGAGTAGCCGAGGGAATCATCCCTTGTGGCTGGGGTTCAGTTGTCCCCTATATGGGCTTCTCCTTGTGTGGTTGCATAAGTCGACTGAGGAGTTACCTCCACAGTTGACGAAATCACTTGGGTTGTCCCCGTTGGTGTACCTCCTTCAAGGGCTCTAACTGTTCTCCGTATTTTCGCCATGGTTGTTGTTGTGCTTGACCCACAGTCGGCGCCAAATGTTATGGATTAAAAACTAAGGTATATGATTGCTGTATTTATTACTAAGGAATGTGAGCTTCGAGGCTCGGTTTGACTGTTCTTGTGTTTCATAACTCAATATGCCTTAACAAGATGCCTACGTACCTTGATGATTGCCAAGGATCAAGTCAAAAAACGTAGTTCTGATTTGTGGGGTGAGGCCCCTTATATAGATGTTGGTGGTCCTTGAATTGGACTTGGTATAGGAGACTTGGTAGCCAAGTCTCAGAATTAGAATGGACTTTGGAGCCCTAAATAGTAGGAAACTGATACCTAATCCTTCTAGGTCCCTTAGAGGCTAATCTGCAAGGATTTATGTCCTTATTGGGACTCTTCTCAATAGCTGATTTTTCCCTTATTAATTAATTACAAAATTAATTAATATTCAGGGTTTTTGGGCCTTCTTTGTTCTATCAGGCCTGATCTGGTCCATCAGGTCTGATCAATGTGTTACCCTTTTTCGTCTGAATGTCATACATCTTCTTATTGGGCCTAGCAGCCCAAATATAATATTTAATTTACACAACCAGGATTTATTAATCCCTATCACCAAGTGTTATTGGGCCTAGGAGAATAGAAGCCCAGCTAAGGGCCCAAAAGGGAGAAGCCCAATTCAGAAAAAGCCCAGTATAAGGTTCAATAAGTCAAGCCCAAGTCATGGGCCCAAATTCAAGTTGAAAGAAAAAATCTAGCCCATATTTAGGGCCCAGATCATGTATGTGGGCTTGAAATAGTAAAAAGAAGAAAGAGCCCAATAAAGATAAGCCCAAGAAAATTAGGGGCCCAAGATATTGTTTATTTTAAAAATAATATATATAAAATCCTGATCCCATTCGACCAGAATTCTTATTGAATTTATGGTCGAAAGGATGAGGTCGAAAATGCCTTCGACTAGGGCTGAAATGAAGGGATAAATCGACCAGACTCTGACCCAATTCAACCAGAATCTCTATTTAATTTCTGGTCGAAATATCTGAGGTCGAAAGAGCTTCGACTAGGGTTAAAAAAAAGGCATTTATTCGGTCAAAAACTCAAGATCCTGACCGAATCTGGTCAGGATTCTCTTCGAATCCTCCTGCCCGAAACAATCTTCGCCCAAGGCATACAGAACCTTAATTCGACTAGGATCCTGGTTGAATAGGATTCCTAGTCGAAAAAGGGAGGTATTTAAAAAATATATAATTGGATAAAATCATGGCCGAAATTCGACCAAGATTCCTACTCGAATGCTTCTAGTCGAAAATGCTATCAACCTGGGCAATATAGAGCATAATTCGACTAGGATCCTGGTCGAATGAGGATTCATGGTCGAACAGTATAAAAAAGGAAGAAAAAAGAAGGAAAATCCTGAAAATTGCAGAAGTTAAAGGAAATTCCTTAAATATTTTCTGGAAAATATGAATATTTTCAGAAAATAAGGATTAAATCCTGAAAATTAAAGGAAATTCCTTAAATATTTTCTGGAAAATATGAATATTTTCAGAAAATAAGGAATAAATCCAGAGATTAAAGGAAATTCCTTAAATATTTTCTGGAATATATGAATATTCTCAGAAAATGAGGAATAAATCCAGAGATTAAAGGAAAAGTCCCAGAAATTAAAGGAAAATTTCTGAAGATAAAGGAAAAATCCCAGAAATTCAGGAAAAATTCCTAGGAAATTAAGATAATTCCTAAATAGTAGGGATAAAAGCAAATTGTTGTAAATGTGTAGGTCGCTCCATACTTTACAGCAAAAACGATACCCTGTAAAGGAACAAATGAACTTAACTTCTGTGAAACCTAGTCACTGTTTCCCAAAAGTTGGGGGGGAAATGATAGGGAAGAAAATAAGGCATGGGTATGTAATTAATTTTGCATTAATCATATCAGAATTGGACCAACAACTAGGCCCATTTGAGAAGGCCCAAAACCCTGAATATTAATTAATTTCGTAATTTATTAATAAGGGATAAGTCAGCTGATAAGATGAGTCCTAGTGGAGATATAAATCCTTGTAGATTGGTCTCCAAGGAATCTGGTGGGACAAGGAATCAGCTTCCTACCTCTTAGGACTCCAAAGTCCATTCTAATTCTGAGACTTGACCACCAAGTCTCCTAACCCAAGTCCAATTCAAGGACTCCCAATATCTATATAAGGGGCCTCACCCCACAAATCAGAACTACGTTTTTTGACTTGATCCTTGATAATCAGCAAGGTACGTTGGCATCTTGTAAGGCAGATCGAGTCATAAAATACCAGAGCAGTCAAATCGAGTATCGAAGCTCACTTTCCCTAGTAATAAATACAACAATTATTATACCTTAGGTTTTGATCCATAATATTAGTTAAATATAAGCATGCAATTTATGATTGCCATCATCAAAATTCAAATAAGTACATCAATGTTGCTTACATTAGGTCTCTTAACTGATATGAACTTGAAACTTCTGTTGTGTCAATACTAAATTTCATTTTTTCTCTAAAATTTTCAAATTAATCAAGGCATTAAACATTAAAGTTATTGTATACTGAAAATCCTTTGTAGAACATGTGGTGCCATGTTCTCTAGCAAGAGCATATGCAAGATTTGATGATAAAAAGTAGACACATGCAAACCTGAAGTTTCCAACTATAGTAGTTGCTGCATTACTTCATTATGTTGGGGCAAAAATTTGAAGCGTACTTCAAACAGAAGATAACAGATTGAATTGAGTATTTTTCATCCAACTCATGATAGTGCTCTGCATTCCAATTATATTATCTCAAATCCAAGTAAATAATCAATCACTAGAATACAAACTTAACTCACCTCAATAGTAAATCACAAACAAACAGTTAAACATCAAACAATTACTCAACTAATTAAAAAATTAGGGTTTCAAATTAAAACCCCGAATTCTAAAATTAGGTTTTTTAAAGCTTACCTAATTTAAGATTTGACCTCTGACTTGGCTTGAAACTCAGACTTGAGCTTTAAACTCAGACTTGAGCTTTAAACGCCGACTTGAGGTTCAAACTCCGACTTGAATAACCTCCGACGATTTTTTCAAACTTTAACGGGGAGAGAGAGAGAGAGAGAGAGAGAGAGAGCAGTTCAGAGAGAGTAGTTGAGAGAGAGATGAGTGAGGTGTGAGAGAAAGATGAGAGAAAGATGAGAGCAGTTCTTCGGTCTAGAGAGAGAGATGAGTTTTTATTTTTTTTGGTTTTATGTTATATGTTAGGATAGGTTTAATTTTGATTTTATTTTTGAAAATGGGGGAGATCAGGACTTGAAATTTTGCTAATGAAAAAAATTAGGGGGAACTTTTAAAAGGGGATAAATTATTTGGCTAAGGAGAAAAATGGGGGAGGCGCGCTGGATCAATTTTTTAAAACAGACTTACAACATCGGTTGGAATAGAAAATTGATGTTTATCTTATACAAAGACATCGGTTGATTAAAACTGATGTAAAAAATACTTTTTACATCGGTGCCCAGAGCAACCGATGTGTAAGAGGCAATATCTATTCTACTTTTTCTAGTAGTATCAGGAGATCTATCTCCAATATCAGGTAGATGAAGAGTTGCTTCAACCACTTCCGTTGTGATTTCAAACGGACGATCCCAAACTTTGAAACATATTGTGCCTTTTCCTTTGTTCACGTTTATCGATTCCCACACCTGCATAACATCCTTGTCGTAAACTGCAGTGGGTTGTGTTAAATCAAAACCAATGACACTTTAAGCAAGAAAATATTGAATTCCATGGAATCCTGAGTGGATGATGGTTTGATCAAGAGGAGCTTTGAAATTATTAGTACCAAACTCGTGTTCATGAAGAATCACTACTAGAAAAGGGTCAATAGACATCACCTTTTTAACATCGGATGGAAAAATTACCCATGTAAAATAATAAACTTTTTGTTAGTTATTTTCATACTGATGTTAAATATATGATTTTACATCATTATTTAAAAAAAAACCTGTTTTCTAAATATGTATTTTCAATGGTTAATGGATCAGCCCTTCAACGGCTAAGAAGATTACATTGTCAATGGCTAATTTAGCAAGAAGCAATTGATAGTGACTTGACAGAGCACAAATATCAGATCTGACTTACCACATGGGTTGATAGAAGATCTCAGTTTGAAAAATGAGAACTAAGATAAAGCGTGCATGTGATCTTGGATGATGAAGAAGAAGAAGAAACATTTCATTTCCATGCATGACGAATTGGAGGGATATTCAAAGCAATAGATCAAGATACAATATAGCCTCATTTGTCAAGTATCACGGGGAAAAGAATGAAGAAGCAATCTTGCTGGATCTCAAAAAATGTGTTATGTATTATCTAGCAAGCATTGTAACTTTGTGATTTATAAACCAAGAAGAAACAATGTATTTCCTAAGAAATATGAATATAGAGTTTTCAATAAAGCTTAGTTGAGAGCACTATCTCTTAGAAGAACACTGTAAATCGCAGATGTGAAATTCTTGTAATTTGCACATATTATTTTTTCAATACATAACTTAGGCCGCAAGTAAAAAATAAACAACCTGAAATTTTTAAGTCTTGTGTTCTTAATTCAGTTTTGCAGTTGTTCAAGTTTAAAAAGTTGAAAATTGTAATTTGTATTCAACCCCCTTCTATAAATTACTCTAGTATTGATTGTTGGTACATAACAATGGGTATTAGAGTAAGACCTCAACATACATATGGTTTAAAGATCTTGAAGTTACATAATTAAACATGGATAAGAAGGATGTTGGTGTAAAGATTCCAATTTTTAAAAATATTTTTACTCTCACTAGAAAGTGAAGATGAGGTTTCATTTGATGTCTCGGGATGAGAGTTTTGTCAACTACATTGACAATGATCCTCATGTTTCTATAGAGATAATCACAGGACTTTCAGCAGCTGATGAAATCATTGGTGCTGATAGAAGAGTGGTGAAGAATCTAGATGACTACTCACCAAAAGATCTGGAAGAATTTAACAAAAATGAGAGGACTATGAACATCTTGTTTAATGGTATAGACTCTAACTTGTTTGAGTGTGTCATGAACTGTTCTATAGCCAAGAATGTATGAGATACCATTTAAACTCTTTGTGAAAGATCTGAACAAGTCAGAGAGAACAAGATGCAACTCATCATACAACATTATGAGTATTTTCACTATATTCCTGGTGAAGTCTTGAATGAAACATTCAAGAGATTTCAGAAATTGTTGAATGGCCTAAAGTGGCATGGAAGGGTTTATCTAGTTAAATATTCTAATTTGAAGGTTTTTAGATCTCTTTCAAAGGAATGGAAGTCAACAAATGTCACTTTCAGAAACTCATATGATTACAAGAAATACACTCTTGATAAGACTATATGGAGTCCTAAAGACTTATAAGCTGGAAATTCAACTGGATGAAGAAATTGAAAAGGGTCAAAGGATAGACCGATCTTTAGCCCTTGTTGCATCAAATCACTGTGAGAAGAAAATGGAATCCAAGGTGGAATCTGCAATAAATGAAGCTAAAGAATCAAAACCAAAATCATCAAAAGGAAAAGCCAAAGCTATTGAGACTGAGAGTGATCCTCCTCAACTAGCTAAAAGAGCTAGATGAACATATGACATTTCTGTCAAAAAGATTTTCTAACTTAAAATTCAAAAGAAAATTTTTCTTAAAGTCATTCAACAAAAAGTTCAGCACTAATAAAAATTTGGTTGAGAAATCCAAATTTAAATGTTATAATTATGGAATAGCTGGGCACTTTGTAAATCAGCGCATGAAGCCAAAGAATCCCAGAAGTAATGAAGGTGTTGATTACAAGAAGAAATATTTTGATATCTTAAGATAAAAGGAGAAAGCTTTCATTATCAAGGAAAAAACTGGGCTGATGGAGATGACTCAGATGAAGAAGCTGAATATGTAAATTTGACACGGGTGTCTAATGATGATGGTCTTGAAGCTAACCTATCAAGCAATCAGGTATTCACTACTGATCTATCTAATCTGAGTAAGAGTAACTGCAAAGAAAATATAAATAACATGACTTCTAAACTATATAATTTGCATGTTACTCTTAAATCTCTCAAGAAAAAAAATACTAGAGTTTAAGTGTAACGCCCTCCAGACCCGGGGTATAAGTCTTGGGGTTACTAGCTAATCACCAAACATGTACAACCTGTTTAACAATTAAGCAGATATATATCTAAACCCCTTTCACACTAACCATGATCTTTTTAGGTTTAAGTATGATAACAAGAACCACTAACTAACTTTATTACAAACCAAATTTAAAATCTTACAACTCTCTTTATTACAAACCATTGTCTAATCAGTTTTAAACTAAGTTCACCTTTATTCAAACACACCCATTAACTATCTACACTCCACCTGCTCAGGAAACTCAAAGCTTCTTCTCGAATTGGGATTAAAACCTTGGGTATGAGAGGATCCCGCGGCTTGTCTCACTTCTTTACCACTCGAGTCCTGACAGGTTTCATTTTTCTTTTTAACTGAAAACAATAAGGTGAATAACAACAAGAGAGGGGATGAGCCAAAAGTTGCTCAACAAGTCTGTAATATATATAAACAATGTTAGAGTAATTTAAATGAACCGGTAACCTGGTTACATCTACAAAGATATAACCTTGCGAGAAAAGAACGAAGGCCATTATTGGCAAATACAAATGAATTAAGCTGGACACAAGTTCACACATATACCCTGCTGATCATCCAGGATACAGTGCAAATCTATATCTCAATATATAGATCCAGTCGGGTACCCAGGCTCTACGGCCCATCTCAAGGATCCGATTAAATCCCGGTCATTAGGATCACGTGTAAACATAATCCCAAACATCACTATCCAGTTCATAGAGGAGCGACCGGAATAATCGGTATGCTTTGATATATTCCAACACTAGAATATACCAATATGTATGTGTAACTATGGGAATATGAATAGAGAATTCAACCGAAAAGGAGAAATCAGGAATCGAAATGAAATGTGATTGAAAGAATAACAATTGTGTATCAGTGTTTATGAATCTGAATCAAAAGTGTGCAAGTGTAATAAGAATCTGAAGAAATATCACTATTTTGAAATTAGAATAGGGGAAAAACTTGCCTTTCATGTGATTTACTCAAAGTACTTCATCGTCGTCTATCACCGGCTCGACTTGCCTTGATGGCTTTGCTTCTATAAAAGAAATAGACTTATTTAGTCATCTTGTATCTTCAGCATGTCTCAAAACCGACTCCACATAGCTCATATTGTCTACCCATTCGCGTATTATTGACTCGTATACTAACTATTAACAAGAAAGACTCGATTAACCACATAATACACATAAGCACATAAGCCACATAATCATCTTAGTTTTAAAATAATTTTTTAGAATCAAAATCGACTCGCTGTTCGCTTAACTGATCATTATCTGATTCGTTTCCTATTTTTCAGAATTTATCGGACTCATTTCTACACACGATAAGGCTTATAATCAAATAAATATCAAACGTCAACTAGTTTCTAAAAGAAATTAGGTTTTCACATTATTTTTAATGAAAACAGCTCATTTTTCTGAGTCAAAGGGCTTTCGTTTCGCTCGAATCGGATAAACGGTTCAATTAATATCAAATAATTACAGATAAATCAATTGATTATTTAATATAAATAATTATTACTAATTATCAAAACCTAAAAATATTTTTAAATAATTATTTGAGAAAAATCAGAATTAAAATTGATTTTTCTATAATTTTTGGAATTAAAATAAATTTATTATGATTTATTAAAAATACACAGATGACCGTTAAAAATACATAAATTGCAACATAGTACAAATTTTTCCGAGTAAAAATAGCACTGGTCTTAAAATGAAGGAGATGGATCTTTTGACCAAAGTTTTGACTTGAATAAATTCTTAAAAAATATTTCCTAATATATAAAATATATTTGGATAAAAGGAAATGTGTTTGAGTATTTTTGAGTATTTTTGAATAATTTTCTCCGATAAATGCTGATTTTACGAAATGAGAGAAAATTACTGTAAGGGTACATAAATGAGTTGCAGAACTGGATATTAATATTCTAACCATGAATATTAATAAACTTTGAATAAAACTCTTTTTGATTGATGTGAGAATATATTTTTGAGCAAAGAGTGAAATATTTTTATATAGCACGAGACCTCTAAAGAATATTTCTGCAATATTCCCTTTTCTAGCTTGTTGCCATATTCATGTTGCAGTACAGATCTAAGAAATATCATATCTTGATATTTCTTCTTTGATCATATTTCCTTTAGAGATATATTCCATAATAGATATAAATTTGATATTTTGCAATAATGGAGTATCTCTTTTATATATTTGAAAGTTGTGATTTTGCTAGTTTGACTTTTTGACTTTGATTTGGATCAATTAAATTCATGTCCTAATGGAGAGGATCTACATGTTCTTAATTTTATGTTTAATCGTACAAATACCAAAATAAATAATATATCGGAGATATCCTTTCAAACAGATAAAGTCTATCCGTTGAAGGAACCAATTAGTTCTTCCAAACGGAAAAACTCACCAAGAAGTATGGTCCAGTTAGCGAGAACTTTGTGAATGGTGAGTGTAGCAAAATCAAGTAGGATAAGAAACAAAACATATGCCACTTAGCTTACATGAATTTCAAGGATAAGGTTGAGTCCATGTTGCATAAAATTCAGATGTGCAAGTGTACACAATCGCAAGCAAGTAATATAGTAGTAATACCGGTTATCGTACCTCAAGGACTGTAATTTGTGAAATCATAATTAATTATCCAACAATTCAGTTATCAAGCACAAAAGTTATTGAAGGTTTTAATAACTAACTAATTTATAAAGAGTAATTAACATTAAATTATACTAGCACAAAGAGCCTTGAAAAGTTTGTTAGATAATGAATCACACACAAAGGGGGGTGAATGTGTTTTGGTGTTTTTCTGCTTTTCATAAGTTGTTTAAGGTGGTAAACAAAGTAAATTAAATCTTGTAGTGAAATGTGTTAATAATAAAATTAAACAAGTAAGAACAGTGGACACAGATCTTTCAAAACTCACTTAATTTTATATTAAAATTAAGAATGTTTCAAAAATCATGAAACTCATATTTTCTTAAGTTTTGAATATTTTGAGAATTTTAAAATTATTTCAGAAATTTTTCAGATGATATTTACCCGCACATTTGTTCGTTAAATCACGAAATGCAGGTCTGATATTATATTCAAAAATATTTTAAAAATTAGGAAAATTTAATTTTATTAGTTTCAAATATTTCAGGAATTATAAAATTATTTTGGAAATTTTTTGATTCATATTTTACCCGTAAATTGTATCGTTAAAATCAGATTTCGGGTCGGAATGGAGGCTACAAAAGGTACGTGGCAGCGCTGGACCACGCATCATGTTTGTATACAACCTGCATGCACGTGTCTTGCTGTGGGAAAAAAAAGAGAAAAGAAAATAGACAAAAGGAAAAAAAACAAAGAGGAGCAGCCTCTCTCTCTCTTTCTCGCATTCTCTCATTCTCTTTAGTCTCTCTCTGTCTTGTATAGTTATTTACTTTTAATTTCAAAAATTCATATCTTCCAAACCGTTCGTCCAAATTTCAATTATTATATATATAAACGATCAGCACTTCGACACCTACGCATAGGTATATATATTTCAAGTATTTGAGGAGATAATTTGCGTAGCATATTTCCGTTTTAATTTATTTTCAGGGCGTAGAAAAAGAGTTTGACGGTGTTGATTACTCCAGATGGCATTTCAGCGTGTGTATATCTATGGCTGTTAATTTCGGATTTTTCTGAAGATATTTTCCGGACATCAAATATTCTCTTCGGGGTGATCAGAGTTTATTTTGGGTAACAATTTCGAAATTTCGCTTTCGTACTTGTGTATATTATAGCATGTTAGTGTTTATATATTTATTTTCGTAATTTTTAAAAGTTGTTGGAGAAGTCAATTTTGGTCCGTGTTTTGCGTTTAAGGCGTGTTTTTCGTTTATGGCGTGTTTAGACGTGCAAATATAAATTATTGTGTGTTTTAAATTTATTAATTTTATTAGAATATAGTTGGATTGTATTGTTTGGGATTGATTTTGAGGGGTTATGACCCCGGGAAAAGTCCGTTTTACAAAGACGTTATTTCAAAAAAAATCTAAATTTTTTATTTCTATTTCAAATTATTATCTTTTATTATTTTTGAAAATCATAATTTGATTCAATTATTTATAATTTGTTTTGATTATTTATTTATTTATTTAATTAATTGATTCATTTATTTAATTAATTAATTTTATTTGTAAATAGTTGAATGAAGTTTAATTATTTATAATTAGGCCAAATAATATTCAAAAATTATTTTGAGCTTTTAAAAATTATATAAAGGTATTGAATATTCAATTAATATTATTAATTGAGTTATTCTAATTTTATTTGTAGAAAATAGACCGTTTGTCCGTTTAATACGAAACGAACGCGTCTAGACTCATAAAAATATTCTGCTTCTATTAAAAATACTTTCGAGACCCAAATTCTTTTGGTTCAAAGGTCGCTTGAATTACAAGTCAGTTCTAAGTCGCGTATGTATTAAAAAATCGAATTTTGACTCAAATTCAGTTTTAAACATACCTAGTCGACTGTTTTGATGAACCAAGTTATGTGTGATATGATTTATATGACACGTGGATTATCTGATTACGTGCTATGTAAATTACGGGCGTATGTGAGTCGGAATTCTTGTATTTGACTATTTTAGTTATGTGCAAGCTATCGTATGGGTAGACGATAGGGTTTTGACGCGGAATTCGTCGAGTAATTATCATTTAAGTGATTAAGATGTATCTTTTAATTATAGATGCGGATCATTCAAGTTGATCGGGACCGTATATTGGAAAGAGTGAAATGGAATAGTGTTGATTATCCGGCTTCTAGCAATCACGGGAGCAACATATTAGTGAATTGTTGGAATGAAAGACAGTGATGTCTTGAGATGTCCGACTGAGATAGTTATGTTATCGCGGGTATGAATAACTGCTAAAAATCAAAGGCAAGTATCCCTATCTTCACTTATCGTTCAAGTGATGTCTATTTTGAACCCTATTATGCAAGTTTTCTACACTATTCTAATTCCAGAATAGTTCATTATTTTTCATACTATGATTATGCAAATATCAATTTTCCTATTCTCAAGTTCAGAATAGATAAATTTTTATACATATCGCTGAGTTAAATGTTTATTATGCAAGTACTCTTCTACTATTCTATGTTCAGAATAGTTAAGTGTTTTACTTATCCAAATATCGGATTTATAAATGTTTTGTACTTTGAGAAAAAAAATGATTTGGTTGCGAGTATTCCTGGCCAAGTAAATGGGGAATAAAATTTATAAGGGTGTCGATTATTATGAGCCCTTTTAATAAAATGTTTTAAGATTAGATGGTTGCGTAAGAGGTCGTGGAGGCGGTCCAGTGTGAGCTATGTATTATACCGGATATATTACCTTGCTAGGCCAATATGTGTCTTGGGTACCCTTTTGTTTAGTTGGGTATGCTTCAGTATACCAGTGTTGCTCCACGGCTGATCACCGGCGGCAACACACCGTTGTTCGAGGATTCCAATCTAAATTGTTCTTTCTAAATGTTAGATATATTTGAGATGTCATGTCTAATCTGATTTGTGTTTAGTTTTCAGAACTTAACAACAGGACATATTAGGACTTACTGAAATCAGAACTTACTGAAGTCAAAACTTAATATCAGAACTTAAGGCGTCAGAAGATACATATCAGTACTTAAGTGCGGGAAGACTTCAGATAAGGATTGTGGCTGATTTACAGGAGAAGATTTGGACTAAAACAAAAGAAGATATGCATGAAGAGTTAGAGGACTATAAGACTTGTAAAAGATATCTGATTGACATATTTTAAGAGACAGGATTATATTCCATATCAATTAGAATATTTCTTATAACTGTGTACTATATAAACACAGACTTAGGGTTTACACTATATGTGTTATCATTATCGAGAAACATTATTCATTGTAACCTAGCAGCTCTTAGTGATATTTGTTCATCACTGAGAGAGAACAACAGTTCTATTGTAACAGAGTTTATTTGAATATACTTGATCTTTGTTACATACTTGTGTTGAAATCGATTTGATTGTATAAACACTATATTCAACCCCCTTCTATAGTATTGTGTGACCTAACAAGTGGTATCAGAGCTTTCCTGTTAACACACATACAATAAAGATCCAAATAACAATCATGTCTGAAGAAACACAAACCCCAACTAAGCCCACCAAAACTCAAGAAACTCAAAACACTCAAACCCACAGTCGATATGAGACTATTAGGGTTCCCATACTGAGACCTTCTGAGTATCCCATATGGAAAGTGAAGATGGCTATGTTTCTGGAAGCTACAGATCCAGAATACCTTGACAGAATTAATGAAGGACCACATAAGCCTACCAAGCTCTCTGTTGCAGTTGTTGATCAACCAGCAAAGACCATACCCAAGGAGAGAGGTGATAACACACCTGAAGATATCTCATCTATTGCCAAGAATGCAAGGGTAAGGCATTTGTTGCATAGTGCCATTGATAATGTCATGTCAAAAAGGGTAATTGGATGCAAGACTGCAAAGGGGATATGGGATGCTTTGGAGACAAGATGCCAGGGAACTGATGCAATCAAAAAGAACAAGAGGACTATACTCACTCAAGAGTATGAGCACTTTGACTCAAAAGCTGATGAGTCATTAACTGATTTATATGACAGGTTTGCCAAACTCTTGAATGTTAGTCACTGGTGGACAAGGAATATGATCCTGAAGATTCAAATTTAAAATTCCTTTTAGCTCTTCCTGAAAATTGGGATTTGAAGTCTACTACCATAAGAGACAACTATGACCTTACTGAAACTACTCTTGATGAAATTTATGGTATGCTCAAGACTCATGAACTTGAGATGGATCAAAGGAGCAAGAGGCATGGAATAAAATCAAGGACAGTTGCTCTTAAAGCTGAGAAGGAATCTCCTAAAGTGGTTGCCTCAAAAAGGGGCAAAGGAAAGGCTCTCATCATAAAGTCTGATTCAGAGTCATCAAATTCTGATGATGATGAATCAGAAACTGAAAGTTTATCTGAAGTTGATGTTGATGAAGAGATGATGCAACTGTGTGCTCTTATGGTGAAGGGTATCACAAAGATAGCCTACAGGAAATTCAGAAAGGGAAAGAAGTTTTCTAGGAAAGGTGGAACTTCTGATAAGAAAGGGTTCAGAAAGTCTGAAGGCAAATGATTAAAGTCTGACAGAGGAGACAACTCAAATGTCAAATGCTACAATTATGGTGAAGAGGCCACATATCTCCTGACTGCAAGAAAGGAAAAAGTGATAAAGGCAAGGCACTTGTCACAAAGTAGAAAAGCTGGACAGACACTTCAGATTTTGAAGATGAGGTGAACTATGCCTTGATGGCAAATGCTAATAGCAGTACTAACACTCCTGAATTGAAGGTACCTCAAACAACCTTTTCTTTTCATACTGATGATATTATTGAGTTAAGATTATATCTTAAAACAATGTTCATTAGTTTTAGAGATCATACTTTAACATGTGAAAGATTAACATCTGAAAGTCTTGCTCTTAGAAACAGAAATGACTATTTAGAAAAAGAGTTAGTTATGTTCCATCAAACTCAGAAAGAAAGAGATGATGCTTTGTACGTTAGAGATGAAGTGCTAAAATTGAATGGATTTCTAAAAACTGATTTAGAAAAGGAAACAGAGATCATCAGAACTTGGATTAACTCTGGTAGAACAACTCAAAATTTACTAAGTAGTGGAAACTGGAAATAGGGCTTAGGTTATGGAGATGATAAAAGTGAGAAAGGAACTGTCCAAATTGAGCCAATTGTTGTTAAACAGACTGCTAAGCCAAAGGTAAATCCTGTTAAATTTGTAGCAAAAACTGTTATATCTGATTCTGAAAAGTTGAAAGATTCTAAGAAAGAAGTAAAAGAAAAGTCAACTTCTGACAAATTAGAACAGGATAAACTAGCTGAAGTAAACATAGGCCTAATGACCAAGAAGCAACTTAAGCATAAGCTGAAAAAGATTAGAAATGTGAACAAGGTAAAGGAAGCTAGGAAAAAAAGGAATGGAAAGGAAGGTGTGAATAAAAGCAATAACTATATGCATGTTCCTAATGCTCCTAGAAAGAAATATTATAACTGTGGTTTTTGCAGGAAAAATAAAGATATAAACTCTGTACCTCCTAAATCAGGAGTTAAGAGTCAGTCTGTTAGGTTTGAACCAGAAAATCCTTGTTTTCATTGTGGTAGTTTATGGCATTCCATTTATACTTCTAAGGACTATCATATTTTGTACTATGATTATTATCTAATAAAACCTTCTTTGAATAAAATTAATGTAATTCGTTCTAGTTTAAATTCTGATGCAAAGTCTGATATAAAATCTGATAAACAGCATGTTAGCATAAACTCTGAAATTAAATCCGCTGCAAATGCTATCAAACTTATAAAGGCCAAAGGATCGAAGCAAGTCTGGGTCCTTAAAACTAACCAATAGTGGTCTTTGTGATTGCAGGACACCAGGAAAAACATCCTAGTTTTGGACAGTGGATGTTTAGGATATATGACTGGAAATAAAGCCCTGCTATTAGACTTTGTGGAGAAAGCTGACCTAGAGTTTCTTATGGAGATGGCAACATGGGAAAAACTCTGGGATATGGCAATATCAATCTTGGGAATGTCATTATTGATTCAATAGCTCTTGTCTCAGGACTTAAACACAATCTGCTAAGTGTGAGTCAAATCTGTGACAGAGGTTATCATGTGGATTTCTTTGAAGAACACTGTGAAGTTGTAAGTAATTCTACAGGAAAAGTGGTTCTGAAAGGTTACAGGCATGGTAACATATATGAAGCCAGACTTTCAACAAACTCTGATGGTTCTGCAATATGTCTGTTGAGTAGAACATCAATTGAAGAAAGCTGGAATTGGCACAAGAGACTCTCGCATTTAAATTTCAACAACATAAATGAGCTAGTAAAGAAAGATCTTGTTAGAGGTCTGCCAAAATCAGTATTTGCTCCTGATGGCCTTTGTGATTCATTTCAAAAGGCAAAACAAAGAAAATCTTCATTCAAGAACAAAACTGAATCCTCAATTCTTGAGCCTTATCACTTACTGCATGTTGATCGATTTGGTCCAGTCAATGTCATGTCAATTGCAAAGAAGAAATATGCTATAATTATAGTGGATGAGTTCACAAGATACACTTGGGTGTATTTCTTGCACAAAAAGAATGACACTGCATCTACTCTAACTGATCATGTCAGACAGCTAGATAAATTGGTCAAAGATTCTGTTAAAATCATAAAAAGTGATAATGGCACTGAGTTCAAGAATTCAATCATGGAAGAGTTCTGCAAAGAGCATGGAATTAAGCATGAATTTTCTGTACCTGGAACTCCACAACAAAATGGAGTTGTAGAAAGAAAGAACAGGACTCTCATTGAAGCTGCACGAACTATTCTTAACAAAGCAAAGCTGCCAACCTACTTTTGGGTTGAAGCTGTGCAGACTGCTGGTTTTACACAGAATGCTACACTCATAAACAAGCATGGAAAAATACCATATGAGATGGTGAAGAAAAAGAAGCCAAATCTGAAATACTTTCATGTATTTGGATGTAAGTGTTTTATTCTTAAGACTCATCCTTGAAAGAGATGTGTCCTAAGTCCAATCATGTATGATGATTTAGGAATAACTTTTATGTAATATGTTTTGATTTCATTGATATTAATAAAAGACTTGTTTTGGTTTTATTGCGGGCTTTATCTATTTAACTGTTTAAATAAGATATACCATAGTTTAGAGTAAATCTTTTTATGGATTATGATAAAATCATAATAATGAGACTTAAAAGATGATAACTCTAAACTTAAATAGTTCCTGGTCGTAGGATTATCAACTGGTAATTAGTAATCCACAAAGATCGGTACATACTATGTTTGTTTCATTATGAAGGATGTCTGTTCTCATAGACATTTGTGTGGTGACACTATAGCTAGTATGTAGGTGCTTATTATAGAATAAGTTCACTGAACATGACTCACACAGTTGAACAACTGATGGAGTTCACTCACGTGTCAGCAGTTGTTCACATAGTGATAGTTGTACAAGTATCCTTAGACTTGAGGTCATCATAGTCATCTTGTGTACACTAAACTATGCTTTGGTTTAGTTCTTAGTCTCCAGGGACAATTATAAGGGCTCTACTGGGTATAGGAATTTGTACACGAAGATAGTGTATGATCAATAAAGGATCTACCCCTTCCAGTGAAGGAAGAGAATGTTCAATGCTGATCCACTTATGCTAGTTCAGGAATCTCTGGCCTGAGTGAATGAAATTAGAAAGGAGTTTCTAATTTACATTAAATAGAACTAAGCATGGTGAATGGGAAAGCAAATGATTAAATAAGATAGGCTTGACACAAGTTCCATACCTTGTATTTAATCGTGACATTGTAGGGTAGAAGGAATTGATTGTACAGTAACTACTCACTGAATAGGTTCTTGGTATTCTAAGCAGTGAATTCGTATTATCCGGATAATCGCGATATGCTGAGAAGTATCCCTCACGATGTAGAATAAATATGATTAATTTATTAATTAATCATATTTAATGAATTAGAGAATTTATATAAATAATGATAAAATAGTTTTATTATTATTTATTTCTACTATCGGCTTAATATTGAACCTACAGGGTCACACCATAAAAGAGAATGATTTAATGGTGGAGGAATTAATTAATAATGGCTGGTAATTATTTATTTATGAAATAAATAATTAATTAGTAGATTTAATAATTGATTAAATGAGATTTAATTAATTCTTAATATTATTAATTAAGAATTTAATTTTGGAAATTAAATCAAGTGAGAGAATTATTTTTCTAAAGTGTTTAGAAAAGGGGTTAATGATTAAAAGGTATTTTAATTATTAATTAATTGGTTAATAGAATAATCAATTAAAGGGTTAATAATAATAATATTTATGGAAAATTTTCCGCTGAAAATTTTGCCTATAAATATACTATTATAAACCCTATTTGCCTCAACCCAAACAAAAACCCTAATTCTAAAGTAGAAAAGAAAAGGAGGCAACTAATTCTCTCAACCTCTTCCTCCTCCATCACATTGTACTCTTGGTGGATACTGGTGGAGTGCTTCACACTTGAGGAGCAGCTGCTAGGGATTTCCGTTCATCGTTCTTGGATCGCTATTAAAGACCTCCATCTTTCCATTAACGTAAAGCTTCTTAAGGTAAACATACTGAACTACGAATTAAATATCATTTTTCGCATGGATCCTGCGGAGGGTTTCGATTTTTTTAAAATTTAAATTTACGTTTTCGTTGCGTTTATGTGCTAAAAACCCTTCAATAACATAAGAGCTACTTGCGAAAAGTTTTTAATTCGTTTATGTGTTTAACTATTTTCGATATATGAGCATGTACGTGATTCGCCATGATTTAATGTTGATATAATATGCTTATATATGTATGGTTTTGAATATATGATTTTCATGTGAGTTGTATAATCATAAGATGATTATGTAATCTGTATATATACTGATATATACATGATTTATGTTTGTTCTAATTATGAGAATCATATTAGATACGGATTCTGAATTGGCTGCTGCAGATTTGCTGAAATCTGGGTCTGGTGTCCGATTTACACAAACGAATACCCTATTCCATAGGTAAACGAGCGTCTGAACAAAACTGATAGTTAAAGCTATCAACGACTTGTATGTAAGGCGTTTGACGTCGTTTACTGCCCGTAAACAGTGATTCTTGTTTTTCTGATTTGATTCTGATTTTTCTGATTTTTGTCATTTTTTTTATGATTAGATCATGGATAATATGATATGTTAAGATCAGATTATGTGTTTTAACATGCTTTTATGTGTTGTATGAGCATGGTGGATGGTTATGGCCTTTCGACCTTAGTGTAATGGTTTTGGTTTTGGTTTTAAATACGACTTGCATGTCGTCAATCTTTGTAATCATAAATCTCGAATGTAACTCGAGTTATTCTTGTAAGTTCATTAGATTAGTTTTTCTTTCAATTATGTAATGTAATTGAAGACTCAAGAAGGCTATCCAATGGAGGTGATACAAAGAAGAAGACGAGGCATATAAGAAGTCTAAACAAAGAAGAAGACTTGTGTAATAAGTAGTTGTATTTATTTCCATCACCATATTAGATTGACCTTGATCTTTATCATGAGCTTGATAAAGATCACATAGGATGGGGCCATAACCAAACACATTTACTTTATTGCACTTTACATTTACTTGTTTATTTAATTTTATATATGAGATATATGTCTACGTTTACCATGCGATGATAGATTTAGGTGAACTTAAATCAATATAAGGCGTGCTCTAGAATACAATCATAAGATTCTTGTGTTTATGAAACATGTAATTAAATATGAATTTTCAATATTGAGAGAAAGGATGATTCTGTCAAAAGCAGATTTCTATCTGTAAGAAGGGGGTATTAAGTGACGCCTCTTGACAATGCTCCCCCCGATTTGGGAATCATCTGATTATCTATTATTGATTTGAAATATTTAATTTAAAAGGAAGAATCTCTTTATAATATGATTATGATTGTAACATAATATAATCCCTCTAAAATTAAATAATATCAAGTAGTAATTGGCCAATGACACAACGGGCTTGTGTCGGTCAAAGCCTTCCAACATGATAGAAAGTAGTTCTTATTTTTAAATCATTGTCGTTTCGTGCTACAGCCGAGGGATTTGATTTCGAAATAAGAAATACTTGTCTATTACATAGAGATGTGTACATTGAATTAGAATCTAAAGGTCGTTACGTGCTATAGCCGTGGGCCGTTGGAGACTGATTCAATTATACTAAATGTTGGGTTAGACTTGACTTAGAATATTGAGTTTGTCGTGCTACAGCCGTGACTCAATTATTCAAGAGGCTAAAGTTTTATTAGGGAATAACATAAGATGTAATTGACAAGAGTTGTCTGCCTAATGAACATCACATGACATTTCGTGCTACAGCCGAGGTTGTGTGATGGAATGTAGGATCCCTATTCCCACTAGCATTATGAATGCTTAATTTTTCACTTAAGGGGGTCATATAATTTAGATAAACTAGTGGGAGCCACTTATGAATAAAGACCCGATTCATATAGTGTTTTGAAATGAAATTGAATATTTGCTAAGTGTTGTTATGTGTTCATCATTTACAGATTTACTATATTCGTTATGTCTTCTGCACTATCACTCCGGAGTATACTAGATGCTCACAAGTTGACTGGTCCTAATTTTGCTGACTGGCTTCGAAACTTGAGAATTGTTCTCAGGGTTGAGAAGTTGGATATGTGCTTGACTCACCTAAGCCTACTGAACCTGCTAGCGATGCACATAATGATGAACATGTTATGTATCGTAAGTGGATAGATGATGCAAATGTTACTCAATGCATCATGCTAGCTTCCATGAACATTGAGCTACAGAAGCAACATGAGCATATGGATGCCCACACTATCCTTATGCATCTACAAGAGTTGTATGATGTGGCAGGGAGGACAGCTCGATATGAGATATCGAAGGAACAGTTCGGTTGTAGGATGTCTGAGGGATCATCTGTGAATGACCATGTACTTAAGATGATCAATTTGATTGAACGTCTTGGACAACTTGGTTTTGCCATGGATGGGGAGCTGAGCCAAGATTTGGTCTTGCAATCACTTCCGAGTTTGTTCTCGCAGTTTGTTGTGAACTTTCACATGAATAAGCTGGATGTCAGCCTGCCTGAACTCCACAACATGTTGAAGACTGCAGAATCGAATTTTCCCCCTAAGAAGAGTTTTGTTCTTCTAATTGGTGAAGGTTCGAATCCTAAGAAAAGTAAGAAGAACCCTTCCAAGAAGAAGAAAGTAGGTGAGAAAAAGCCGGTTCCACCAAAAGCTGAAGACACCAAGAGCAAAGCTGTTTGCTTTCACTGTAACAAGGTGGGGCACTGGAAGAGGAACTGCAAGGTTTACCTTGCAGAATTGAAGAAGAAGAAGGGTAGTGAGACTACCGCTTCTAATTGAGGTATGTTCATGATCGAAGTTAATGTCACTAAGTCAAATTTCTACTTGGGTATTAGATACCGCCTGTGATTCTCATATTTGCAATTTGTTGGAGGGACTAAGGAGATGTAGGACTCTTGAAGAAGAGGAGGTGATTCTACGGATGGGAAATGGAGCAAGAGTTGCAGCTGAAGATGTAGGATCATTTCATTTACATATGCCTACGGGCAAGACTATTGTTCTAAATAATTGTTATTTTGTTCCCTCGATTGTGAGGAATATTATTTCTATTCCATGTTAGACTTGGCTGGATTTTTGTTTGTTATTCAGAATAATAAATGTTCAATTCTTAGAGATAACGTTCTTTATGGAAGTGGTATTTTAAACAATGGTCTGTATGTATGTGACAGTACAGCATAATTTACTATAAATTGAACATACTAATAAAAGAAAAAAGGGATGGTGAAAATCTCACTTTCTTATGGCACTGCGGACTTAGTCATATTAGTGAAAATAGACTGCGGACATTGCATAAGGAAGGGTTACTTGACCCCTTTGATTTTGAATCATATCCTACATGCGAGTCTTGTCTATTGGGTAAAATGACCAAATCTCCATTTAGTGGACATGGAGAGAGGGCTGCAGATTTGCTAGGATTGGTACACACAGATGTATGTGGACCAATGTCTACGCAAGCCATGGGTGGATTTTCATACTTCATTGCTTTCATAGATGATCGATCTAGATTCAGATATGTGTATTTTGATGAAACACTAGTCTGAAGCCTTTGAAAAGTTCAAAGAATATAAGTATGAAGTGGAGAAACAAACCAAACATAGTATTATAACTCTTCGATCAGATCGAGGTGGTGAATACTTGAATGGAGAGTTTCTAGCTTATCTCAAAGAAAATGGTATAGTCTCCCAGTGGACTCCTCCATATACTCCACAGTTGAATATGGTATATGAAAGGAGAAATTGAACTTTGTTAGACATGGTTCGGTCAATGATGAGCTATGCGAATCTTCCAGTATTCCTGTGGGGTTATGCATTAGAAACCTCAGCATATTTACTGAATAAGGTGCCTTCCAAATATGTTCCTCAAACTCCATATGAGATATGGAAAGAAAGGAAACTGAGTCTTAAACACGTTAAGATTTGGGGATGTCCAGCTTATGTCAAGAAAGTTGACCCAGATAAGCTGGAATCTCGATCTGTAAAATGTAATTTTGTGGGATATCCTAAAGAGACTTTAGGGTATTACTTTTACACTGATCATCGGGTGTTTGTCTCCAGACATGCTACCTTCTTGGAAAAGCAGTTTATCCTTGAAGGAAACAGTGGGAGCAAAATTGAACTTGATGAAGTTCAAGAAGCACAAACTACTATGGATCAAGTGGAAACACCTGTTCAGACTGAACAACTTTCTGTGGAATAGCCCATTCGTAGGTCAGGGAGAGTGTATCGCCAACCTAAGAGGTATTATGGCCTTGTCATTGAGAATGACAATGAGTTGTCAATCATTGATGATGACGACCCTGTGACCTATAATGAGGCTATGAGTATTGTTGACTCAGAGAAATGGCATAGCGCCATAAAATCCGAAATGGAATCTATGTATACCAACCAAGTATGGACTCTGGTTGAAGCGCCTGAAGGTGTTAAGCCTATTGGGTGCAAGTGGGTATACAAAAGAAAGATTGGAGCAGATAGGCAGGTGGAGACCTATAAGGCCAGGTTCGTGGCAAAAGGATTCAGACAAAGGCAAGGGATTGACTTTGATGAAACTTTTTTGCCTGTAGCCCTGTTAAAATCAATTCGGATTTTGCTTGCGATTGCTGCTTACTACGACTATGAGATCTGGAAAATGGACGTGAAAACGGCCTTCCTCAATGGGAAACTTGAAAAGGAAGTGTATATGACACAGCCAGAGGGTTTTCTTTCCAAGGGAAATGAACACCTAGTGTGTAAGCTGCTATGAACCATATATGGTTTAAAGCAAGCTTCTTGTAGATGGAACATCCGTTTTGATGAGACAATCAAAGAGTTTGGTTTTATCAAGAACATAGATGAACCATATGTCTACAAAAAGGTTAGTGGGAGTGCGGTAACATTTCTTGTATTGTATTAAAAGAGGAGACGTCTAGAGAGTTGACACACATAACAACGTAGCAGACCCACTCACAAAGCCACTTTCTCAAAGTTACTTTGATCGTCATAAAGACAAGATGGGTATTAGATACTAGAGTGATTGGCTTTAGTACAAGTTGGAGATTGAAAGAGATGTGTCCTAAGTCCAATCATGTATGATGATTTAGGAATAACTTTTAGGTAATCTGTTTTGATTTCATTGATATTAATAAAAGACTTGTTTTGGTTTTATTGCGGGCTTTATCTATTTAAGTGTTTAAATAAGATATACCATAGTTTAGAGTAAATCTTTTTAGGGATTATGATGAGATCATAATAATGAGACCTAAAAGATGATAACTCTAAACTTAAATATTTCCTGGTCGTAGGATTACTAACTAGTAATTAGTAATCCGCAAAGATCGGTACATACTATGCTTGCTTCATTATGAAGGATGTCTGTTCTCATAGACATTTGTGTGGTGACACTATAGCTAGTATGTAGGTGCTTATTATAGAATAAGTTCACTGAACATGACTCACACAACTGAACAACTGATGGAGTTTACTCACGTGTCAGTAGTTGTTCACATAGTGATAGTTGTACAAGTATCCTTAGACTTGAGGTCATCATAGTCATCTTGTGTACACTGAACTATGTTTTGGTTTAGTTCTTAGTCTCCAGGGACAATTATAAGGGCTCTACTGGGTATAGGAATTTGTACACGAAGATAGTGTATGATCAATAAAGGATCTACCCCTTCCAATGAAGGAAGAGAATGTTCAATGCTGATCCACTTATGCTAGTTCAGGAATCTCTGGCCAGAGTGAATGAAATTAGATAAGAGTTTCTAATTTACATTAAATAGAACTAAGCATAGTGAATGGGAAAGAAAATGATTAAATAAGATAGGCTTGACACAAGTTCCATGCCTTGTATTTAATCGTGACATTGCAGGGTAGAAGGAATTGATCGTACGGTAACTACTCACTGAATAGGTTCTTGGTATTCTAAGCAGTGAATTCGTATTATCCGGATAGTCGCGATATGCTGAGAAGTATCCCTCACGATGTAGAATAAATATGATTAATTTATTAATTAATCAAATTTAATGAATAAGAGAATTTATATAAATAAAGATAAAATAGTTTTATTATTATTTATTTCTACTACCGGCTTAATATTGAACCTACAGGGTCACACCATAAAAGAGAATGATTTAATGGTGGAGGAATTAATTAATAATGGCTGGTAAATATTTATTTGTGAAATAAATAATTAATTAGTAGATTTAATAATTGATTAAATGAGATTTAATTAATTCTTAATATTATTAATTAAGAATTTAATTTTGGAAATTAAATTAAGTGAGAGAATTATTTTTCTAAAGTGTTTAGAAAAGGGATTAATGATTAAAAGGTGTTTTAATTATTAGTTAATTGGTTAATAAGAATAATCAATATAAGGGTTAATAATAATAATATTTATGGAAAATTTTCAGCTGAAAATTTTGCCTATAAATATACTATTATAAACCCTATTTGCCTCAACCCAAATAAAAACCCTAATTCTAAAGTAGAAAAGAAAAGTAGGTAACTAATTCTCTCAATCTCTTCCTCCTCCATCACATTGTACTCTTGGTGGATACCGGTGGAGTGCTTCACACTTGAGGAGCAGCTGCTAGGGATTTTCGTTCATCGTTCTTGGATCGCTATTAAAGACCTCCATCTTTCCATTAACGTAAAGCTTCTTAAGTAAACATACTGAACTACGAATTAAATATTATTTTTCGCATGGATCCTGCGGAGGGTTTCGGTTTTTTTTTAAGATTTAAATTTACGTTTTCGTTGCGTTTATGTGCTAAAAACCCTTCAATCCTGAATAGCTGTCAAAATTTGATCTAAAAGCTAATGAAGGATTTTTTGTTGGATATCCACTTTCCACAAAAGCCTTCAGAGTCTATAATTTAAGAACAAGGATTGTCATGGAATCTATCAATGTATCTTTTAATGATAAAAAGATTACTGGACTTGAAGATTTCAATGATCATGATCAGCTGAGATTTGAAAATGAAGATTTAAATTCTGATTTTGTAAATTCTGATGGCTTAAATCCTGATCCTGTAAGTTCTGACGGGTTAAATTCTGATGTCATTGAAACTGTGGTAACTACTCCCTAGGAAACTGCACCTATTTAGGGGGAGCAAGCTGAAGATCCTACCACAACTCAAGACTCTCAAGAAGCATCAGAATCTGTCACTGGGTCTTCAAGTTCTGATTCATCAAATTCTGATGAACCAAATTCTAATAATTCTGGAAACTCTGATTCTTCAAATCCTGAAGGATCCAACTCAAATTCTGAAGTCTCATATAGCATAACTACAGGGGGAGCATCAGAAAATGCTGATGGAGACAGCATGGATCATGGGGCAGGATTCAAATCTAGAGAACAACTTCCATCTGCAAGGAAGTGGACTAAAGCACATACACCTGACTTAATAATTGGAGATCCTGAAGCAGGTGTCAGAACTAGAACTACTACATCAAATGAATGTCTCTATCATTCCTTTCTATCTCAGACTGAACCAAAGAAAATCGAAGAAGCTCTTCATGATGCTGATTGGGTACAAGCAATGCAGGAAGAGTTAAATGAATTTGAAAGAAATAAAGTCTGGACCCTAGTGCCAAGACCAAAGAACAGATCAATTGTTGGCACAAAATGGGCGTTCAGAAATAAAACTGACAGTGATGGCATAATTACAAGAAACAAAGCAAGGCTGGTTGCTAAAGGTTACTCTCAACAGGAGGGTATTGATTATGATGAAATATTTGCACCAGTTGCTAGATTGGAAGCCATAAGAATCTTTTTGGCTTATGCTTCTCACAAGAAGTTTAAAGTCTTTCAAATGGATGTGAAAAGTGCTTTTCTCAATGGAGAATTGGAAGAAGAGGTATATGTTGAACAACCTCCAGGATTTGTAGATCCAAAATTTCCTAATCATGTCTACAGACTTGATAAAGCACTTTATAGCCTTAAGCAAGCTCCAAGAATATGGTATGAGACTTTAGCTCAATTCCTTCTGGAAAGTGGATTTAACAGAGGCACAATTGATAAAACACTGTTCTACCTCAATCATGGAAAGTACTTACTTTTGGTACAAATATATGTTGATGATATCATGTTTGGTTCTACAAATGCCAAACTCTGTGAAAGGTTTTCAAAACTAATGCAGTCAAGATATCAAATGAGTATGATAGGAGAACTTAGCTATTTTCTGGGACTTCAAGTCAAGCAAAATGAAGAAGGTACTTTTATAAATCAATCCAAGTACACCAGAAATTTACTGAAGAAATTTGGAATGCAAGAATGTTCAACTGCATCCACTCCCATGGCCACTGCAACCAAGTTAGATAAAGATACTGGAGCATCAATAGATATTACTAACTACAGAGGTATGATTGGCTCTTTACTCTATTTAACTGCAAGTAGACCTGATATCATGTATGTTACCTGTCTTTGTGCAAGATTTCAAGCTGATCCAAGAGAACCTCATCTAATAGCTGTGAAAAGAATTTTCAAGTACCTCAAGGGTACAACTGATCTAGGATTGTGGTATCCTAGAGAATCAGATTTTAAGCTAATAGGTTACTCAGATGCAGATTTTGTAGGATGCAAAATAGACATGAAAAGTACTAGTGGAAGCTGCCAATTTCTTGGAGGCAGATTGGTTTCTTGGTTTAGCAAGAAATAGAAATCAATTTCCACATCAACTGCAGAAGCGGAATATATTGATGCAGGAAGCTGTTGTGCACAGATTATTTGGATGATGAATTAGTTACTGGACTATGGGTTAGAATTTTCTAAAATACCCATTTACTATGATAATCAAAGTGTTATTGCTATGACAAGTAATCCAGTTCAACACTCAATGACAAAGCACATCAGCATTAGGTACCATTTCATTAGGGAACATGTAATGGAAGGTACAGTGGAATTGCATTTTGTTCCAACAGATCAACAACTAGCAGATATCTTCACCAAACCACTATGTGAAGCTACTTTTACAAGACTGGTAAATGAACTTGGAATGGTTTCAGGTTCCTTCTCAAAATCTGCTTAGTTTTTGTTCTCATGCATCAGACTTTATGATCAGTATTTGCAGATTGTCTTATCTCTGTGTAATCTGTGCTTCAATTGTTATATATTAAATACTGATATGATTCTATATACTCTGATAGTATTTTGAATGTTCTGTGACTATTCTATCCTATTCAATGAGGATTACTGTGCTAGATGCTGACCTAGTAGTCTTTAACATACTAGAAATCCCATGTTTGAATTAGTTGTTTATGTGGAAATTCATTAACACAAGCAAATTCTGATTTTGAGCTTAGTCAAATTTACTTTGTGTATCTTATTACTAAGTCACAAACTAGATTCTTGCTTCTTATCTGTCAAATTCTGATGTCAGTAAATCTTAAGGATGAACTACATGCTGGATAAGCCTCACTTATCTGAAGAAAAGAAAAAAAAAGAAAATCAAAATCAAGTACTCCTTTGAGATCTAGAGTAAATATGTGAAAGGGAAGACCCAAGTGCATTGCTGGTATTAAGTTATATGCATTAGAAAAGCAAATAAATTTTTCTTGGTGACTTTTCATATTCTCTGATTACTGGAGAAATACTCTGATTATAGCATAAATTCTGATAGCAGTTGTGACTCACTTACACAGAGAAGCCACTGTAAAAGAATGTCAAAAGATGCATAAAATGAGCACAAACAATTGAGGTGGACTCTTGCATAAATTTATTCTAAAGTAGACTTCAAAATTAAAGACAAATTTTAAGCACTTTTCTTAGTTATGCTTTATTTCTAAGATATACTGAAGTTTATCAGACTTTAATCTTTATCTGATCATTTGCAAATGCACACACTCTCACTCCATATGAATGATGAAAATTACTGTGGTGATTAAGTTACTTTTAACAAACAGTTTAGTATTATTTGCATAAATTTTGAGGACAAGTTCTGATGATTAAACTCTGAAGAAACAAGTCAATATTTGTATGAAGAATCACAGAAACAGACATTCACTTTTTGAGTACAGAAGCCATGTTCTGATGACCGTTAAATTATGATAATAGTTAAGTTCTGATGCAAATCCTGATGGAAACTCTGATGCTTATGTGGCATTATTTATTTACTTCACTTATTTGTGGTTTTACTGTAACGGTCATACTTTATCAGAAAATATTTAAGTGAGATAAAAATAGTCATAATCATTTGGTTAGTGGGAAACGTGTTAGCCTTGACAACTGCATATGCATAATAATTACTGCTTATTTCTCGTGGCCACTAAAAACTGCTTTAACTATTTATTGGCTAACAGGTGTGAAGTGTCTATTTCACTTCCAAAAAGAACTATTGAGTGGAGAGAGTATTTATATGGGAGCTAAAATATTTTACAATCTTTTACCTACTTTCTAATTCTTTTCTTATCTCTATTATTCTCTCTCTCATTCTAATATTCTCTGAAGCTATATCTTTCATAGGCATTTTATCAAACACTTTGCAAACACACATTTTCTCACTTATTTCTTACAGAAATGGCACCAAAGGACATCATTTTCAATGGCTCCAAGTTTGTTCCTAACAACTACATGGCTATTCTTTCTAAGGATGAAGCTACATCAGAACTTCACTTCATCCAAGATTTTCTATCTCAAAGTAAGATTGGGTAAGTTCTGGAGTTCCGGAGGAGTGGTGTGTATGATGATGGTGGTACAAATGGGTCCCCAAGTATCATATTTACAACAGGGGAGGATGAGCATGTGGTGACTTTGTCAACTGTTTGACAAGCACTACATCTGCCAGAAAACTGTGTTCACAGTTCAACAGTTGAGGAGCTGGCCCTTTCAGCAAATGATGGCCAATTTGGGCTATGAAAAGACTTTGGTAAAGCTTGGACAATTGAAGAGACCCCACATAAGGAGGGAGTGGAGTTTCTTCTTTGACTGCTTCACCAAGGCCTTTGCAAATAAGTGCTCCAATTTTAATGCAATCCCAATCCTAAGTCAGCAAATCGGGTATGCTCTCATTAATCAAACTAATTTTGATTATGCTAGTGATGTGCTAGGATTTATTGGGATAGGATGCAAGAGGACATAAATACTGTATATTTTTCTAGATTTTGCCAACTTATTTACAGTTTCTGTAGTTCTGATAAGGCCCAACTAGCTAGTGAGTTGATTGAACATTTTAAACTTGCTAAAAGGGCCTTCACTGACTTATTATCTACTGATAATAAGAAGGATGTACTAAGACCCCTTCAAATCCTATAGTTAGTCAAACAAGTCTCAGTAAATTCTGATCCAGCCACCTATGCTGCTATATATCCTAATGTACAACCATCCCAACCTCCATCAGTACCTATAACAAATCAACCACCTACCACTTATCAATCACAACCAATTTAACCTACCATCAGAATATATTTCTAGCCAGCTCAGTCATCTCAACCTCAACCATCGGTACCTACCATCAGAACTTCATCCTCCAGGCCTAAAAGAGCAAAATCAGTTCCTAAATCTCCACCAAGGAGAAGAAGGATGATTCTTAGGGATGAATCTGATAATGAAGAGGAGCAAGTCCAGGTTCAAGCATCAGAACCTGTGATACTGGAAGCTGAAAAGGCAACTTCTCAGAAAGAAACTGAAGCTGAAAATTCTGTTATTTTGAAGAGAAAAAGACCTTCAAGTTCTGATGCTGCTCAGGAAACTCCTTCTCTATCAAGGAGATCAAAGAAACAGAGGGCAGGAAGGTATTTGGCACAACCTCCATCTGAGGACAATACTAAAGCTGAGGAAGGGGATCAGGAATCTCTGATCTCAAAGCCAATAGTAATTGAATCTTTGCCACCTCCAACTCAGGCTGAAGAAACTGTTCAGGAAACAGTGATCACACCTCCTGTCTCTCCAGTTAAAGCAACAACAGTTGAAGATTCAGGATTAAGTCCTGAAATTGACCTTCACAGGCTGATCATTCCAACTGTGCTGTATCTTGAAGCTCCAACTGCAGCTCAGCCAACTATTGCTAATTCTCCTATCTTACAGGCTGATATACCAACAACCCCAATTCTGGAGATAAATTTTGACGATCAGAATTTAGATGAAGTTGTACCAAAATCACCTTCAGTGACACACACTTTAGTGCTGTCAGAAGATGATGAGTTTTCTGCAAGTTCTAGAGAGTCAGCTCCAGTTAATACTCCAGCTCCCATTCTTGGAAAGGAGGTATTAATTGAAAATTTTGTTGAACAAGCTGCTCCTATTCCTTGGGAAGAAACTCACAGAGGAGTGGAGTGGACCAAGAAATGGAATGACTCTGATTTCATTCCAAGCTCCAAAGTTCTGACAGAGCATATTACCAAAGCTGATGAGCTGATGACAAATTCTGATTTCAAGCATCAACTCAAAGTCATTACTCTAAGTACCAAACATCTTTAAGGTCTGCATTCCTCAACTCATGCCAAGGTTGATAAACTTCTGGAATCAGCTGAAAAGCTAGATATGACTCTCAAGTTAGACAAGTCAAGACTTATCAGACCTATCCATGAGAAAGTTGAAGCTATTGAGAAGGTTCAAGAGAAGCAACAGGCTCAAATTACTGAGGTCCTGCAGAATCAAGCCTCTCAACAAGTTCAACTTAATGAAATTCAATCTTCAGTAGAACTTCTTCTCACTCTCTCCTACTACCAGATGATGCCAAAAAGGGGGAGAAGGTAGTTAAGTCCACATGCTCACCTACTCAAATACTGAAGAAGAAAGATGATAAATGTGATGACCAGGGAAACTCTAGCAAGGGTCAAGGTCAAGGTCAAGGGCATAACAGCAAAGTTTTTTTAAGGAAACTAATTTCTGATTCAAGCAAATCTTCTACTCAAAAGAAGACAAATTCTGATGCTGTAAATACTCAAGCTATGATAGCAAGTTCTGATAATCAAAATTTTATATCAAGTTCTGATGTTCTGATTCAAGCTGAAAGTCAAGACTCTCAGAAGTTCTTGCAAACTCTGAAGCTAAAGGGAAAGCAGACTACTGTCTACTACAAAGATCCTAAAATTCAGACACTTGATGAAGAAATTGCTATAAGACTATTTCTCAAGAATAATCCTGGAATGGATTTAGAGAATCTCAAGGAGGAAGAAGCTAGATTTGCAGCTGAGAAGACAAATCTAAAGTCTAAAGCTTCTGATGCTAAGAAACCTCCAAGGCCTAAGGTAAAAGGCATTGTGATCAAGGAAAAGTCAAATTCTGAGGCTTAAAAGCCCAAGACAAGATCACAAGTTGTGATTGATCCCAAAGATAAAGGGAAAGGAAAAGTTGATGAACCAACAAAGCCATAGGAGATGAAGATTCCTCAAATTTTGATGAAACCTGTGTGCAAAATGGTTCAAGTTTATGATGATACTGTTGTTGAAGATGAAGATGTTCAAACTCTGAAAAGAAGGAAGATAACTGAAGAATCTATGACAACCTCTGACGAAGCTCAAGTTGTTCAGAGCAAAAAATAACGAGCTATAGAATAAACAACAAATTCTTATCAAGTCACTAAGAAATTAACCTCTGACAGTGCTCAAGTTGATTTAGACAAGATGAAAGTTGCTGATAAGAAGAAACTCCTATGGAAGAATGTCAAACCATCAGATCCAAAGAAAAGCCAATTGTTATCTGATTTCATGATTGTGTGATTAAAAGCCAGAGAAGCAAGGGACAGAGCTGGACTAGATTCTGATGAAGCTAAGATCAAGACAGTAGTTGAAGTGCTTACAAGAGATCCATTTTTATTAAATGACAAACCTCTTGAAGATGTTACACAGATTCACCTTGATAAGGTTATATCTGTTCAAGTGGTACTGGATGCTCATGATAAGCATAATGTAAAAAAATCTGATTCTATTTCTTGAAGATGAAAGAACATATCAAATGTCAGAATCAGATATGCTGAACAAATCTCTGAAAGAACTTCAATTCTTTCATTATCTTTTAGATATAAAGTCTGAGATTACTAGGAGATGGTCAAATTTCATTATGAAGACCATAAGAGATAAAGCAAGAATTTCTGGTTCAAGGGTTACAGAATTCATTCATAATATAGTTGAAGATAATGGAAATGAAATTCCAATGAAAAAGGATTCTGCTAAACTTGAAGTGATTCATGAAAGAGAAATGTCTGTGCTACAATGAAGACTCTTCTCATCCAAGGTTGATTATACTTGTTGATGGTTTGGAAAGAAACCATATCTCAGCACTTAGGACTGTAATCTACCAGATTGGAAGTTAGAGTGAAGAATTGAAGCAAGTCAAATCTACACTATCTCAAGTCCTGAGGAATAAAGAAGAAAAGCTGATATCAAACTTTGTCAAGAATCACTTTGGATTCAGATTGACTCGGTGAGATTGGTAAAAGCTACAAGGACTGTAAGTTGTAGTTAATTATCTATTTAAACTCTCATTGCATTTGTACTTAAATGTTTTTGACATCATCAAATCTATTAACTTATATATTTTTCATAATTTACAAGTTGGGAGAGATTGTTAGATATATTTGAGATGTCATGTCTAATCTGATTTGTGTTTAGTTTTCAAAACTTAACAACAGGACATATCAGGTCTTACTGAAATCAGAACTTACTGAAGTCAAAACTTAATATCAGAACTTAAGGCTTCAGAAGATACATATCAGTACTTAAGTGCGGGAAGACTTCAGATAAGGAATGCGGCTGATTTAGAGGAGAAGATTTGGACTAAAACAAAAGAAGATATGCATGAAGAGTTAGAGGACTAGAAGACTTGTAAAAGATACCTGATTGATATATTTTAGGAGACAGAATTATATTCCATATCAATTAGAATATATCTTGTAACTGTGTACTATATAAACACAGACTTAGGGTTTACACTATATGTGTTATCATTATCGAGAAACATTATTCATTGTAACCTATCAGCTCTTAGTGATATTTGTTCATCACGAGAGAGAAAAACAGTTCCATTGTAATAGAGTTTATTTGAATATACTTGATCTTTGTTACATACTCGTGTTGAAATCGATTTGATTGTATAAACACTATATTCAACCCCCTTCTATAGTGTTTTATGACCTAACACTAAATTGTTTAGATAATCATACAATAAATGATTTATCAATTGTTTCTATTTTGGATAAAATTTGAGATACAGTTTTAATTCAGTTTCTCATTGATGTTGATATTTAGGTTGTTGTTAAATATCAAAAGTGGTATTAATATAGATGATTGATGTTGACTTCACTATGGGATGTTGTGAGCATCAAAGTTCGTATTGATATCTAATTTGATATGACATCAAAATGAGTATTAATATCAAGAGTTTGGTTTTGAATAAAGTTTATAATTCAGTCCATAATTATTGTTTCATGTTATTCTTGTTTACGATATTTCCTTAAACACTATTTTACGAGTTTTATTCTCGTCAAGATTCAAAATATTGCTGGAGCATTTTTGTGTGAAAGTATCAAAAGAATTTTAATACAATTAGGGAATCAATTCTGGGATTCCTTACTAAATTTTCTGATTCGACAAATATGATTTTAAAATGTTCTACGCTATTGCAGATGTCAGTTTTTATATCAAAAGAATTTATCTATGTTATACCGAACTTGCTGAGCATTTCTTTTGCTCATACTTGCCTGTTTTTAAATTTAACCTCCAATGAGGATTAGTTTGCGCTGTTTAGTGGCATAATTCAAGAAAGCAAAGAAGAAGCTTTTGGAAGATGGTTTTCCAGGGTTTGCGGAACTAGAGTAAGTCTATTATATAAAGTTGTGTTTATACACATATATTAGTTATGTTAATCGTTGGTCTAGTATACTTCTTTTCGAAGTTATATTAGTGGGTTAAGTTTTGAATTTGGGAATTTGTGAAAAGAGTTTGAAAATAAACTGAAAAATTTATTTATGGAATTTGGAATTCTTGTTTCTAGAACTGTAATCTTAAAAGATCTTGGATTATTTTGGGGTCATAGATGCTAAATATTAGGAATATGTTGTGTACTTGATGATAAGCTAAACAAAACACCTTAGTAGATTTAACTTAGTGAATTTTGTAGCACCCGACGAATGATCAATTATAGTCCCGACAGATGATTCAATATAGTCCTGACGGATGACTAATTGATATCCACCCAGAACTTATGGGTGGATAAGTCATGTAGTAGCTTATGTAACAATAAGTCATGTAGCACATTTATGCAAACAACTTTGTATAGATTTTGTAGGATCTCATGAATCATGTAGACTACTAGTAGATGTGCAGAATAGGTTGATTAAATGTATATATAAGATGTCTTGTAATTCTGCACAAATGAAATGGAGTCAAGTGATAAATGGCTACCCGACGGATGATCAACAAAGCTATCCGATGTATGATCAACATGCGTCGAGTGTTTGCAAAAGGAATGTAGCATCCTGTTTAGCAGGAAATTGAGAACAAAGAAGCATTACCATTTCCATGCAAGTTATGTAGGTTTTCAAAGATGCTGGAATAGAGTAATGAAGTAGCATGGAATTAGACTTGATAGCTTTTGTCTTATTATCTTGTCTTATTACTATGTAAACTTGGTGATATATAAACCAAGTGTAGCAAGTAGAACAACAACAACAACAACAACAGCATACTAAGCAAACACATTCTCAGAGAAACATTTGTAAGCTGTATCCTGTAGCATTTCTTTGTAAGTTTTAGTTGTTCACTTGTAAGCAGCTGTGAGCTATTCAAGCTTTATAGGGTTCTCTCGATATATATATCTATATATCTCTCTGGTGGATACATTCAAATCCACCAGAAAGTTTAAAGACCTGAGTTTTTATTACTTTGTGTTTGATTTACTTAACTCTTTATTCCGCACTTTGCAAATCAAACAGTTAGATATTAAATTGAGTTAGAACCATTTTTCATAAATCTCAAAAAGAAGCCAGAATTACATTCAACCCGCCTTCAGTAATTCTTGTTGTATTATTAGGGAACAACACCAAATATCTTCCGCTCGCATTTATGCATTGATTTAACAGGTTAATTTGGATTGAGGTTTCATAGTCACAACCAAATCCTCTGACCCCGGATTTGGGGGCGTTATAGATTGGTATCAGAGCTGAGGTTATGGTAAACTAAAAATGAGAGTGTGTAGGAGTGTGTATAGTTATGTAAGGACGCTTGAGCTCATATCGAGTTCATGTTGGACTAATGGATATAGTACCAACGAGTAAGCTAAGATAGGCGCATTCGTTTGAGATGGTTGTGTTGAGCTGGACAAAACTCATGACAGTTGCAAACTTCTATTATGGAATCTTCCGAGGCTACTACAATTCGACGACGATGAAGATTACTGATATCCTTAGAACATGAAGTAGTGTCTAGAATCGGATGATAAGTCAACAAAAGAGTTCAAATAGAAGATAAGTATTAAGACCTTGGAAATACCTTCTCTCTCTATAACTTTTTTTGACATCTCTCAAAAGAGGTATTTGTTAGAAGATATATTCCCTAACACCCGCTTTAATCATGTAATGTGCCAGAGGCTGTCATGAAGCCTATTTTCAGGTTTTAATAGCTTTGTCAAGGTGTGATATCGGAGTTTCCACCTTTCTTATATGGTGGATAGTTTTATTGGTGATATGACACCACATGGCCATTTTGTGCCAGAATCTTGTTTTCTAGATTTCATTTTTCTCCAGAAATATCAGCTTTGCAACCTTTTCACTTTTGATCCAAGGATTGCATTAACAAGTCATTCTTGATTATTCATTTGATTTTGAATTCCTTTCATATTCTTTTACTCTGACTGAGATGAATAACCTTATTTATAAGGGACGCCAGGACTCTCTGTCTGTGTGATAGAAGTTAGATGGAACACCATCACTGGTGTGTTGTGCATTACAAAAAGGCTGATTACCTTCACTTGTAAGTATCTAAACTAAGGCACACAACATAAGTTCTTTTGATCATATTGATCTCTCAGTTATTCTTTCATTCCAACAATACTTTCTCACAAATTCAGATTTTGGTAACCACAATGGTGGGAAACCCGTTATAGTATGAAATTCTTTTCTCTTTGAAATTCCATGATTTTATTATCTTAAATATTCAAAGGTTTGCCAATCAAGTTGAGTTGAGTTATCCTGGTCAATGGAAAGTAGGACTTTTGGATAAAATTACCACGAGCGACAGTGGACTGGGATGTGATTAAAATATCAGTGGCGTATAACGAAGTCGGTCTGTTTCTTTATTTCTCTCTCTATTTATCTCTGTCTCTCTTTCTTTTTCTTTCTCTCTATCTTTCTCTCTATTCTTTTTTCTCGCAATCAGTAAAAGTGATTCTATTGATAAATTGGTCAAATGATGTGGATGTAACAATGGTGCATAGTGAAGCATCTATGATAACCGTGTGGCATAAGAAATTTCAATGTTATTTGAAATTTTGAGAAAAGTTATTTATGCAAGATTGGAAAGTTGGCCAAAAGATCCCTAGTTCTCTCTTCTGCTGATTCCGAGGATGGAATCCTTATAAGGGTAGATTGTAATATCCCGTATTTTTAGAATTATTATAATTATTATTTGAATATATATATATATATATGTGTGCTTTTATGTTTTAGATGGAATAAAATGGTGGATATTTTATTCCTGTTTGACGAGTTGGTGTTATAAATGGTAATGTGCTAATTGTTAGGTGTTATATCGATCCTTGTTAATTTCTGAATATATTTACTTAAATGTATTATTTTCAAAAGTTATTTGAAAACCGATCTTATTAATATCAGTAAATTGAAATTATTTTGTAATATCTGGGAAATATCGTGCAATTATTTTTATCAATAAATAATTATTATGTGAATATTATGGGAATTTTGGTGAATTATCTGATGATTAATATTTATATTTTGGTGTTTATATGTGATAAATTGTAAGTATTTTGATTTTTAATGTCCAGAATAAAGTATAGATAATTATGGTATTTTTCTAGTAATTTTTGGATTGTTATATGATTTTATAAGGATTTATAGATTTAATAATTATTTTCTGAGTAATTATAAAACTATTTTATAAAGCCGGGAATCGTTCAACTTTAACCGTTTTTGCATTTTTACAACCCGAAACTCTTAGAAAAAATCCTTCCTAACTTAATTTGATTATTCTGAGCATTTTCCTTGTTTTGACTTTTTCGATCTGGAGTACGGTTTGACCCGTACGAGTCCCGATGCAAAATTTTCGATACGATTATCATTTCGGTAGAACAATAAAACCCGTATTCTCGTGAGACGGGATATTTTTACATTATTTTCTCATAGGGTGTTTTATAAGAAACTCGGTTTTGATAATTATCCAAATCTGGAATTAAATTGTATCATTTTTATAGTTACTTAGCGGCTAAGTAATCTATTTTTGAATCCGGTATATAAGTGTAAATTTAGTATTAAATTCCAGAATATTTCAAAAATCATAAAACTCATATTTTCTCAAGTTTTGAATGTTTTTAGAATTTTAAAATTATTTCAAAAAAAATTCGGATTATATTTACCCGCACGTTTGTTCGTTAAATCGCGAAATGCAGGTCTGATGTTATATTCAAAAATATTTTAAAAATTATGAAAAATTTAATTCTATTAGTTTTCAAATATTTCAGGAATTATAAAATGATTTTAGAAATTTTTTTGATTCATTTTTTACCCGCAAATCGTATCTTTAAAATCAGATTTCGGGTCGGAATGTAGGCTGCAGAAGGTACGTGGCAGCGCTGGACCACGCGTCCTGTTTGTATACAACCTGCATGCACGTGTCTTGCTGTGGAAAAAAAGAAAAGAAAAGAAAACAGAAAAAAAGGAAAACAAACAAACAGGAGCAGCCTCTCTCTCTTTCTCGCATTCTCTCATTCTCTTCTGTCTCTCTCTGTGTTGTATAGTTATTTACTTTTAACTTTCAAAAATTCATATCTTCCAAACCGTTCATCCAAATATCAATTATTATATATATAAACAATCAGTACATCGAGACCTACGCATAGGTGTTTATTATTTTTTTTATCGTAGGTAACCCACAGCCGCTACCTTTCGAGTGCCCACTGGGTAAACCCTACGGGCTCACGCAATAGCATGCAAACCACGTGAACCAAGGTAAACCGCATTTAAATGGCAGACTCTAACTCAGGAGGCATAATCATAAATTCTCCTCCCGTGGGTTTCGAACCTGTGACCAAGAGGATATTTTTCCCCTTTTTAACCAACTGAGCCAACCCTTGCGGGCCTGTTTTAATTTATTTTCGGGGCGTACAAAAGGAGTTTGACGGTGTTGATTACTCCACATGGCATTTCAGCGTGTGTATATCTATGGCTATTAATTTCAGATTTTTCTGGAGATATTTTCCGGATATCAAATATTCTCTTCGGGATGATCAGAGTTTATTTTTGGTAACGATTTCGAAATTCCGCTTTTGTACTTGTGTATACTATAGAATGTTAATGTTTATATATTTATTTCATAATTTTTAAAAGTTGTTGGGGAAGTCACTTTTGGTCCGTATTTTTCATTTATGGCGTGTTTATACGTGCAAATATAAATTATTGTATATTTTAAATTTATTAATTTTATTAGAATATAGTTGGATTGTATTGTTTGGGATTGATTTTGAGGGGTTTTGACCCCGAAAAAATTCCAGTTTACAAAGACGTTATTTCAAAAAATAATTCTAAAATCTTTATTTCAATTTCAAATTATTATCTTTTATTATTTTCGAAAATCATAATTTGATTCAATTATTTATAATTTATTTTGATTAATTATTTATTTATTTAATTAATTGATGAATTCATTTAATCAATTAATTTTATTTGTAAATAGTTGAATGAAGTGTAATTATTTATAATTGAGCCAAATAATATTTAAAAATTATTTTGTGCTTTTAAAAAGTATATAAAGGTATTGAATATTGAATTAATATTATTAATTGAGTTATTATTATTTTATTTGTACAAAATAGACCGTTAGTCCGTTTAATACGAAACGAACGCGTCTAGACTCATAAAAATATTCCGCTTCTATTAAACATACTTCCGAGACCCAAACTGTAACGTCTGTAAATATTATGATATTATAAAATCTATAATGTGGCATTACTGTGCATTATTGTGAGTACATAAGTTTCTAAATATTGCTTTCCAATGATTATGTTAATTAAATAAATACGAATATATTTTCTTTCGTGACGATTCGAATCTTTGTACAAATATTTAGATATGGAAATTTTGTGATTAGATGATTAGATAAATTAATATAATGCTAGATTATATTTTAAAACTTTATTTGCATTAAAATCTAATTAAATTGTATTTTTATGTGGCTTGTTATAGAAGTATTATTATAAAGAAAATTCTTTTAAAAATTATTTTTATTCAAATTTCTTGAAAATACTCTTATAAAACTTCTAAAATATTAAAGTAATTTATGGTATAATTTTTGTGATTTATGGAATTGTACTTTATTTATTAAAATTCATTCTTTTTAAGCATATTTTAATTCTAGAAAAATGATTACTAGATTACTAATGTACCCTTGCATGCAAAATCCCTTATAATAGAGACCAGGGATAAGACCGTCATTTCTAACCCCACTAACTCACTTTAACCAAGCAAAGTACTCATCTACCCTTGCATGCAAAATGGTTTAAGCTTGTAGGAAGGGCATAGAGGTCATTTCTCAATTGCACTACCACTTTAACAAATCAAAAACCAAAAACACAAGCTTACTCTCTCATTTTGCACACACATCACTCTCTCCCCTCTCCTTTCTCTCCATTCGGCCGAAGCCACCCCCTCCTACTATTCTTTCATTTTTTTTCATTTTCTCAAACACTTTGATCAAGGAGCTAATTCACTCATATTCCCACATTTATACTTGGAAAATTTGGCTAATAAAAGGTATGTTTTATTATGTGTTGATGTGTTCTTGTAGCCAAGATTTAGGCCTTGAATTCTCATGGATTTAAGGACTAAAATCATAAGGGCTTAAAGATATGGACTTGATATGGTCTTGGAGAAGTATTTTTACTTCAACTTTCTAAGTCATAATCTTGTTCATAGCATTTGGCAATGATTTATTAAAAGAGCTGAATGTATATGGATTGTTCTTTAGAAATTTGTATGAAAATGACTTTGCATGTTGCTTATAAAACATTTTTGCTTCTAAAAATGTTGAAATTATAATGTTTAAACTCTTGAATGTTATGTGTTTTTTCAAGTATATTAAGATTTAAGACTTGCATGTTAGTTATAACCCTTGCATGATGAAATTAACCCTTACATGTTGATTTACAAGTGATTTTAGACTAGGAAACCATACTTGCTTGCTATGAGCTTTGATACTTAATTTTTATGAGGTGCTTGCCACGAATTATGTGTTAAATTGATAGTTTAAATATGTCATGATTAAAAAAGATTAAAATCAGTAGGTATCAAGTGCTTAATCTAAGTGTATAATTCGAATTATGCTTAGAACTTAGAGATATAAAGTTGTCTAGCTAGTTGCCTATCTTGACCCCTTGATAATTGGTAATAATGGTAAATAAAATGAAAATTAACCTCGTGCACTATAGGTCAGTAGGTGTTAGCATGATATTAGGCTTGGTTGTTGGTTTGTTCATTGGTTTTGGTGTTTAAGAAAGGAGTTAAGGTGGAAGGGATGCATTAGTCCTATTTGGACATAATTTAGCACTAGAAGTTTAGGTCATTTTAGGTATGCATTGGTGATGCCTTGTTAGACCCAAGTTCAGTGGATTTAGGACTTGGTATGTACTTGAGTCCAGAAGTTTTAGATTGGATAAAATCATGCATTTGGTTAGGTGCACAAGTACAAAACCGAGAGGAACTCTAAACAGGGCAGATTTAGTACAAGTCCATATTTGACCCATTATAACCATGTTTTAGGATAGACATACCTTGGGACTTGGTTTATAATAGTAAAATTAAGTCTTAGGAAGCTTAAAAAGTCATTAAAATCAATAGTTGAACAATTTAAGTGAGTTTTCAGTTGGTAAAAACAAGGTAGATTGGTAGGCAGGGAAGGCAGTTTTGTGTCAACTTCTACTTAAGGCCTAGGGAGGCCTGAGTGAGGTTTTTGAGTCATTCCAACTTTGAAAGTTAGTTTAGAGTCTTATTAACCTCAGAGAGTTGGTTTGGAGTGAAGGGCCAAGGTGAAGATACCCCATTTCCACCAAAACACCCGAGAGTCACCATAAGAGTTGCATTAGGAAGCCTATGAGGAGTGCATTGTGTTTAAGTGTTGTATGAGTGAGGCCTTGATAGTCAAGTAAAGTTTGGGAGTTTCATTATTTCATAAGAGTCTGTAGAAATCATAATTAAGTGAAGACCCAAGGTAGAAATGTATATTTGTGCCGAGGCACACAAGTGGTGCCAAGGCGTGCATCCGGGAAGAGTATAGAGTATGCATTAGTTTTGTGAGTCATTGTGAGTGAGGCCTAAGTGTGCCTTACTATTTTTGGGATAAGTTGAGGTCTTTAAAAGAAGACTAATAGTATTAATCATAATTTTTGTGTGTTACTTGTTCATGTGCATAAGAATCTGAAATAGTGTATTGAGTATAAGTATGTACTATTGACTAAATGTTATATTGCCATGATTATGTGTTATGTGATTTCTTTGATGCATATGCTACTTGTATCTAAATAAGCCTGCATATATACATGTGTATATATGTATTTTCATATTTAATTATACACGGAGGGGTAGTTAGCTAGTGTTATTGATAAGAGTACCATTATGGTAGGGTCAAGTAGGAGGCCGGGAAAGGAGCCCATAGACGATTTCATTCAAGTACTCAGTAAGCGTAGTTCAGGCAAGTGAACTCTCAACTTATCTTTATAATTCCATTTCTTGTGATTGAATACCCTGTGAATGCTTGACTATCAGTTTAATAATATTGATTAGTCCCTGACATCACTCAATGATTGGATCTTGAACTTAGTTAATCGCTTCCATACTTGAATTGACCCCCTTTTTATCACATATTACCTCGTATCCCTGTGAATACCCTACAAATAGTTCCTTAATATATATCCAGTGAAACCTAAAACCCTCATATATTAGATTCATTTCCTTTAGAAACCCAAACACTAATATCATCCTCTCATTTGAACTTTGTCAATACCAACCCTTGTTATATTGTCCTTGATCAAGAACCCTTTTAATTTGAAATGAGTTATTAAAAAGGAATTGAATGATATGATGAGATTGAGGCGATAGTCACTGTTATAGTTTTAAAACCTCAGTAGCGGGGAGCCTGATGGTTCTATATGGCCAATGTGCCTGATGGTTCTATATCGCCAATGTGTGTCGAGGATCCTCAATAGTAGTGAATCACTTGTTATGTGGTTCAGAGCTTTGATGTGGGATGATCACCCCTCATTGCTCATAGCGCTGTGTGATTTCAATTCCATTCACTTATTAAAATCTTGAACTTTTACTTAAAATTTCATATTGTTGATTTACCTTCTGTTATTATTTTATTGAAGCATATGATGAATTGTTGTACCCTATTATTCACTTGGTGAGCATTTTGCTCATTAATATTGTTATTGATGTTATCCCTTCAGTGAAACCCGAAGATGGTTCGTCTCAAGAAAACCACGCGTAAGACTTCTGGGGACTAGGGGTATGCCTACCGTCAGATGTTGGAGCAGGTAGGGAACTAGTAGTTCCCTAAGGGTTGTAAACCGTGGGTTTAAAACTTGTGTAGTAATTTGGCTTTAGATATTTTTTGGTCTGTAATAATTAAGATGTTAGATGTTGTTAAAACTCACTCCTGTGGATTCGGGGATTGTGGTTAAGGGTTGTAGCTCTAATATTCTATCTTTTTTAGTTCTTAATGTTTAATCTATATTATGCATATTTCTGCTAGTTAATATTGTGGGTCCATCACACAAATTCTTTTATTTCGAAAGGTCGCTTGAATTGCAAGTCATTCTGAGTCACGTATGTATTAAAAATTCGAATTTTGACTCAAATTCGGTTTTCAAACATATTGAGTCTAAAGTTTTGACGAACCAAGTTATGTGTGATATGAATTATAATGCACGTGGATTATCTGATTACGTGCTATGTGAATTATGTGTGTATGTGGGTCGGGATTCTTGTATTTTACTATTTTAGTTATGTGCGGGCTATCATATGGGTAGACGATAGGGTTTTGACGCGTAATTCATTGAGTAATTATCGTTTAAGCGATTAAGATGTATCTTTTAATTATAGATGTGGATCATTCAAGTTGATCGGGACCGAACATTGGAAAGAGTGAAATAGAATATTATTGATTATCCGGATTCTAGAAATCGTAGGAGCATCATATAATGAATTGTTGGAATGAAAGACGGTGATGTCTTGAGATGTCAGACTGAGATAATTGTGTTATTACAGGTGTGACTAACTGCTAAAAATCAAAGGCAAGTATCCATATCTTCACTTATCATTTAAGTGATGTCTATTTTGAACCTTATTTTGCAAGTTTTCTATACTATTCTAATTCCAGAATAGTTTATTATTTTTCATACTCAACAGCTTATGATTATGCAAATATTGATTTTCTATTCTCAAGTTCAGAATAGATAAATTTTTTTACATATCGTTGAGTTAATTTTTTATTATGCAAGAACTCTTCTGCTATTTTATGTTTAGAATAGTTAAGTGTTTTTACTTATCCAAATATCGGATTTATAAGTGTTTTATACTTTGAGAAAAAAATGATTTGGTTGCGAGTATTCCTGACCAAGTGAATGGGGGAATAAAATTTATAAGGGTGTCGATTATTATGACCCCTTTCAATAAAATGTTTTAAGATTGGATGGTTGCGTAAGAGACCATGGCGGCGGTCCAGTGTGAGCTAAGTATTATGCAGGATATATAACCTATCTAGGCTAATATGTGCCTGGGGTACCCCTTTATTTAATTGGATATGCTTCAGCTATACCGATGTTGCACCGTCGCTGATCACCGGCGGCAACACACCGCCGTTTGAGGATTTCAATCTAAATTATTGTTTCTAAACTGTTTTGATAATCATACAATAAATGTTTTATCAAGTGTTTCTGTTTTGGATAAAATTTGAGATACAGTTTTAATTCAGTTTCTCACAAATGTTGATATTTAGGTTGTTGTTAAATTTCAAAAGTGGTATTAATATAGATGATTAATGTTGACTTCAGTATGAGATGTTGTAAGCATCAAAGTTCGTATTGATATCTAATTTGATATGACATCAAAATGAGTATTAATATCAAGAGTTCGGTTTTGAATGAAGTTTATGATTCAATCCATAATCACTGTTTCATTTTATTGTTTTTTACGATATTTCTGTAAACACTGTTTTAAGAGTTTTATTCTCGTCAAGATTCAAAATATTGCTGAAGCATTTTTTCTTGAAAGTATCAAAAGGGTTTTAATACAATTAGGGAATCAATTCTGGGATTCCTTACTAAATTTTCTGATTCCGCAAGTATGATTTTAAAATATTCTGCGCTCTTGCAGATGTCGGTTTTTATATCATAAGACATTATATATGTTATACTGAACTTGCCGAGCATTTCTTCCGCTCATACTTGCCTGTTTTTAAATTTAACCTCTAGTGAGGATTAGCTTGCGCTGTTTAGTGGCATAATTCAAGAGAGCAAAGATGAAGCTTTTGGAAAATGGTTGTCCAGGATTTGCGAAACTAGAGTAAGACTATTATATAAAGTTGTGTTTATATACATATATTAGTTATGTTATAAAATTGTCGGTCTAGTATACTTCTTTTTGAAGTTATACTAGTGGGTTAAGTTTTGAATTTGGGAATTTTTGAAATGACTTTGAAAAGAAAGTGAAAAATTAATTTATGGAATTTGGAATTCTTGTTTCTAAAACTGTAACCTTAAAAGATCTTGGATTATTTTGGGGTCATAGATTGTAAATATCGTCCGCTCGCATTTATGCATTGATTTAACAGTTTATTTTAGATTGAGGTTTCATAGTGATGACCAAATCCTCTGACCCCAGATTTGGGGGTGTTACATTCTCTATAACACTAAATATGTGACTTGTGGAGATCTTGACGTAGAATATTTTTCTCAAAACAGATTTATTCAACTCTAAGCTTCTTCATAATTCTTTTGAGGCTTGATCTTCTTCCAGATAAAATTCTTAGGCTTGATACTGTTTACAGAAAAAGACTCCAGTCTGTCCTTGAACATTTTTACAGACTTTAGAATTACAATACATCATACAAACATAGATTATCATACAACTTACTTAGGGTTGTCAATTTGACTTAGTCTTGTTATTGTACAGGCATATCTTGCACAACAATCTCCCCTAATTTATGAGAAGATTGCTTATCACAAATTCATGCCTGTTAACAAGACTAACCCCAAGCTACAATTGAAAATAAGACTAATACATAAAAAATTAATACAATTACAACATTTATACATTAGGTAAAGACTATTTTTTCTTCTGTTTCTTCTCTAATAAGGTCCCTTAAATAAACAAGAATTTCAAGTTCTTCTATTACAGGTGTCCCTTCTAGAGCTTCCACGAGTTTGATCATGTCTTGATTTGGATAACCATTTAGCAAATTAATCCTAAATCTTGTGAATTTTCCAGCTTTGATGTTTAGAAATTTTCCATCTTTCGAGATTCTCCTCATTCCTTTGTCCTTGAGTTCATCTAATCTTTTAATGTATATTTCAATCTCCTCATTGTACTTCCTTATCCTCTCCTCGGAATCAGCTTTATTCCTTGCTCATTCCTTGCTCTTCTTTCCTCCCTTTCAATCAACCATTAAGCTAAAACAGATCTCCATGCTCTTGTAGCAGTATCCTTTTCCTTTAGTAGGCTTATCACTATTTTGATTTCTGTGGGAGAGAGAGTGTCCATTAAGGTACAACCTAGAAATGTGAAGGATCCATCTTCATAGTGGATTCTTACTTTCCTTAGGGTTACAACCCAGACTCTAACTATTTTCTCAGCTAGTTGTTGAAAATAATCTTCCTCTTAGATGCACCATTTTAAAGGTAGAAAATCATTTTGCTTGAAACAATTCCAGATGGCCCTTTCAAGTGACTTCCACTTTTTCAGTAGGCTTAGCCTTATTAGGTTTTCTCCCAACAGACTTGTAGTTAATTTTGAGTGATTGCTTTATAGAGGGTAGGTTTGAGATTTTCTTGAGAAATGTTTGGCTTGAGGTGATTGGTATCTTTAGGAGGATATTTGAAGTTTGTTTGTATAGGAATTTAGGAGGGTGGTTTAATGTTGGAGTTTGTTGGCTTTGAAGGTTGAGCTTGAGTTGTTTGGATTTTTAGGGTTGGTTGATGCGGTTCTGAGCCATCTTGTCTCTTTTTGCTTCTCCTCTCACTTTCTTTCTTCTTCTCATCATCCTTCTTCTTCTCATCCTTGCTTCCAACTGCCTTAGAGGTTGACTTGGATTTGAACCAGAAGATTTTTTATCATCTTTCTCATGCTCATCATCATCCAAGTTATCCTTATTGATTTGAGTTTTAGGCAAGTTGGCTTCTAGATTTCTTAGATATTTCTTCAACAACTTAAGCATTTCTTCATCCTCAACAGTTTTGTTTTTCTTGGCCATCAACTCAGTTTCCAGAATCATGATAAACTTTTTGTTGTCCATGACACATATTTAGGAATCTGGAAGTTCTTGAAATGTTTGGTGGTAGGACAGATGTATTCCACTCCCTTACTTGGTTGTAGGTATGCTTTAGGAAAAGCAGCCACTTGAGCATTTTTCAATTCAGTTAGCAAGAGAGTGTCTTCATGAATCACTATTCTAACTTTGCTTATCAGAATGTCCAACTCAAATGCCTCCTAGAGATAAGATAGTTGAGGGACACTTGTATACACCTGTCTACCCCTGAGTCATTTATGTTGACCACAATCCTCTTCTCCTGAAAATTGTCTTTTGTTACCAAGATCACCCTTATTGAGTTTATTGTCCAGTCAAAGGCTTTCTTGTAGGTGAAGAAGTTTTTATTGAGAGAAGCCCTGATAGCCTTGAGCAATTCATCAAATTCCCTGAGACTTGGTCCCTCAGCTGCCCTAATCAGCCTCTCAATTCCAACATCTACTTCTTGAATTTTTCTCTTGTCAGCAGCTTGGATATTTTGAGTAGATGATCTTGATCTTGATAGCCTAGCCTCTATCTCCCCCTTAGTATTGTTCATAGGCATGAGAAGGGGAGTAGAAATTTTAGGCCTCACAGCTTAAGGAAGTGCAGGCAATGGTATGTTTAGCTTACCCATGATGGCTACCAAAAGAATTCTACATTTGTAGGTGCTTATGGGAGTCCACTAAGGCTTGAATGTCAGCCTATTGATTCTTCACCAGTGTAGTGAGAGCATGCACCTGAGCTGTGAGCTGGTCATTTGAAGTTTGCAGAGTGTTGACTTGACCTTGAAATGCTTGGATTTGAAGATTGGTAGAGGTTGAGACAGGTTGATGAGAACTAGTAGAAGTTGAGGAGCCAAAAGTTGCTTACACAACTTATTTGATACCCTCCATAAGTAATGCAGAAGGCTCATATCTGGTCTGGTGAAGTTGATCCAACTTGATCTTTGTTAGGAATATGTTGTGTACTTGATGATAAGCTAAGCAAAACACTTTAGTAGATTTAACTTAATGAATTTTGTAGCAACCGACGGATGATCAATTATAATCCCTGACGGATTATTCAATATAGTCCCAACGGATGACTAATTGATATCCACCGGGAGTAGCTTATGAATCATGTAGACTGCTAGTAGATGTGCAGAATAGGTTGATTAAATGTAAATATAAGATGTCTTGTAAATCTGCATAAATGAAATGGAGTCAAGTGATAAATGGCTACCCGAAGGATGATCAACAAAGCTACCCGACGGATGATCAACAAGGCTACCCAACGGATAACAAGCATGTACCCGACGGATGATCAATTCAAATATCTGTTGACAGTGACAACATATTCACATGCGTCGAGTGTTTGCAAAAGGAATGTGGCAGCCTGTTTAGCAGGGTTTTGAGAACAAAGAAGCATTACCATTTCCATGCAAGTTAGGAAGATTTTCAAAGATGCTGGAATAGAGTAGTGAAGCAGCATGAAATTAGACTTGATAGGTTTTGTTTTAATTATCTTGTCTTATTATCATGTAAACTTGGTGATATATAAACCAAGTGTAGCTAGTAGAACAAACCAACAAAGCAAACACATTTTTAGCAGAGAAACATTTATAAGCTGTACTCTGTAGAATTTCTCTGTAGTTTGTTTGTTCACTTGTAAAGAAGCTGTGAGCTATTCAAGATTTACAGGGTTCTTTATATATATATATATATATATATATATATCTGGTGAATACATTCAAATCCACCAGAAAGTTTTAAAGACCTGAGTTTTTATTACTTTATGTTTGATTAACTTAACTCTGTATTCCGCACTTTGTAAATCAAACAGTTAGATATAAATTGAGTTAGAACTATTTTTCATAAATCCCAAAAAGAAGCCAGAATTACATTCAACCCTCCGTCTATAATTCTTGTTGTATTGTTAGTGAATAACAATTGGTATCAGAGCAAGCTCTTGAAGTACAAAGAGTTTAAAGATCACAACAAGCAAGATGAACAAGAAGGATGTTGTAGTGAAGATTACATTTCTGGACAAAGACAATTGTCACCACTGGAAGGTGAAGACACGCCTACATCTTCTTTCTCAAGATGAAGCATATATGGATTACATATAGAGAGGTACTCATGTACCGATGAGAGCTGCAACAAGGAATGAACCATCTGTTCCCAAGCATAGGCATGAGTGGTCAGATCCTGATATTGAGCGAGTCAGGAAAGACAAGGAGGCCATGAATATATTGTTCAATGGAGTTGATGGTGATATCTTTGATAACATCATTAACTGCAAAACGGCCAAGGAGGTTTGGGACATAATTCAGATTATCTGTGATGGTACTGAGCAAGGGAGAATAAGATGCAGCTGCTAATTCAACAATATGAGCATTTTCATTGTGAAAATAGTGAGTCTCTCACTGACATTTTTAGTAGGTTTCAAAAACTACTAAATGCTCTGAAGTTGCATGGAAGAGTCTATCAGACAAAAGACTCCAACCTCAAGTTCCTTATATCTCTTCCAAAGGAATAGAAACCAATGACAGTCTCACTGAGAAACTCTCAAGATTACAAGGAGTTTACTTTGGAGAGACTGTATGGTATCCTGAAAACTTATGAGCTTGAAATAGAGCAAGATGAGAGGATGGAAAAAGGAAGGAAGAAAGGAGGCTCCATAGCACTGGTTGCTGAGTTGGAGAAAGAGAAAGAGGTGAAGGTAGAAGTTGTTGAGTCTAGTTCAAAGGTCTGTGAGAACAAGGGCAAGGGGCTGGTAGCTGAAACTGAAGATCATTTGAGCCAAGATGATATGGATGATATTGATGAACATCTTGCATTTCTTTCCAGAAGATTTTCCAAGCTCAAGTTCAAGAAGAACTTTGGAGCAGCTAAGTTAAGTAGAAACATGGTGGACAAATCAAAATTCAAATGTTTCAAATGTGGCTTGGCAGGGCATTTTTGCAGTGAGTGTAGAAAGTCAGATTCCAGCAAAAAGAAGTTTGAGCTTGTGGATTATAAACATAAGTATTTCGAGTTGCTCAAGCAAAAGGAAAGGGCTTTCATTACACAAAAAAATGATTGGCAGCAGATGGACTGGATGAGGATGAAGATGTCAGCTATATCAATCTAGCTCTAATGGCCCAGTCTGATGAAACAGAAATAAGCTCTTTAAGTAATCAGGTAATCACCACTAACCTACCACATTTATCTAAAGCTAAGTGTAATGATGCAATTATTGACATGTCTACAGAATTATATCACTTGCGTGTTACAGTTTAGTCCCTCACTAAGGAAAATGCTAAAATCAAAGAAAACAATCTATTTTTAAGTGAGAGGAACAATGTGCTAAAGTCTCAGTTTATTGAATTTGAGAAATTGAGAATAGAATGTAAGATTGCTAAGGATGAATTGACTGAATCGTTGAAGAAAGAAGAGATTTTGAAGAAGCAACTTGAACGAGAATAGAAGGTGATTAAGGCATGGAAATCATCTAGAGATATTCATGCTCAAATCACTAAAGTTCAAGGTATTGAATCCTTTTGTGATGCAGCCTGGAAAAAGAGTAGGAGAACCTGGAATTCAATTTGGTTGAAGGATTGCTAACAGATGTGGACTCGACGGATGATGAGAGTCATCTGTCGGATAATCAAAAGGATTATCCGTCGAGTGACATAAATCCTCATCCGTCAGCTATGAGCAAACCTGTGAGCAAAGCCAAACTTCCCAAGTTAAATGAAAAGTATAGATCAGTTTCCAAAAACTTTGTTCTAGGAGAATCAAGTCAAGTGAAGAAGGAGAAGAAAGTGAATGTTGGTCATCTATACATGAAGCAATTGAATGACAGACTAGAAATGATTGAGGTTAAAACAGAAACTAAAAAGAAAAACAATAGAAATGGGAAAGTAGGGATTAATAAACATAACAACTACACACCTGATAAGTATGCTCCCAGAAAAATCTGTGTTAAGTGTGGTAGTGTTAATCATTTGTCTGTTAATTGCAAACTTGTCATGCCTACTCCTATATCTGTACCATCTTCTTTTCCCAACATGAATGCCATGCCTTCTATGCCTATGAATGTTATGTCTGCTCAGAAATATGAATGCAGAATTTGCTAATATACCATTTGCACCTAATCCTTATTATGCTGTATTTAGTATGCCTCAAATGCCATTTAGCATGCCTTACTGGAATAACGTGTTTGCAAATAGCATGCCTTTTCCTGTTAATCCAAATGTGCATGATAATTCTATTTTAATGACTAGTTTCAAAGGTCCAACTTAGATGACTAAGGATGAGTCTGATATCCCCAAGTCAAATGAGATCAAACCTAAGAAACAAAAGAAGAAAGCTAACAAGGCAGGACCCAAGGAAACTTGGGTACCAAAATCAACTTGATTTGATTTTGATGTGTGCAGGGAAACAGAAAGAATCTATGATACTTGGATAGTGGTTGTTCAAGCCACATGACTCGTGATTCAACCCTGCTCACAGAGTTCAAGGAGAGAGCTGGCCCAAGTATTACTTTTGGAGATGATAGAAAGGGTTATACCGTGGGATATGGCTTGATTTCAAAAGACAATGTCATTATTGAGGAGGTTGCCTTAGTGGATGGTCTCAAGCACAATTTGTTGAGTATCAGCCAGCTATGTGATAAAGGCAATTCAATAAACTTTAACTCTGAAGCCTGTGTTGTGACAAACAAAAGAAGAAACACAGTGGTTCTCACTAGAATGAGAAAAGGAAATGTGTACCTAGCTGACTTCAACTCATCAAATGCATAATCTGTTACTTGTCTTCTCAGCAAAGCAAGTCAAGATGAAAGTTGGTTGTGGCACAAGAAGCTGTCCCATCTAAACTTCAAGACCATGAATGAGCTTTTCAAGAAAGAACCGGTTAGAGTTATTCCTCAAGTGGAGTTTCTAAGGATGGACTGTGTGATACCTACCAGAAAGGAAAGTAGATTAAAGCATCATTCAGGAAGAAGCTTGATTCAACAATTGAAGATCCTCTGCAATTGCTATACATGGATTTGTTTGGACCAGTCAATGTGTTGTCCATCTCAAGGAAAAGATTTTTCCTAGTAATTGTAGATGATTTCTCAAAGTTCTCTTGGACATATTTCCCAAAGTCTAAAGATGAGGCTAGTGAAATCATTATCAATCACGAAAGGCAAGTCAACAATCATCCTGATTTCAAAGTCAGAAGAATCAGGAGTGACAATGGAACTGAGTTCAAGAATTCTGTTGTGAGAGCATTTTGTGAAGAGAATGGAACTATGCATGAGTTTTTAGCAGCAAGAACTCCACAACAAAATGGAGTAGTGGAAATAAAGAACAGATCACTTATTGAAGCTGCAAGGACAATGCTTGAAGAATCAAAGTTACCTACATACTTCAGGGCTGAAGCTGTAAATACTGCATGATACACTAAGAATATTTCTTTGGTTAATCAAGCAAAGTGTATGACACCCTACCAATTGTTCAAGAACAAGAAGCCAACTCTAAATTTTCTTCATGTCTTTGGCTGCAAATGTTATATCTTGAGAAATCAAACTGATCAAAATGGAAAGTTTGATGCTAAAGCAGATGAAGGAATTTTTGTTAGATATGTTATTGGTAAAGCATATAGAATCTACAATCTAAGAACCAACATTGTTATGGAATCAATACATGTTGTGTTTGATGATAAGAAGATTGAAGGACTACAAGATGGATATTACCATGAGAGCCTCAAATTTGATAATGTTGAGATGATTAGTGATGACAGTGATGATGAAAGTGATCAAGAAACAGTATCAAAGGATAATGCAAAAAAATCTACCACCAATGAAGCACAAAATTCAATATTTGTCGAGTTGCAAAATACTTCATTCGTCGGGAGACAATCTGCTTTATCCGTCGGGAGACAATTAGCTTCATCTATCAGAACTCAAAATGCACCATCCGTCGGGTCATCAAAAGAAGCTGAAAGTCAGAATAGATCACTTACAGAAAGTTTCCCTTTCTCAAATCAAAGATTCATAAACTCAGGGGGAGTTTCTAATAATCAAAACTCAGTTATACATCAAGACAACAATGAGGCCTCTTCATCTAGAGCTAATCTACCTCAACAAAGAAAATGGATAAAAGATCACCCCTTTGAGCTCATCATTGGTGATGTATCTTCTAGAGTTCAAACATGGAGAGCAACGCAAGAAGAATGTCTATATAGCAGCTTCCTATATAAGGAAGAACCAAAGAAGGTAGAAGAAGCTTTGTTGGATCCAGATTAGATTTTAGCTATGCAGGAGGAGCTAAACCAATTTGAAAGGAATAAAGTATGGAAGCTGGTACCCAAGCCTAAAGGAAAGAATCCAATTGACACCAAATGGGTATTCAGAAACAAGATGGATGAAAATGGCATAGTGGTCAGGAATAAAGCTAGATTGGTTGCTAAGAGCTATTGTCAACAAGAAGGAATATATTTTGATGAAACTTTTGCTCATGTTGCAAGACTTGAAGCCATCAGAATTTTCTTAGCCTATGCAGCCCATGCCAATTTCAAGGTCTATCAAATGGATGTCAAGAGTGCTTTTCTAAATGGAGATTTGGAGGAGGAAGTCTATGTCAGTCAGCCTCCTGGTTTTGAAGATCCAAATTTCCCAAATCATGTCTACTATCTTTTGAAAGAACTCTATGGACTGAAGCAAGCACCTAGAGCCTGGTATGACACTTTATCAAAGTTCCTTTTGGAAAATCACTTCACAAGAGGTACTGTGGATAAAACTTTATTCTTTAGAAATGTTAATGGCTCTAGTATACTTGTTCAAATTTATGTAGATGATATTATATTTGGCTCTACAGATGAAAAACTTTGCAAAAAGTTTTCCAAATTGATGCAAAGTAAGTATGAAATGAGCATGATGGGAGAACTAACTTACTTTCTTGGTTTACAAGTTAAGCAAGTTAGTGATGGAATATTCACCAATCAAACTAAATACATTCATGATCTTTTAAAGAAGTTTGGTCTAATGGATTGTACATCTGCAAAAACTCCCATGGCCACTGCAACTAAGCTTGAATTAAATACTACTGAAAAGTCTGTGGATATTTCAAGTTATAGGGGCATGGTTGGCTCACTTCTGTACTTAACAGCTAGTAGGCCAAATATAATGTTTGCTACTTGTCTTTGTACTAGATTTCAGGCTGATCCTAGAGAATCTCACCTAGTAGCTATAAAGAGAATTTACAGATATCTCAAGGGAACACCAAAACTTGGCATTTTGTACCCTAGAGATTCTAGTTTTGATCTACCTGCCTATTCAATTTCTAGGAAACAAGCTTGTGTCATGGTTCAGTAAAAAGCAAAATTCAGTCTCTACTTCTACAGCTAAAGCTGAATATATTGATGCTGGCAGTTGTTGTGCACAAATTTTATGGATGAAAAACCAATTGTTGGACTATGGTCTACAAGTGGATAGGATTCCTATTTTATGTGATAACACAAGTGCAATTGCCATCACTGAAAATCCAGTACAACATTCAAGAACAAAGCACATAGACATCAAGTACCACTTCATAAGAAAACATGTGATGAATGGTACTGTGGAACTGTAATTTGTTCCAAGTGAAAAGTAGCTTGCAGATATATTTACCAAACCACTTGATGAATCCACCTTTTCAAGGTTGGTAAGTAAATTAGGTATGCTTAATTTCTCTTGAATTATTTCAGACATTTTTGCAAGTGGTTATGTAGCCAGAAATTTAATTGATTTTTTTATTTTGGATGAAATTTTGGCTAAGTCAAAATTTACATCCCGACGGATGATCATTATCCATCGAGTTTGATCATCCGTCGGAATACAATTTGTCAATAAAATCAATTATTTTTCTGGAATATTTTATAACTCGACGGATAACTGATTTATCCTCATCCGTCGAATGTCTCAATCCTAGCCGTTAATTCCCTGAACATTATCCATCGAGTATACTTACAGCTTGTAAGCATGACACGACGGATAAGTGACGGAATTTTAACAGTTTATTTATTTTTAAACGGCTATTTTGGGCAATTTTTATTGGTTACTTTATTTTACTTTATTATTTTTGTCAGTTAATTTCTGAGATAGTATAAAAGCAAATTCACTATAATTCATTTCTTTTATCATTCTCAAGATTCAATTGCTCTAATTTCTTTCTTCTCAAAAGCAAACTTTCTCTCTGCAAATTCCAAATCTCTAACAATGGCACCTGTAGTGAAAATCATGTCGCAAACCGGTTATATCTATGAGAAAAAAACTTCTCAGCTTTGGTGAACAAGGAGATTCAATAGTCTGGTGACTATCACAAAATGATGGATTTTGTGAAGAACTGCAAACTCAACTATGCCACGCTAGAATCACCCACCATTTACTGTGAGGTTGTTGAAGAGATATGGACAACTACAGTGTACAACTCGACATACAAGACTATCACATTCACTCTGAAAGGTAAGCAGTTTTGCATAAATAGTGATATTGTTAAATCATGCTTCAATATTCCTGATTATAACTGCTCCACACACAGATACTGACATTGTTAATATTCTTAATTCCATAGGCTATGCACTCACCACTTCTAAATTAAGTGAAATTAGGAGGTTGGGTCTTAGGAAAGTATGGAGTTATCTGTGTGATGTAGTAACTAAGGTGTTTTTTGGTAAAGTTAGTAACTTTGACTCTATAAACATTTATATGCTTAACATGCTTTACATGCTAGTTACTGATAAGTACTTTAATTTCAGTGATTTGGTTTTGTTTGAGTTAGGCTTTAAGTTAGGAGAGATCAATAAGAGAGGTAAAAGTGTCTATTATGCTAGATTTTTATGATGCTTGATAACCATCTTATTGAAGATATTATGATTGAGAACCCAACCAACAAGTTAAATTGTTGGGTTCAAGAAAGAAGGATCATTGCAGATTTAAATAGAGCAAGCCATCACAAGGAGGTTCCCTTATACTACTTTCCAGTATTGGAGGGACCTCAGGTAAGTGAGGTAATTTCTTCTGTCTCCACTCTTCTAACCTCACAAATTTCTTTGCTTTCTAGTGTAGCTATGACAACTATGTCAATGACCTAATAATTGCCTACCCAAGCTACCAAACCAATAAAAGTTCCTAAATCCAAAGTTAAGAAAGCCCCTCTGATTTTTTTCAAAAGAAATCAGTTGTAAAATCCACCAAACCTAAAGAGGGGAGTGTGAAGGTGGGCAAGAAAGGTGAGGGACAGGGTGAAAATCAAAGAAGCCCTAAGGATAAGGTTGGAGAGGTGAGTGTTTTCCAGCCTACCCACACTTCAGTTTCTCAACAAACTGCAGTGCTTAAAAAGGATTTAAGCTCATTACTATTTGCATCCTCCCAAAAGGATGTGACTATTAAACAAAGCTGTCAGCCAAGAGCACAGGCCAAGAGGGTAAGGGACACAAGCTCACCCCAAACTTATACCAAAAAGAAAAAACCAAAAACCCTTGGGGATGCACAGGGATCACACACTGTGCTAACTGGTGCTAATGACCCAGTCACTGCACCATCTCAAAGTTAGGTTGATGTGGCTCCAATAAATGTGGAGTCACGGCCAAATCTCTCATAATTGAAAGCACCTGATACACCAAATTCTCCCACACACTCATTGGATGTTGGCATGCTAAACACATCACTTCCAAATTCTCCATCTTTAACTCTCTTGAAGAAGCCAAAAATCCAAACAAGTGAGCATCATCTTTTAGATGATTTAGTTGGCACACTTGCCTTTTCTTTCCGAGACTGTTGAGACATCTGTGCCAAAATTTTCATCAATCTGCATAGAGTCTACAATAGTCTCCACTCCAAACTCAATTATTTCTTCTATTCCGATGGATATTCATCATCCGTCGAGTAGTGATTTTATCCCGATTGATAAGCCTAATAGCAGTCATCCGTCGGATAGTCAAACTGCTAACCCGATGGATATTCCTCATTCGTCGGGTGTCTCTGCACAACTTCAAATTTCTTCAATTCTTACAAGTGTAGAAGACTTAGTAGTAGTGCAATCACTCCTAGGACTGAGGGAAGGGAGTGAACTGAGTGAGAGTCTTGGTTGTTCCCAGGAAAAAGGAGAGAAAAAGAGTGAACTAATGTAGTCCATTTCTTCAGGACTGGAAAAAGTGAGTGAGAGGAGTCCCACCTTAGATGGTGAAAGTGAGGGTGTGAGGGTGGAGAGCCGAGGGGAGCCCTTGATACAAAAAGAGAGAGAGAAAATGAGAGAAATGCAGGTACAGGAGAAATAAGGGTGGAATCCATTACAAGTGAGTCAATGAATGCCAATGATGCAGACTTAGAGAAACTATCTCAGTACAATCAAGTTGTTATAAGTTCATTCTCTTTGGATGTTGAGGCATTTACTCATCCTGTCCCAGCATATCAAATTTTGGCTGGTCAGGGAAATGAGAATGCAGAACAGGATGCTGAACTTGGTGCACACCACTCAGTTCAATGCAAAGAGCTAAGGATGCTATTACAGCTATGCCACCTAAAGATGATGATGATGTTGACTATGGAACAGGTGAATCTGCTGATTTTTTTGGAGATTCTAGTGCAAGTGAGGAAATCATGAACATAGGGGGAGAAGTAGGCACCAGGTCTAGATCTGGCCTTCCCTCATTGGCATTCTCCAAGGATTGTGATCTTCAACATTTTAAGGTCACTCTCATTCATCAAATCCAGGAAATACATAATGATATTCAATCCACAACAGATGAAGGTACCAAGCAGCTTCTACAAGCACATCTTAATTCTCTACACCTACATCAAATCCAAGGCTTCCAACACAATCAAGATATCAATTCTATCAAAACAGAGATCTCTCAAGTGAAGAAGGATATAGCTGATAGATTAGATGCAAAACTTCCAGAAGCTACAATGCTTGATATCAAAAGACAATTAAGGAAGAAAAATGATCTTGCCACCGAGGTGGATTTCTTGGAGAAAAGAATGACAGCAATGGAAGCCTCTCTAACAACTATACATCTACATCAGGCACAACAAACAAACTTGCTTTAAAGATTAGTGGCAGCACAAACCCCTTCTTCTACTCAACTTGCTGATAACAAAAAGGGGGAGAAAGAAACCTCTTCTAAGGGGGAGAAAGCAAGCTCAATTGTCTTATTCAATCAAGGGGAATCAAGAAGTGAGGGGGAGCAAAAAGTGCTAAACATATAATTCAGCAAAGTGATTGTGCCAACAATTGCTTTCACAAAGCCACCAGTGTTGGATAGCATTAATCTAAACCATCAAGCAGCTGAAAAGCTTGAGTCAAAATCAAATTCTAAGATGCCTGATGTTACAGCTCTATAGAAGGAAATAAGAGAAAAATGGAGAAAAATAGATGCAGATATTCAACAAAAGTTTGGGCCACTTCAGAAGACAGACAAAAGCTTCAATCATAACTCTAAAGTCATGAAAATTTCTATGAATGACATAAGTATGAACTATCTGGAAAGAGGTCAAACTTCCTGCATCAGATCTCCAAAGAAAGATCTCATCATGAAGGCCAAAAGGAACTACTCTAAGTTTTCAGACAAGAATCCTATGGATACAGTGTTTGAAACACCTAGGCCAGATGAGAAGAAGCTGCTGGCTAGGTCTATTACATTCTACAAGGATCCAACTGATTCAGCGCTTAAAAGGAGAATTGCTAAAATCTACAGAAATGGTAAGGAGATTTGTGTGGTGGTTGGACACCCACTATTTGTGGAAGCTAAGAAGGAAGAGAAAGAAAGAATCAAGCTAGAAAAGAAGCAAGCTGGTTTGGATGCTAAGAAGCAAAAGCAAAAGAAAGAAAAAGCTGCTATCTTGGCCAAGCTTCAAGCTGTAAAAACCACAACAGAACTTCCTGTACAACCAATTGTAATTACTGAACCTAAGGATCTGAAAATGCATGAAGAATCACAGCAGAAAAGAAGATTTAGATACAAACTCCATTCCAAAAGGAAAGTGAACTTTAATGATGAGGAATTGGAAGACCAATTTCCTACAAAGCCCACAACTACAACTCAGACATCAAAACCCTTAGTGGTATTTGAAGAATTCAAAGTGGTTAATCCAACAAAAAATATTCATGGTGAACCAATTGTTCCTAAGGATGAGACAGTAGACTGGGATAGTTTACCAATTCTTGAGCTAAATTTACCCATCTTCAAGACAAAGAAGACAAAAACTAGAGCTAGCAAGAAAGTGAAGCCTGTATCTCTCAGATCCAAAGCTCTAACCAAATCCCAACCCATAGTCAACAAGAGAGATCTCATGTACATTTATGATATCAAGGAATTTTCAGACTTTAATCTCTACTTGGATGAACTTGAAGAAGTAAGAGAAATTGATGCTTACAGACATCTTCCTGAAAGACTGGTATTTAGATACAAGGGAGGGAAAGAGATGACATGGCCTCTTCACAGGATTCTCCAAGAAAGCTAATATGTTCTGATTAAAGTCTACTCATCCTTCAAAATGAACTTTGGATATAATGTGACTGCAAGAAGAATAGTTCTAAAGAGGATTGAGGAACTAAGAAGTACTAGAGCCAAAGATGCACTTCCAAAAACTCTATCTATTCCCTTTATAGGAAAAAGAGTGCATCTAAGGCCCTATTGGCTGATGGAATTCATGGATGACAAAGGTGTTAGAAGATTCTTCAGATTGGAAGACCAATTGAGTATCTCTAGCAATGAGACTCTTTTGGAAATGCAGGAAATGCTAAATCTCTCAGAAGCTGATGAACTTGAATTCCACAGACAACTTCAAAATCAAATTGAAGAAAACAACAGAAGGCTTAGGAAGAAATCCAGACAATTAAGGAAATAGATCTATCTGCTCAGACTAGAGGAGCATCTTGATAACACTTGTGAGCAATTTCTTTGTGTACTTTGCATTGTTCAACTTTCAGCAATTTGTAGCACTTATCAGTTTTATCTACTATTTTTCAATCTGTAATTTTAGGATGCTTTGTTATCATCAAGTTTCTCTTATTTTATGGCTACAATTTCAGTAGATATAAATTGGGGGAGATTGTTAGGAATATGTTGTGTACTTGATGATAAGCTAAACAAAACACTTTAGTAGATTTAACTTAGTGAATTTTGTAGCACCCGATGGATGATCAATTATAATCCCGACGGATGATTCAATATAGTCCTGACGGATGACTAATTGATATCCATCGGGTGAGTAGCTTATGTAACAATAAGTACTGTAGCACATTTCAGCAAACAACTTTATATAGATTATGTAGTAGCTTATGAATCATGTAGACTGCTAGTAGATGTGCAGAATAGGTTGATTAAATGTAAATATAAGATGTCTTATAATTCTGCACAAATGAAATGGAGTCAAGTGATAAATGGCTACCCGACGGATGATCAACAAAGCTCCCCGACGGATGATCAACAAGGCTACCCGATGGATAACAAGCATGTACCCGACGGATGATCCATTCAAATATCTATTGACAGTGAAAACATAGTCAAATGCGTCAAGTGTTTGTAAAAGGAATGTGGCATCCTGTTTAGCAGGGTTTTGAGAACAAGGAAGCATTACCATTTTCATGCAAGTTATGAAGATTTTCGAAGATGCTGGAATAGAGTAGTGAAGCAGCATGAAATTAGACTTGATAGGTTTTATTTTATTATCTTGTCTTATTATCATGTAAACTTGGTGATATATAAACCAAGTGTAGCTAGTAGAACAAACCAACCAAGAAAACACATTTTTAGCAGAGAAAATTTGTAAGCTGTATTCTGTAGAATTTCTCTGTAGTTTGTTTGTTCACTTGTAAAGCAGATGTGAGCTATTCAAGCTTTACAGGGTTCTCTTGATATATATATATATATATATATATATGTGGTGGATATATATATATATATATATATGTGGTGGATACATTCAAATCCACGAGAAAGTTTTAAAGACATGAGTTTTTATTACTTTATGTTTGATTAACTTAACTCTGTATTCCACACTTTGCAAATCAAACAGTTAGATATAAATTGAGTTAGAACTATTTTTCATAAATCTCAAAAAGAAGCCAGAATTATATTAAACCCCCCCCCTTCTGTAATTCTTGTTGTATTTTTAGGGAATAACAATCTTTGTGTCATTAGAATTGGTGATTTGTTGTTGGACCACTTCATGAAGAGCAATGAAAGATTGTCTGAGTTTTTTGACATCTTTTTCCATAGTGGTCAAATCTAGTCTTTTCATTTGATCAGCAAAGTGTTGAAACTTTGAGGTGATCTTGACCTGGGATGGTATAATATCATCCATCTTCTCATTTAGAAGTTTTCTTATCATGTCTTCATGATCAATCAATCTGAGTTTTAGAGCTTTTCCAAAGAGATGGAAAGCTTTGAGTTGAGCCTTGGAAACTTCATTAATTGCATCATAGACCTCACCAGGAGTCAGGGCTTTAGCATTGCTTCCCAAGATAGTTAGATAGTCTTCCCTGAATTTAGCTAAAACACCCTCCATCTCCAGATTGTAGTCCTTGTTTAGCCATACATCACAGTTGCCATCATGTTCAGCTTCATTAACAATTTTTGTCTTGTTGCTCTTGGACATCTGTTTGATAGGAGAGCATTATGGCCTGGTAATACTGGTTAGACATATCTGAGGTTAAAATTTGTTGAGAGATCTAAGCATGTCCAGCCAGCTGATCAACCCTGAAATCTTAAAGATTAGATGAAGGTGCAGCTTCTTGGAGCCAGTTTGAAAGAAGGTGTGGTTGTTGAGGTTGTGAGGTTGAAGGTTGGTGTGAAGGATCAGAACCACCTATGACAAAAGTCATAGTTTGACTCACAGTAGGTAATGTGGTTATGACAAGTTGTTGTTCTACACTAGTTGTGGGAATCTCCAATTGAATTGGAGGGGATTTGACTGGGTTACTGTCATGTGCACCAGTCTCAAACCCTTGTGCTTATTGCAAAACATTGTCACATGAATGTGATAAAATTACCTCACCTATAGCATGATCATTGGAAATTGTACTCCTAGCATCAACTGCTAATGCAATTTCTGCTAGGGTTTTGAGGGGACTTATTCCTTGAACAGGAACCTCCAATTGAATTGGAGAGGATTTAGATAGCTCCCCCTCAGTAGTACTACCCTCAAACCTAACAGCCTGTGAAGGTTGATTTATACATGAAGGTGCATTTGTGATCTCCATGGGGTCTTCAGTAAAAACTGATGAATCCCCCATATTGTTGTTGGTGTCATCAAGGTCTACCCCAGCATGTAGCCTCTCACCAACTAAATATGGTTTATGGGTGGTGAGCAAGGTTTCTTGAACCAACTCACTTGAATGAGCTTGCACTTGAGAAATGGATTCAATTGTTGTATGTGAAGAAGAAATTTGAGAGATTAAGATTTGTTGTTCAGTATTAAGTGTTGGCAGCTCCTCCTGAATGGATGAGGGAGTTTCAATAGATGTGTTCTCACTATGTGTGCCATCCTTATCTCTTCTACCATACACTTGAATTTGTTCAAGTGTTTGATGTGCAAACTCTTTACAAGATGCATTAGGGAAAATGCTCTTTTCAATAGAAACACCCTGTTAAGAGGATGTCTCTAGAGTCTGTTTAGTCCCCATTTGTACAACTGCATCCTTTTGGGAGGATACAGAGGTTGCTTAAGTGGTCAGCTCAGTTTTCTTAGCCTTCTTTGTTTTTCTGACCAAAGGTGACTCGGGTTAAACTTGTACCTTACTACTCTCATTCATAACAGTTAGTGTTATCTCCTTTCTCTTCTTTTTACTCACTTCACCCTTTTGAGAGGATGAAGTGGTTGGTTTCCTAGCTGCTAATGGTTGTGAAAAAATAGGCTCAACATGGGTAGGTGCCTGTGGGTGTTCCTGTGTTTGTGCTTCCACAGGCTCAGGAACCATTGTTGCACTACGTTGGCTTGCACTGGTTCTCATGTCTGGCATAGAATAAGGGTAGGTCTTAAATCTTTCAATCATGAAAGGTGTTAATTTAAGACCCACCAGAACCTTATTCTTAGTAATAAGTGATCCAAATAGAATTTTGGACACTTGCTTACAATTGCCAATTAATGACCTATTTACTCCTTCAAGCATATGTATGTTATTGACTTTATGGTTTAAAGCAGACATAATGAATCTAAGAAGAAAAATTTCCTTACCTCTTGACTTCAATGGCATTGTTAGCCTAGTGCTCAATTCCTCCAGTATGTAGTGTCCTACATTGATCTGTTTATGGTGAGCCATTGAACAGACCAGCTTCTGGACAACACTAGATATGTTGTCAAACCCTGACTTCCTCCAAGTGAAAGCCCTTATCACTGAATCAAACAGGAAGGACCATTCTCTCCTTGGATGCTTCTTGTTCATGCTTGACAGATTGATCTTCTCAGAATAATTTATGAAGTACTCCATTAATTCATACAGCCCATCCTGAGTTGGAGCCTTCACCAGCTTGTCGGTAGGTATTCCTGATGCCATATTGACATCATCCTCAAAGATCTCCACCTGTTGGTCCTTGATTGTACAGTTTATTACAATTGATAAATCTTGGTTCTCATGCACAATTATCCTTGTTACTGTTATGTTCTAAAAATCCCCTAACACATCCAAGTAAAGCACATGATTAGCAATAAGAGCCCCTACAAAGTAGGTCTCAGACAAGAACTTGACAAAACATTTGAAAGTTTCAGGTGCTTGGTTTGCATCTAAGAATGCAAGGAAGTTAGTCTCCTTTGGGATGAAAGGTACAATATTATTTGCTGCCATTGTTATGAGTATAAAGTTTAGTGGTTAAGAAAAATTAGTGAGAAAGGACTTGAAACGAGAGAAAAATCGGTTTTGGATTGAAAAATCTAGGTCACTTAGAGTTCTCGAAGGTGTAAGTATGTATATGTATCAAGATGTCTGGGTATTTATAGTAAAACCAAATGACTTGTCGAGATGTCAAAAATAGACATTTTGAATTAGTCTATCGAGAAGTCATTTTATAAAATGAAAAACATATTGATAAGTCATTTTATTTATTCTTGTAGAGAACTAAAAATAAGCTTATCGAGATGTCAAATAAATACCCAGTTTGTCCAAAATGGATTGAATTTGATTCCAATTTTTACTTGAATAAATCAAAGTAAAATCAGAATAATTTTGCCAAAAGTATTTTACCAAAATAATTTATTGGATTAAATTATTTTAGTTCTGAGTTATCTATAAGTCTAGAAATTATACTGGTAGAGAACTCTATAAGTTAACACTTATAGAGAACTCTACAATGACTTATCGATAAGTCATAATAAAGCTTATCGAGAAGTCAGTAAATTGACTTATCGAGAACTCACTCGAGAAGTCTTAAAATGACTTGTCGATAAGTCAGTTAGACTTATCGAGAGCTAAGTTCTGTATATACTCTTGATCACTTTGATTCTGCCTTGTGTTAATTTTGCATATTAAACATGTACATTAACATCTAGACAGTTTTCTTAGAATTTGAATAATTCCAAGTTGAATTTTGAATTTTAAAAAATAAATATGCACAGTTTTATGAAATATTGATAATTCATATTTCAGTTAATTTCTAATAAAATCAAATTAATTTTGATTTACTGGAAATTAATACACTGCAACACATTAGCTGGGTTCTTGCCTTATGATGAAGAATTTAGCATCCCAATTTCACCTACAAGTCTAGCGAAAGTTGCTTCATCTAAAGGTTTAGTAAAAATGTCAGTTAATTGTTTTTCTGTTGGAAAAAATAATGAGCTCAATGGTCCCGTTTGTAGCATGTTCTCTAATAAAATGGTACCTTACATCAATGTGCTTTATTCTAGAATGATTAGTTGGATTAGGCACTATAGATATAGCACTAGTATTATCACACATAATTGGAATTTTTTGTAACACTAGACCATAATCCATTAGCTGATTTCTAATCCAAAGCACTTGAGCACAGCAACTTCCAGCAGCTATGTATTCAGCTTCAGCTATGGAAGTTGACACATATTATTGTTTCTTGCTATACCAGGATACAAGTCTTTGTCCAAGAAACTGACAACTTCCACTAGTACTCTTTCTGTCAACCCTGCATCAAGCAAAATCTACATCTGTGTATCCAACAGCTTCAAAACCAGTTCCCTTAGGATACCATAATCCCAAGTTTGGAGTCCCCTTCAAGTATATGAAAATCCTCTTTACAGCAATCAAATGTGATTCTTTTGAATTGGCTTGAAAACTTGCATACAGACATGTAGCAAACATGATGTCTGGTCTACTTGCAGTTAAATAAAGCAATGATCCAATCATCCCTCTATAGCTTAAAATATCTACACTGTTGCCCTTTTTATCTTCATCCAACTTTGTTGTTGTAGACATAGGTGTAGATGCAGGTGAACAATCAATCATGCCAAACTTTTTCAATAAATCTTTGACATACTTAGTTTGGATGATGAAGATTCCATCACTTCTTTGCTTAACTTGAAGTCCAAGAAAGTAACTTAATTCCCCCATCATACTCATTTCATATTAACTCTGCATAAGCCTGTAGAATCTTTGCAAAAACTTTTCATTGGTAGAACCAAAGATGATATCATCCACATAAATCTGAACTAGGATCATATCATCATCATGCTTCTTGTCGAAGAGAGTTTTGTCTATAGTACCACTAGTAAAACCATGTTTAAGTAAGAATTCTAACAATGTGTCATACCAAGCTCTAGATGCCTGCTTTAGTCCATATAGAGCCTTGAGTAGCTTGTACACAAAATCTGGAAATTCTGGATCTTCAAATCCAGGTGGTTGTTGCACATAAAATTCTTCTTCTAACTTACCATTTAGAAAGGCACTCTTTACATCCATTTGATACACTTTAAAGTTTGAATGTGCAGCAAATGCTAGAAAAATTCTTATTACTTCGAGTCTTGCAACTGGAGCAAAAGTTTCATCATAATCAATTCCTTCTTCTTGTGAGTAGCCTTTTATAACCAACCTTGCCTTGTTTCTGGTAACTATACCATTTTCATCCATTTTGTTCCTGAACACCCATTTTGTTCCAATTACACTTCTGTTCTTAGATGCATGAACTAACTCCCAAACTTTGTTTCTTTCAAACTGATTAAGCTCTTCTTGCATGGCAGATATCCAATCAGGATCCATAAGAGCTTCTTCAATTTTCTTGGTCTCTACTTGAGACAGAAAGGATGCATGTAGGCACTCATTAGAAGTTGCACTTCTAGTCTTACACCAACATTTGGATCACCAATTATTGCATTTTGATTGTAACTCCTATCCCATTTTTCGGCATGCGTTTATTGACTTGTGCCTTCATCATTTTATTCATTATTTGTATGACTGGTAGATTCTTCTTCTCTTTATCCCCCTGAGTTTATGCTATCAAATTCAGGTGTATGAGATGAGTTTTTATTTTCATGATTTTCTTGTTCATTAACTAACCTCTTCATTTAACATCTGTTGTGCATTGCTTTCATCCTCTTCATCAGAATCACTATTAATGTTGAGATTTTCAAATACAAAGGCTTCAGCTTCATTTTCATCAACGTATTCCAAGCCTAGACACTTGTCATCATTAAAATTCACATATGTGCTCTCCATGATTTTCTTCTGATCAATTACATAGACTTTGTAGGTAGTTCTTTCCAATGAATACCCCATAAAAATTACTTCAAAAACTTTTGAGTCAAATTTTCCAACACATTCAGAGTTGCCTTTTAAAATATAACATTTTCTTCCAAACACATGAAGATGCTTTACATTAGGCTTTCTTTTAGACATGATTGAGTAAGGTGAATTTCTATAAACCTTGTTAATGAGATATCTATTTTGAGTATAACAAGCATTGTTAACATCTTCTTCTCAAAAACTTGTTGACAACTTGGCATCTTGCAGCATTGTCCTTGCAGCTTCAACTAATATTTTGTTCTTTCTCTCAACTACTCCATTTTAATGAGGTGTTCTAGCAGCAGAGAATTCTTGAAAAATACCTTTATTTTTGTAGAATTCACCCAGTGTTGCATTTTTGAATTCTGTTCTATTATCACTTCTCAATCTCTTTACACAGTTTTGATCTTCAACCTATTTCTCTATCTTTTTTATGTGCTCAATAATGATGTGTGGAGTTTCATCTTTAGAGTGCATGAACTCTACCCAAGTGTATCTTGAGAAATCATCCACCATCACAAGTGCATATTTGTTTCTTGAAATTGATAAGACATTTACTGACCCAAACAAGTCTGTTAGGTAATGAATCACACACAGAGGGGGGGGTGAATGTGTTTTTCTGATTTTAGGCTTTTCTTGAAAGTTAATGGTTGAACAAAGTAAATTAAATCTTGTATAGAAAAGTGTTCATGCAGAATCTAAACTTGCAGAGAATAAAGAACACAAATCTTCAAAACTTACTTAATTTTTATATTAAAAATTAAGACTGTTTTGCTACAAAATTTCTAATCTCTTTGATGTTAAAGAGCTCAGCTTCTTCTTGAGAGAGATATAAGAGATTTGATCTAAATCGTTACACCTAACTAGAGGACCAGCAGTTAACTTTATAACTTAGTTAACTGCTGGTTTACACAGTGGATAATAAACATGCTATTAGCTTTTCTAAATTGTCACTTGTCATTTCTATTTATAAAAAAGCAAATCTTTCTTTTCTGGCTTAGCATATCTTTGGCATCCCGTGTTTACTTTAATCTTCCTCTGTCAGTTAATCTTTGCCATTGATCTTGCACACTCTTCAAGCTGCTTTTTGTAGTCTTGTCAATCCAGCTGTTAGATTATTTGTTGATTGTTTATTTTGGATATTAAACTGATCTGCAATTCTGTACTTTGAGACTATACTTCAAGATCTCCAGTTTGAATTAATAGAACACTTGACATCTCGATAAGTACATAGGCTTATCGAGATCTTTAGCACTCCATATTGAGTTTGGCTTGTATAGGTCTTAAGCTTGTCGAGATCTCTAGTCTTCATATCTTCACTTGACCTATCGATAACTCTGATTTCTCTAGTGAATGAATGACTTGTCGATATCTCCAATCTTCAGTTCTTTAAATGGGCTTGTCGATATCTTCTTGAGTTCTCGAGTAGCTTTCCTGACTTCTCCACTCCCGAAGGATATTGCTCATCCGTTGAGTAGATATATATATCATCCGTCGAGTAGATATTGTTCATCCGTCGAGTAGATATTGCTCATCCATCGAGTAGATGTTGCTCATCCATCGAGTAGATATATAGCTCATTCGTCGAGTAGATATTGTTCATCCGTCGAGTAGATATTGCTCATCCGTCGGTACTCTATGGAGTTCTCAAATGACTTCTCTAAAACTATTAAATATGTGACTTGTAGAGATCTTGACTTAGAATATTATTCTCTAAACATATTTATTCAACTCCGAGCTTCTTCAAAATTCTTCTAAGACATGATCTTCTTGATCTTCTTCCAGATAGAATCCTTAGGCTTGATACTGTTTTAAGAAAAAGACTAGCAGTCTGCTCCTTCGCATTTTTACAGACTTTAAGTATTATAAGTACAAAATACAAATTTAGATAACAATACAACTTACTGAGGATAGACCCCAAGCTTAACTAATTACTGAAAATAAATGTTCATTAATCTTCTACTCAGATCAGGTGTCCATTTGATTTGTTTCATACTATGATCAGAGATGCTAATGACATTGTTAGCTCCAGTAATCTTTGACATCATCTATTATATACTACAATCTCCCCCAACTTGTTCATTAAGAAATTATGCACAAGTTCTAATTGATGATGTCAAAACTTTAGCTAAATGCAGAAACCAATCTTCCCATCTGGTTTTCTTTTGTTGAGCTGCAATTATATTTATTCTACTCTCCCCTATGAAGAGTAGAATATTTTATTATCTAGCAATATCCATTAGCTGTTTTGGCATTTAGATATATTCTCCCCCTTTTTTACATTATCTCCAGGTAGAAAGATCCAGCTAGATTCACGTTGTTCAAGCTGCTGTCATTGTCCATTTGGAACACTGTCTGCAGATTCAAGCTTCAGTGAGATTTATGGTGATGAGTTTATCAAATAGAATAAAAATTTTACTTAGATCTGCAAAAAAAGTCTGACAGTAATAAAAGTCCTAAGCTCTTTGTTCTTTTGAATAAGTAGTCTCACTACTTCTTACTGCACTAGTCTCATGACTTTTGAGAGTCAGAGTTCCCTCACAAGGATTACTAAATCCATGCACTCATCTACCTCTCCTTTTTCCAGGAAGGATCTTGCCTCTCTTACTCTCTGTTTTTCTTTCAATCTTTTCTTTTATTCTCACATGAAAGGCTCATTTATTGTTTGACTTACAGAAATAGGAGGTGGCCAAGAAGAGTTGTCCATGATCATATGATTTGGGGTAATCCATATAGGTCTAATCATACTCATTTCATCAGAAAAGAGAATATTAGCTTGAAGTTGTGAGGTGAATGAATCATTTAGAACACCTGTGACTAGGGTCACAGTTTGACTCACAGATTGCTCTGTGGTTTTGATAGTGTGTTGTTACTCACTTGTAGTGGGAACCTCCACCTGAATTGGAGGGGATTTGACTAGGTTACTATCATGTACACCAGCCTCAAACCCTTGTGTATCTTGCAACACACTGCCACATAAATATGTTATAATTGCCCTTCTCATGACATTGTCATAGGCAATTGTACTTCTAGCTTTGACTGCTAAAGCAGCTTGTGCTAGAGTTATGAGGGGAGTTCTTCCTTTTTGAGGAACCTTCAATTGAATTAGAGAGGATTTAGATAGCTCCCCCTCAGGAGTACTACCCTCAAACCTTGCAGTCTGTGAAGACTGTTTTACAGATGAAGGTGCATTAGGAATACTCATGGAATATTCAGTAAACTGATAAATTTTCCATGTTTGGTGGTTTCTCTTCTCAAACAACAAACACTCTGAAGAACATTATAAAATTTTTGTCCTCTTGTACAACAGGTTTCTTTTAAGAGTCACCTGAACGGGATTGTATTTGAGTTTGTGTTTGTGTTGTTGTATTTGGGAGAGTTGATGTGGTGCCCTCCAAACCCGGGTCAGAAGTTTGGGGTCCACAACACATACACCATATATAAACCTGTATATGAAATATTATTTGCAATGACCCTGCTTTATATAACCACGGATCGCAACAGGTTAAAGTATGAAAACAAGCCACAGCCTTAACTTTTATTACAATGTACCAAATCCCAACTAATTTACCTTACAACTGATAATGAGATTATTCTTACAATCTTACTATCTCATTACCGTAGCAAGCTCCTGCTAGCTCGATCCAACTCAATCGGGTATCCTAGCTCGTACATTAAACTGGGAAACCTCGTTATCAACCGTATCCTTCTTAACTGTAGAATACATAAAAAGATTCGCACGAGTGAGCTAACTAGCTCAGCAAGTCACAATAACAATAACTGAGGTTAATCAATGATCAAATGAGATGATTTAGAAGAATCAAGTTTCTTGTAAAACAATTATTAGAATTGGATATTCATTTTAAATTTTAAAACCAAGGTTAGGCTGCTGATCAGTCATGCACTAACCCTGAGCAAGGCACACGGCTCTATTCTCTATAAACCAGATCCAAAGTACACATTGGCCTAATTCGACCACGAATCTGGTCTTACCACGAATCTGGTCCATATAAAGAAAACTATCCAATTCTAAAGCAATTCAATAGGAATAACAATATAACTTAATAAAACAAGATCATAATCAACAGTGATGAAACATTTGTATAAAGGCATGATGCATTTCATGAGTATCTTAAGGGTGTATCAAAGTATGTATAAGAAATGGCCTTCAGCCTGTAGGAGAATCGGGTATTAGATGAACAATGATCTTACAAAGTTTAGTTCTTTGATGTCACAAGGTATGGTGGAGTATAAAAGTTTCTGTATGTTTAAACAATTCTGTTCCAGTGCTTGGTATATGATGGGTATATATTTGTGGAGTAGTATCGTATTTGTGTGGTTTAGTATCTGGTAAACCAACAAGAAATGGTTCACAAAGAATAAGGCCTACGGCTCAAAGATCAAATGATGGTTCAAGGTTGAAGGATTCAAAGTACTTATAATATAAAACAAAGCTATTTTGAATCCTTAACAATATGTCACGAGAGAGTTTAGACATATTTGCATTATATCTCGAAAAAGGTTTAGAAGTACTTGCCTTACAAGACTTCACAACTATTATTGATCAACTCTGTGCCGACTCTTCCGCTCAGGCTTTAACGTCCAACCACTAGATCATATTGGATTCGACTTCGACACTCGGGTTTTTCTGTTGAAACTTTACTGAGCTCGTCGACTGACCACTAGGTTATCTTTAGTCCAACGTCCACTTTCGGTTTCCCGACTAGAACCTACAGGGTCGAAATACTCTATGTTAGACACCCAGTTATGCTTGACATATCCTCACTAACAACCTACCCATACGATAGCATATTACGACTCGTACTTATATACATTACTATAGTACACGTAACATACAAGATTCATATACTCAAATCTCGATTCAATATTCGTTTTCAGAAAACACATGTACTCATCGTTTTAGGAAACAAGGTTTGCCAGCTATAAGTTATGAATTTATTCTTACGACACGAATCGAATGTACATTTCGTAAAATGGGATACACTTCCGAAATTTGGACAGCGTCTCCTTTATTTATTGGACTACCGGTCGACCAAAATCGACGTCAAATCCACAACAACAATTACTACAATAATCCATAATCCAACTGATAACGCAACTAATCAATCAATACAATTTTAGTCCCAACCAAACACACCACCCAACCATGTCGAAACCAAATATTTAACTATTACTTTTATTTTGATTATTCTAAAAATAAATTTACAAACTGTTATTAGGCTCAAGAATCATCATTGCCATTTATCCGTCAGCTCAAGGAGTTCATTGCTGATGGCGGCATAACTCCGACGGTACCCGTACGGGCGTCCTGTTAGAGTTTCGCCAAAATTTCTCAAACCCGAGTAATTTAATCATTTTATAATTCATAAAATCACAAAAGCAGTCATATGAATTAAGTGAACTGGAATCACAAAGCAAGCCTTCGAATTACACAGTTACTGTAACATCACCACAAACGAGAACAATACTGGACACGACTGACCACCGGCCGGAAAACACAGAACAACAACATCACAAATTACAGCCAACAGAACACACGCGCCTACGCGTTTCTACTACAGCCGCCACACCTCTCGGAAATCCGAGAGGCGGAAACCAAAAACACAGACAACATAGACATACATAGATTATGTATGTATATATATGTATATACCAAGGCTACCAGCAAACGGGGCAACTCACCGGAGATAAACCGGAAAAGGGTGAACACGGCGATGACCGGTAACAAGGGAAAAAAAGAAGAAACAGAGCACAGCTATGACAGAGAGAAAAGAGATTAATCGAGTAGAGAGAAAAATAATAGCAGAGAGTGATGGGATACACAGGGGAACAAGGGATGAATTTTTAGAAAATAAAAAGAAGGAATTGATTTCTATATTATTATTTTTTTCTCTGCAAAACTCTGTGCAACACGTGTATAACCATTCTGTGACAATTTGACACGTATCAAATGAATAGGTACGTGTCCCAAATTTCGATCACAAGCCCGAAATTCAAAATTAACGGGTCAAGGTGCAAAATAAATAGTTTCAGAAAATTACAAGTATAGTTTTAAAATGTTAGAAATATCCCAAAATAAATAAAAATGTAATTTTCATAATTTTAAAATAATTTTGGAAGAGCAATTTATACTATTTTTTATCAATTAAACGAATCGACGTGCGGGTGAAGTTAATCCTGAAAATTCCCAAAATAATTTTAAAATTTTCGGTGATAGGGAAGAAAATAAGGCCCGGGTATGTAATTAATGTTGCATTAATCATATCAGAATTGGACCAATAGCTAGGCTCATTTGAGAAGGCCCAAAACCCTGAATATTAATTAATTTCGTAATTAATTAATAATGGATAAGTCAGCTCATAAGATGAGTCCTAATGGAGAAATAAATCCTTAAAGATTGGCCTCCAAGGAACCTGGTGGGATAAGAAATCAACTTCCTACCTTTTAGGACTCCAAAATTCATTCTAATTATGAGACTTGCCCATCAAGTCTCCTAACCCAAGTCCAATTCAAGGACTCCCAACATCTATATGAGGGGCCTCACCCCACAAATCAGAACTATGTTTTTTGACTTGATCATTGGCAATCAGCAAAGTACGTAGGCATCTTGTTAAGGCAGATCGAATCACGAAACACAAGATCAGTCAAATTGAGCCTCGAAGCTCACGTTCCTTAGTAATAAATATAACAATTAATATACCCTAGTTTTTGATCCATAACATTTGGCACCGTCTGTGAGAAGGCACAACAACAACCATGGCGAGAACACGGAGAACATGTAGCGCCCTTGAAGGAGGAACACCCGCGGGGACAACCCAAGTGATTTCGTCAACCGTGGAGGTACCTTCGCACTCAACCTATGCCGCCACCCCAAGAGAAGCCCAGTTAGGGGAAACTAAACCTCAGCCACAAGGGACGATTCCTTGTTTACTCAAGGGACAAATTCCCAACTTCAGCAGCTACATACACCTGTGAATTCTCGACCCGTTGGGTATGAGTATTCAACTATTGTGACTACTAACCCCCCTTATGGGATGCCCCTTTACCCCGAAGTTGGAGGAAGTGGACATGCTGGACGGGATGAAGCACGAGGGAGAACACCCCCCTACATACAAGGTTTGGCTCTTATCCTAGAGGATCAGGAATTTTCTGGTCCTTATACTGAGAGAGACCCTGAATCCTCGGATGATGAAGTGGCCCCAAGAAGGAGGCGTGCTGGCAAAGAGCCGATGGCTGATGATAACCAACATCCTAGAAGCACCCGAGGGGTGAATCCCCAAGAAGTGCAGGAGAGATTCAAGGCCCATGAGGCTGAGATTCAAAGGCTGAAGCATGACTTGGAGGCGCACCAGGTTCCCAGACCCCCATTACCACCTAGGGGGAGAAATCCTCCTCCAATCATAACCTGGATGGTCCATCAAAAAGAAGGGCTGTAGTCCCAAGAGTTGATCCAAGCAATCTTCTTCCGCTTGGAGATCCTGATGATCCTACTCTACCATTAACTGAAGAGATAATGAATGCCCATATCTTAAGAAATTTTAAGATGCCCACTATCAAAGCTTATGATGGCACGGGAAATCCCGCTAATCATGTCAGGACATTCTCCAATGTACTGTTGTTGCAGCCCGTGAATGACGCTATTAAGTGTCGGGCCTTTCCTCAAACCCTGTCGGGTATGGCTCAAAGATGGTATAGTCGTTTGCCCCTGAACTCTATTGGGTCTTTCAGAGAATTAAGTCAGACTTTTATTAAGTAGTTCATCAGCAGGAGAGTGCACGAGAAAAGTTCAACATCCCTCATGAGCATTGTGCAGGGAGCGAAGGAATCTTTGAGAGACTACCTGAATTGTTTCACGAAGGAAGCTTTAAAAGTCTCGGACCTTGATGAGAAGGTAGCCATGATAGCATTGCAACAGGGAATTAGGGATGAGTTCTTTAAGATGTCCTTGGCCAAGCGCCCCCTGAAAGTGTTGGGAACCACGGACTTAGGGTGTTACTACGTTTTACGATAAAGATTACGAATAGAGGATTACCTTGTTAATGGTTGATTCCATGCTCTTCTATTGTATTCCCAAATTCCCTTGAGCGAAGTGTGGCCTCCGTCTTCTCAAGTTATCATCTCTTCTTGCTCCTTGGTGACTACAATATGTTTTCACCCAAAAATTCCAAGCAAGAAGAGAATAAGAATATATATATAGGCTACAATAGGGACCATGGATAATTAGGTTGGGACTTCTAATTACATCTTGAGCCTAGCCCAATGTAATTAAATATTAATTCAATCTACTAAAGAATTAATATTTGCACTACCTTTCCTAATACCGTAATTTAATTAATTCGGTTCCAATATTATTTGCTTATTAAATTCCCCATGTTTAAAATATCATATGTCCATTAATTAAATAAATTACTGATAATTTATTTAATTAATATCTTTTATCCTTGATCATCCACTCAACCTTTATTTAATTATGCCAGAATAAATTCCACCTGCAGGGTTTCACATAATTAAATCTTTTTGAGCTTTCAAGGGGACATCATTAACCCGAATATTATCAGGACATGGATTCCTTCAATAAATAATATCCACCATGTATATAATTCCATCACCCAAAATATAATGATATAATTCAAAATTATTATTTCATATATAAATCAAAGCATGTAAATAATATACACGTGTCAATTACTATTTCCGGATTAAGAACCTAAGCATTAATAATAACATAGAATCTTAGTTCTCCTTCTTAATCAGTATTAAGGGAACAATTCTAAATTTGATCCTGTTCAATATACACAAAGTATACTAGTATTATTTATTAGTCAATATAAACTAATCTAAATAATACTACAGCCATACCAGTGGATTGTCCAACACCACCTGTGTTGTGAACCTTATTATATTATATAACCGTATTTAACAATCTAATATTCTGTATCCCATTTGATACTAGATTGTTCATAATATATAATATTAGACAACATGTAAACATTCAAATGATTCTCAAATAAACTGGCCAGAAATAAATATACATACTTCAAATAAATATTTTCAGTATACACTAACAATCTCCCACTTATACTCAAAATATTCTATGTGTACATCAGTGTTTATTTAATCCACTATTACATAAAAATCTATGTTTCCATCCATCTGACTCCTATCGCTTCCACATACTTGTCAAAAACCTTGGTTGGCAAGCTCTTTGTGAAAGGATCTGCTCGGTTGTCTTCTGATGATATGTGAGCCACAACTATATCCCCTCGCTTTACGATTCCTCGTATGAGATGATACTTACGTTCGATATGTTTAGATGCTTTGTGGTCTCACGGTTCCTTTGAATTTGGCACAGCACCAGTGTTATCACAATACACTGTCAAGCTCCTAGGCAAATTAGGTACCACATCTAAGTCCAAAAGGAAGTTCCTGAACCATACAGCCTCCTTGGCAGCCTCAGAGGCCGCCACGTACTCGGCCTCCATGGTGGAGTCTGCAATACATTTCTGCTTTACACTCCTCCATATAACGGCTACACCTCCCAAAGTAAAAACATATCCTGAGGTTGATTTCCTCTTATCCCTATCTGATTGGAAATCTGAATCAGTATATCCCAAAGGAAATAGATCTGAGGCCTTGTAAATTAACATATACTCCTTAGTCCTTCTCAGGTACTTGAGTATAGTTTTTACTGCACTCCAATGTTCCTGACCTGGGTTCGACTGATATCTACTAACCATGCCTACAGCAAAGCAGATGTCAGGCCTCGTACATAACATAGCATACATTAAGCTTCCACATGCTGAAGCATAAGGAACTGCTTTCATGCTCTCTATATCCTTAGGTGTCGAAGGACACTGCTTCTTAGATAGAGCAACTCCATGCTTAAAAGGTAGAAAACCTTTCTTGGAGTTCTGCATGTTAAAACGAGCTAATACTTCATCAATGTAGGGCTCTTGAGATAAAGCCAACATCCTTTTCTTGCGATCCCTTATAACTTTGATCCCAAGGATGTATGCCGCTTCACCTAAGTCCTTCATGTCAAATTATTTGAACAACCATACCTTTACTGATGACAACATCTCAACATTGTTTCCAATGAGTAAAATATCATCTACATATAGTACTAGAAAAACCACTGCATTACCTTCACTTCTCTTATACACGCACGATTCGCTTGGACTTTGATCAAATCCATATGACTGGACTGCCTGATCAAAATGAATATTCCAGTCTCTAGAAGCTTGTTTAAGTCCATAATTAGACCTCTTAAGCTTACATACCAGATGCTCTTGGCCTTCCTTAATGAATCCTTTTGGTTGCTGCATATAGATGGTTTCTTCAAGACTTCCATTAAGAAAAGCTGTCTTGACATCCATTTGCCAAATCTCATAATTAAGATGAGCTGCTATAGATAAAAGAATACGGATTGACTTAAGCATGACTACCGGTGAAAAGGTTTCCTCATAATCGATACCTTCTTTCTGAGTATACCCTTTCGTAACAAGTCTTGCTTTCCAGGCTTTCACCTTTTTATCTAATCCCCTCTTTTTCTTGTAGATCCACTTATATCCAATAGGTTTTATACCTTTGGGTGGTTCCACGAGCTCCCAGACCTGATTAGAATACATTGATTCTATCACAGATTCCATCGCCTTTTGCCAAAGGTCTGCATCTTTGTCTTGTGCTGCCTCTTCGTATGTACGGGGATCATTATCATGTTCACCAGAGACCAAGTCTGAAGACTCACCCAAAAACATGAATCTATCAGGCTGTTGAACAACCCTCCCACTACGACGAGGCACTGGTGCAGTATTAGTGACAGGTTGTACATTATGTTGTGGTTGTTCTACTTGTACTACAGCTTCATGGGTATTATTTGTCCCTCCCACTAGTTCCTCTAAAATGACATTACTCATGGGTTTGTGATTCATTATATATTCCTCCTCTAAGAATCTTGCATTGGTGCTAACAATGACATCCCGATTCTTCGGACTATAAAATAAATATCCTTTCGTTCCCATGGGGTAGCCTACAAACAACCTTACTTCTGTACGAGATTCTAACTTAGTCGCGTTCTTGTTCAGCACATGTGTTGGACAACCCCATATTTGAATATGTCTTATACTCGGTTTATCCCCGGTCCACAATTCTAAGGGGGTTTTAGGAACCGACTTAGAAGGTACTAAGTTCAGAAGATAAGCTGATGTCTCTAAGGCATGTCCCCAAAACGACTTGGGTAAATCCGAATAACTCATCATCGATCTAACACTCTCTAAAAGAGTCTGGTTCCTTCTCTCTGCTACACCGTTCTGCTGGGGTGTGCCTGGTGCAGTTAACTGGGATTCTATCCCATTTTCTAATAAATATTCCCTAAATTCTCCAAGCAAGTATTCGCCACCACGATCTGATCGTAGTGACTTGATACTTTTATTAAGTCGCTTCTCCGTTTTAGCTTTGTACTCTTTGAACTTATCAAAGCACTCAGACTTACGGTGCAATAAATAAACGTACCCATATCTAGAATAATCATCAATGAAAGTGACGAAATATTCATAACCACCTCTTGCTTGGATATTCATGGGTCCACATAAATCAGAGTGAACCAATTCTAACAGTTGTTTGGCTCTATTCCCTTTTGCCTTGAAAGGCCTATTAGTCATTTTACCTCCCAAGCAGGATTCACAAACTAGAAATGGCTCCCCTGCCAATGAGCTTAAAGGCCCGTCTACTACCAGTCTTTGAATCTTCCTCAAGTTAATATGACATAATCTCAAGTGCCAAAGATATGTTTGGTTCAAACTAGAAGGTTCCTTTCTTTTAGTAGAGTTAGAAGATGTGTTGTTCAATTCCCTAAATTGCAGTTATAGTGCAGGTTGACTAGGATTAATTATATACAAATTGTCTTGCAATGTACCAGAACATATAATTCGTTTATTCATCATAATAGAAATATTACGATCCAAACAAACATTATAACCATCCAAAGCAAGTTCAGAAACCGAAATTAAATTCCTTCTAAAAGAAGGTACATAAAGACAAATGTTCAAAACCAAAATCCTATCAGAACCAAAAGATAAATGAATAACTCCTACTGCAACTACTGCTACTTTCGTAGCATCTCCCATGAACACGTATATCTCACCATCTCTAAGCATTCTGGATAGTTGGAACCCCTGCATAGAATTACAAACATGATCAGTGGCTCCTGTATCTACACCCCAAGTGCTCGTAGATATAGCAGCTATAAATGTTTCTGTAACTAGAGAAAGAGACATACCAGTATTGTTTGTCTTCTTAGGAAGAGGACAATCCTGTTTCCAGTGACCTGACTGTTTGCATCTGAAGCACTTTCCCTTAGGCTTTTTCACACCACCCTGAACTCCCACTGCCTTCACAGCTTTCTGTGTCTGAGCCTTTTTCTTCTTCTTAATACCTTTCGGCTTAGAGGAAGAACCTTTCTCAGCCACATTCACTTGAACACTCTGCCGAAATAATTCTTCAGCTGCCTGAAGTTCTGTCAGCAGTTCCGCGAGACTATACTGCCTCTTGTTCATGTTGTAATTCCAGCAGAACTGCTCAAAACTCTTGGACAAGCTCATAAGGATAATGTCAATCTGGGTTTCCCCGTCAAGTTCAGCACCAAGGATCTCTATCTCATTCAGATGCGACATCATCTTGAGAACATGATCCCTTACAGGTGTGCCTTCAGCCATCTGAGTGTTCATTAAAGCCTTCATGGCTACTTGCCTAGCAGCCCTATTCTGATCTCCAAAAAGTTCCTTGATATTAAAGAGCATATTTGAAGCAGTGGCCATAGACTGATGCTGATGCTGCAAAACACCCGACATTGCTGCCAGAATGTAACATCGCGACATCTCATCAGCCTTAATCCACCGTTTATAATACTCTTTCTCATCTTTAGGAGCATCAGCAGCAGGTTGTTCAGGCTTGGGTTCATAAGTGCAAAACTTGTACTCCTCAGCAGTCAACACAATGTCCAAATTTCGTTTCTATTCAATATAGTTAGGTCCGGTAAGTTTGTTATCCTTAAGTATGGTGAATAGTGGATTAAAGCCCATTTTATCCTGAGAATCATGCATAAAAACATCACATAAATAAGGGTGCATTAATTATTAAGATCTAAATTATTAAAATTTAATGCACTAACATCTAAACACCATAAGCTTCTGGTACGCCACGATGTGTGACATGTATACCACCTAATTTTGTTTAAATGTTACTTCGGTCCTATTACTAAACAATATGCCACGTTGGGGTGGACTATATTATTTTTCATAGCTAAGTGTATACCATCATCAAATCTTAAATTATTCGAAATCTATGGAACTTGGTACGCCACGATGGGTGGCGTGTATACCTTCCAATATTCGTAATTTTGCCTTGAATAGAATACTTCAATTCAATATTCATCAATGGTTTGATTTCCAGGTAGTGGAGGAGTCACATCGGTCTCGCTTAAAACCCACAGCCTTACAAGTTCGATGAACCCGTTTTTGACAAAATCACCCCAAATCAGAAATAAAGAAAATCCGTATTTATTCCTTTCAAAATTTATTAATTTAAGAAGTTTGTTCTAGTAATTTCTATAACATTCTAGACATCACAAATTATATGCCACGATGGGTGACGTATATATAATTTATATTCGTCTTTATGCTAATTACCTACAACCAATAATGGAGACCATGGGATTTAATTTCATATTAATTCCCTCTCCCACTTAGAATTTTTTTATTAAAATTGAGGAATTTTAAAATTAAATGGGGCCCTATGTTGTTATAATTATGTCTAATCATGCATTCAAAATACACACATAATTTTAGCAACATATAACATTTAATTAAAGCAATAAATAAATTTTATGTCCATGTCGTCCTAATTAAGTTAAACATGCAATTTTAAAAGAATTACACACATAATTAAAGACACACATAATCAATAAATTAAAGCAATAATTAAAATTTAATGGAAAAAATTAAAATAAATTTTCCACTATTATGGCCCTTGAAAAAAAATCCAGCTCTAAAAAAAAATCTGCCCCAAGCGCGCCCCGACGCCCCCAGCAGCCCCAGCAGCCCCAGCAGCCCCAGCAGCCCCAGCAGTCCCAGCAGTCCCAGCAGCCCCGGCAGTCCTAGCTGCCGCAGCAGCCGCAGCAGCCCCAGCAGCCCCAACAGTCCCAGCTGCCGCAGCAGACCCAACAGCCCCTTGTAATCGCACAGCGGAACAAAAAACTACCGGAATTGATTTCCGATCGCACATAACTATTACAAAATACCCGGAACAATTACAAAAAAAATAGATCTAATACAAAACTAATTTTGTAAAATCTATTCTAACACAATCAACCCTCGTGTAAATTATAACCACGATTAAACCACGTGGAAACCAAAACAAAAATTAACCACGATTAAACCACGTGGGATCTAAAGACATAATTAAAATATACATGGCCATAATAGTGGATTAACAATCTGCATCAAAACCAATACAAGCAAAATACTATATACACGCATATATAATTACGACATGGACATTATATCATAAAACGTAGAACCCATTACCAGGCTCTGATACCAATTGTTGGGAACCACGGACTTAGGGTGTTACTACGTTTTACGATAAAGATTACGAAAAGAGGATTACCTTGTTAATGGTTGATTCCACGCTCTTCTATTGTATTCCCAAATTCCCTTGAGCGAAGTGTGACCTCCGTTTTCTCAAGTTATCCTCTCTTCTTGCTCCTTGGTGGCTACAATATGTTTTCACCCAAAAATTCCAAGCAAGAAGAGAATAAGAATATATATAGGCTACAATAGGGACCATGGATAATTAGGTTGGGCCTTCTAATTACATCTTGAGCCTAGCCCAATATAATTAAATATTAATTCAATCCACTAAAGAATTAATATTTGCACTACCTTTCCTAATACCGTAATTTAATTAATTCGGTTCCAATATTATTTGCTTATTAAATTCCCCATGTTTAAAATATCATATGTCCATTAATTAAATAAATTAATGATAATTTATTTAATTAATATCTTTTATCCTTGATCATCCACTCAACCTTTATTTAATTATGCCAGAATAAATTCCACCTGCAGGGTTTCACATAATTAAATCTTTTTGAGCTTTCAAGGGGACATCATTAACCCGAATATTATCAGGACATGGATTCCTTCAATAAATAATATCCACCATGTATATAATTCCATCACCCAAAATATAATGATATAATTCAAAAGAATTATTTCATATATAAATCAAAGCATGTAAATAATATACACGTGTCAATTACTATTTCCGGATTAAGAACCTAAGCATTAATAATAACATAGAATCTTAGTTCTCCTTCTTAATCAGTATTAAGGGAACAATTCTAAATTTGATCCTGTTCAATATACACAAAGTATACTAGTATTATTTATTAGTCAATATAAACTAATCTAAATAATACTACAGCCATACCAGTGGATTATCCAACACCACATGTGCTGTGAACCTTATTATATTATATAACCGTATTTAACAATCTAATATTCTGTATCCCATTTGATACTAGATTGTTCACAATATATAATATTAGACAACATGTAAACATTCAAATGATTCTCAAATAAACTGGCCAGAAATAAATGTACATACTTCAAATAAATATTTTCAGTATACACTAACAGAAAGCATGTTGCAGCTCCAAGATAGGGCCGGGAAGTACATCAAGGTGGAAGGGAGCATGAGGAAGACCGTAGTGAGCAAAGAGCCCGCTGGAGGCAAGAAACAGAAAACTGATCTGGAATATATCGCTAAGGACAAGTATCCTAGAACTGAGCAAAACCCTGATTCAACCCCTAAGAAGGGAGGACCTGGGCAAAAGTTCGCTGAATACGCTAAGCTGAATACTCCTAGAAGCCAGATCTTCATGGAAATTGAGAAAGACCAAGATATTCAGTTGGCCTAAACCCTTGAAGGCAGATCCTGTCAAGCTAGACAAGAGTAAATATTATAGATTTCATAAAGATGTTGGTCATGACACCGATGAATGTAGGCAACTGAAAGATGAAATAGAGTTCCTCATTCGGAAAGGAAGATTGAACAAGTACACTAGGGAAGGAAGAGATTGGAATAACAAGAGTAAATATTATAGATTTCATGAAGATCGTAGGAGGGACCAAGATAATCAGGGGCGGAATCCCCAGCCTAGGGGACAAGTCATAAATGCAATCTTTGGAGGACCACGACCCTGTGATAAGCACAATTTTTGGAGGACCAACTGTTGCTGGATTATCCAAGAACTCCAGGAAAGCATATGCCAGGGAGGTTATGCATATTGTTGGAGAAGCCCCGAAGAGGGCCAGGACAGGAGTAACAATGGATTTTGATGATTCTGACCTAAAGGGTGTGAAATTTCCTCATGACGACCCGCGGGTCATAACACCTATAATAGGAAATAGCCCGGTTAAGAGGGTCCTTGTGGATAATGATGCTTTAGTGGATATCTTGCTCCATGACACCTTTTTACGGGTGGGTTATAATGACTCTCAATTGACCCCAACCGACATGCCGATATATGGATTTGTGGGAGTGGAGTGACCTGTGGAAGGGATAATCAAGTTGCCTAACAACCATAGGACAGGTACCAAGGCAAGCAACACAGATGTTGGACTTTATGGTGGTAAAGGCTAGTTTAACTTACAATGCTATCATGGGGAGAACAGGGATACATGCCTTCAAGGCAGTCCCTTCTTCCTACCATTCAGTTATGAAGTTTCCCACCCGGAATGGGATTGGAGAAGAGATAGGAGAACAAAAAATGGCTAGAAGTTTTTATGTAGCCTCTCTGAGGGCAGATGTAGTCGGGGGGAAGGTTCTGCCTATTGAAGATCTGGATATTCGAGAGAATGATGAGAAAAGAGGGAAGCCAGCAGAAGACTTGGTTTCGATTCCTTTAGCTCCCGAGGATCCTGAGAAGGTGACTTTCGTTGGAGCCACACTAGAGGAGCCCCTCAGAGGGTAGTTGGTGAAATTTTTGCAAGAAAATAGTGATGTATTTGCATGGTCAGCAGCTGATATGCCAGACATAGACCCGGAACTGATTACTCACAAGCTGAATGTGGATCCAAATCAGAAGACAGTAAAGCAAAAGAAAAGATGTTTTGCTCCAGAGAGGCAAGAAGCTATAAAACAGGAAATAGAGAAGCTCTTAGAGGCTGGTTTCATCGAGGAGATACAATTCCAGAATGGTTAGCAAACCCTGTAATGGTGAAGAAGGCCAATGGAAAATAGAGGATGTGTGTGGACTTCACTGATCTGAATGACGAATGCCCTAAGGACTGTTTCCCGTTGCCAAGGATAGATACATTGATAGATGCCACTGCTGGACATGAGATGCTGAGCTTCATGGATGGATTTTGTGGCACCCCAAAACCCGGGGTCAGGAGTCTCGGAAGCCACGTATCTAAACTCGCACAACTCACACTACAATATGTAAATACTCATGCTTCACGACCCCACACTTATCACACACACACACACTTACATGTTATTGTCTTGGAAATGACCCATCATAACTAGAGTAATTGTCAACCATCAAGTGATAATTATTACAACCCAAAAGTAATTAATCTTACCGGGGAGTGACCTTTAGGTAAGGCTAGTCCGCCGGCCAAATATACGTTTATTACCTTACATAAGTCATACTTATAAATAAGCCAAACTATAAACAACTGAAAACTAATCCAGCTTATTCTGACTACCTATGGTACAGCACCAAACAATCTACAGAACAGCTGGCCATTTCCTACCCGTTTTATGGTTGTAGTTCTCATGGCAGGCATCTTGATTCACTGTTGTGTTGTGTCAATTTAAGAAAACAAGTGTGAGCTATAATGCCCAGCATAATAATGTACAATATGAAAATGACTGTATGATAACATCATATATGATATTTATGTTTTATTCAAAAATAGTTTTCCTTGGTGATACACACCTTCTTATGAAAACAATTATTTAAGGGATTTTAATATCCTGCGAATACCTTAATAGTCATCCCAGCACCTAGGCTTGGGTTACGGTATTGCATCTCAATTCCAGTTGGAAGAATTAGGACACTCGTTGGAGCCACCGTATACGATGATCAGTCGTAATACGATAATAGTAACCTTTTCTACTAGTAGAGGGACGACACCTTCACATCTTGGTTATCACCCTTGCCGCATACGGGCTATGTGTCCTCATTTCGGGTATACACACACTTCGCAGGTCCATAGGTACATATTGTACCGTCTTCTACGGTACTAGTAGTCTATCCAATACACGAAGTACTTGGATCCTACCCCTCCCTTGTCCATTAGGAATCCTATCATATCTTGAGAACTCGAACCACATCGAAGTTCCTCCAAGCGTTTTGCTTGTTGATAGGCATAACTTTACTGTATATATATATATATATATATATATATGTACTTCCGAAAGTTTTCGGAGGAAGTATTAAGGATGTGAGTTGACCGTTGTCAACAGATAATTAAATAAGGGAGAAACGTTTCTCCTTGAAACTATATTCAAAATATTAAATAAGTCGGGATAATATTTTCCGACGATCTGAAATTACTCGGATGATTTTCTGAAATCAGAAAGTATGTTTTAAATCAGGATCTATGAGTTTAAATCAAAATAAACTCTTTAATTAAATAATAAATAATTAAATGATAATCGATAAATAATTAAACCTCGAATGAGTTTACTCTTCAAAAGAGTATTTAAAATAATATTCCTCAACTAGTTTATGTTTACGCAATTAATAACCTTTAATGATTAATCAGGTTTAAAATAAATAATTGATGGGGTATACTACGCCCATGATAAAAGAATAAGTATATAGTATTTAATATTCAAATCAATAAAAATATAGTTGAGGGAATATGATCGTTGGGAAATCGTTTTAATGTTCGAGGGGTTTTAATATTTCGTAAGTGGACGTTGAGTCCCTTTTAAAACATACTACTATGGACTTATAACCGTCCTATAATATCACCGGAATGATTCCCGAGTTTTATCTTAAATCCCGACCGACTCTCGGTCTTATATAATATGTCACGCTTAAAGCGAAATAAACATTTCACGATATATACTTATCATACAGCATCGCTACATTATGCGAAACTTCAACAACTACGTATCATGGCAAATATGGTATTTATGCAATGATAGTAAAATAATCCTTTCACAACACAATAGTAAAATGGAGTTGGGTTCATAAACTTGCCTGGGTATCTCGAGGTGGAGGATGCTCTAGGTTCTGCTCGGAAATCTATAACCATAACACAATTTATTTCGTTAGGTCTCGTTCTAATTTACGGCGACTCGCACTCATGTGCTACTTATTATGCACCCTCTCAACTTATAATACCCTTATTATTCCTTTAAGTCATATTCACATTATGGTGACTTCATTTTTCTAAGTATCGTAGGTTCATTCTCATTATCGTCGTCGGCTCCAGCTTATGGATTCTTACGGTTTCTACTCGCGCGTTCTCGGCTCCGACATTTTTTATAAAATTTGGAAATCATTATTTTCAATTGAATTTTTATGGAAGTTAGGAAACTCAATTTGTTAATCTCTGTAAAAATTTCATGATTTATGAACACATTTAAGTCGATCCTTTATATTTTCAAAGTTCGTGATTTGTAGCAGTTTTTGTCGCATAAATCACTTTTACTAAAACGGTCATAACTTTTGATCCGTAAATCGGAATCAAGCGATTCAAGCGCCTAAACGATCCTTATAAAATCTTTTATCCTAAACAAGGGTTTTTTTCAAGAAACTATAGATTACAGCTTCGGGACTTTCTGCAGAATCTTAAAGTTACGATTTGTTGATTTTAACGAAATTACATTTACGATCGGGGTTTCGTTTACGCCCTAACTCTTAACACAACCACCAACAATTATCATATCATCATCAACACACAAACTCCTCTCAAGAACATCATGCTCTTCAGGTAACAACAACCAATATCAAATTTACTTAACTTAATCATCAAGATTTCACCAATAACACTCATTACTCTAGGTTTACTACCATATACTAAATGGATCTTAAAAATGAATCTTAAATAAAGTTGGTCCAAAGATCTTTACCTTTCTTGAAAGCTTGAGATTTGTTCTTGAGGATGGTGGAGGCTTGGAAGTGCTTGGTGTGATTTTTAGAACCTAAAACCACCATTGAAATCAAGAAACCAAAGAGAGGTTACTATTCATACTATTCACTAGTGAGTTTCTTGAATTTATTCCACCCATCAAACCTTGATAAAAAAGAGATGAAAGAATTTTCTTACCTTAGTTTAATTGCTAGGAGGCTTGAGAATTAATGGTGTGTATGTGTCAAGATTATACTGATTCCTGATGATTGAAGTCTATGTATCCCATTCCTCGAGAAGAGCTCTAAGAAACTTGGTCTTCGAGTCTTCTTTCTCATATTCTTTATCAACTAATGACAAATCATTTAGCAATGACAAAAATCTTTTATAGGTATCGATGAGATTCTCATCAGATCTTGCTTCAAATTGTTCATACTCTTAAATAAGAACAACCCTTTTTATTTTTCTTAATTTTTAGTGTTCCTTGACATTGCTTCTACAATGTATCCCATATTTCTTTTGCGGTCTTGTAAGCAATCACCATGTTTGACATAATAGTGTCCAAACTGTTATGAAGGATATTCCTTACTTTTGCATCCTTAAGAATAGAAGCCTTCTTTTCAGCAGACCATTCTGATCTCTCCTTCCTTATATAATGCTCAGGAAATGTGGGAGTCATTGGAACAAGCTTTTCTGGAAAATTTGGACCATCATTGACTATATCCAGATAATCACAGTCAACAGATTCTAAGAACATCAGTATTTTCACCTTCCATGTTGAGTAGTCAGCCTTTTTTAGAATAGGAATTTTCACACTTTCATACTTACTTCCTGGAATTTTTGATCTTTCCGATTACTATTAAATCCAACCGCTTTGCTACCAATTGTTACCCAGTAATGGTTTTAATTATTAAAGGGCATTGGATACAATTATGTAAACTAATCGAGATCAAGATATAATTTGATAACAACTTTATTTATATTGATAAAACTATTACAGACTCTCTCAATTCTCGAGATAAGTGTTAATCAAAATGATAACCTATGATGTGTTTATATGTTACACAGTTGCTCTCTCAATTACAAGATATGTTATAAAGATAATTATCATGTTTTTATACATATCCTAATCAACAGTTGTGTTCCTACAATCAGGAACTGACATATGAATCTCTCGTCAACTACTGGGACTGCATCAATCAGTAAATACTGATTTGATCTCGATCTCCTAACAGACCATGCACATTCTGATGTTTGTCTATATCCTGACGCAAGTGCAATTCCTAACGCTTTATGCTCCCACAAGTCATGACGCACCTTAGAGCATTTATATTTAACAATAACTCCTTAACGAAAGAAACTCATTGCTCTGGATATTATATTCAGATACAATTAATTGACGTTATCGACTTATCGTTTGTCTTATTAAAAAATATTTTATATACTTATTTATGAGTTATATCAACGAGCATGTTCACGAAAATTACTCACGAACTTGTTCATGAACATTATAATCGAATTTGTTCGCGAACTTTTGAGCAGAACTATATTGTGCTCAAGTTCAGCTCATTAAAAACCGAACCTTAAAATTGTGTTCATGTTTGAATCGTTTATAAATCGAACCGAACTCGATCAAACTTTTCTCGAACCTAACACCGAACTGTTAGTGAGTATATCAACTCATTTACAGTTCTAATCACAATGAACACTTTATGTAGTAGCTTTTCTATCTTCTTTTGTCTAGCAAGGTTAGCTTCAAGTTTTTGAGCTTTTCTGAGCAAATCAGGAATCAGAGCTTTGAGACGAGGACAAGTAGGTGGATCAAACGAAACATGCAGATTACATCTTTTACTCTTCTTATGCTGTAAATCTAATAATAATTATGTGTCAATTTGAGTTAGAATAAAGAATAAAACTAGGACTAAGGTACATACTACTTACCTAGGGCAACCCCAAAATCTTCTTCCAGAACTGCAATATATCAATGATGTTGTTAATGCAGTGCTTATTCCACCATGACATTAAACGCACATTGTTTTCGGCAAGTTAAGTAGCTACCGAGGAGATTACATGAGAAAGGAAGAGATAAATATAGATGGAGATGAATATAAAAAGTTATACGTTACAAAAAGGAGGGAACAAAAAGAATGGAACTTCTGGGTAGTTTTTAGTGAAAAACAGGAAATAAAGTTGAGTAGTTGATATTACCCCTGCTTCAAATGGCTGATACACGTACTTTGGTTGATTCTGTAGAAATTAGAGTCGAGATTATGTTTAATATACATTGAAGGCGCGGAGGTACGTTTTCAAACATTGAGGGTTTATATGTCCAAACGAGTGAATGTTTATTCTTAAGATATAAATAATCCTGAAAAATTAATACAGTGTACGCTAAAAACGGGAATGAAACTTAATTGGTGATGATACGTGATTAACTGGGTCACTAACCTAATTCCAAAAAAAATTGAACTACAAAAAAAGTAAAACTAAATTTTAACCTAATTTATAATATTTGAGTCAATTAATAGTAAAAAATAGCCCTTAACCTCATAATGTAAGAGCAAATGGTCCAAAACATCACAGTTAGGAAGAAGGGTCTTTTGTATCACTCACAAACGCAAGATAAAAATTTGTTTATTTAAAATTTAAAAACCATTGTATATGTTAATGGGCCTAGGTATTGGGCCTGTTAAAATTGTACAAAATGCATTTAATTATTGCGTTAGAACAAAGAAATGTAGAAGAAAATTGTGTTTTCTGTTTAACATAAGAGAAACTTGTGATTTTTTTTCAAAAATCAATCAAGTCAGGCCTCACTATTAAACGCAATAAAAACTTGCATTTTTTATAGGAAACACAATTGTTTTGCATTTTTGAGTGATATAAAGGACCATTTTACCGTACTTGTGAGATTTTGGGTCTTTTCCCTTCAAATTATGATATTAAAGGCTATCACCCTTAATAGCCCCAATAGACTTGTCTCACTTTATTTGACATTTATAAAAGAGATTTTTCTACCATGTGCACATGGGCACATTATAAGGTATTAGTCATTTTTTGATTGGTTTTTGCATCATTAATAAAAATGTATACCTGTATGCAAAAGATACCCATCAATAAATATAAGTCAACTCATAAAATGTATATAAATTTTAATATTTAGAGTGTGCTCATGATCAACCAATATAAAGACCAGTTTATAAAATCAAGGGTTGACCATTCGGTAGGTTCGATCAGATACCGAACCGAATAAGAAAAACTGAAAAATCGAATTCACATTTTATTGAGACCAAATCGAACCGAAATTATGTTATAAACAAAACCGAAATAATTCGATTAATTCGGTTCGGTTTGGAAAAAATCAAATTTTAATATACATACATATATATATATGCTTTGGTGTACAATGAACTACATATATCACTACAATATAAGTTGTCCAATTCAACGAAACCAAGCCAACACAAGTACACAACAAACAATGACGATGTGGATATACAGCAAAGCAAAGGCAATATTAATCATACCAGACATTATATTTAAGTGGCAAAGTTGCAGTCTGTAGAAGTTATAAGCACTCGGAAAGAAGGAAATTACTTTTACTTCTTAATAAAGAAAAAGCAAGCAGAGTAGATCATATTAGGGGTGAAAATCGTTCGGTTTGGGCGATTTGGAGTGTCCAAACTGAACCGAACCGAAATTAACGGTTTCCCTAAAATTCAATCTGAAATCAAACTATTATGTGAAAAAACCAAACCAAACCAATCCGTTTAAAACGGTTTGGTTTCGGTTTAAACCATCCTATACAATAAAGTTAGAAATTAAATTAAACTTGAATTTGTAAAAAAGAAACAAAATTTTATATCATGTTATATAATTATATTTTCTATTATAATCATATTCAAAAAGAATATATAAAAATAATGACTTTGAAAGATAAAAAAAGATAAGAAGACGAAAAAGATGCGACCAATTCTTATACTTTTATTGAATAAAAATAAAAAAATAGTGAAAACATAATACATACACAAATATTTATATTTTAGAATAAAATATATTATAATTAGTTCTTTTATGTATTTTAGTTTACACATATGTTGTACATTATAATTTTATTATTAATTGCACTTTACTAATATATGTATATTAATGTTTTAATTTAAATATTCGGTTCGGCTCGGTTATATCGGTTGGTTTGGAGTTAAAAACAGAAACCAAACCAAAAAAATCGGTTTTTAAAGTGCAATCCGTAACCGAACCAAACTGTTACTAAACTGTAAAATTCGGTTTGGTCGATTTGGATTGGGCGGTTTCGGTCAGTTTGGCTAATTTATGCTCACCCTATATCAGAAATTAAAAAACACGACTATACGTACTTGTTATTAGAAAAGTTAAACAAGAAAAACCACCATACATATTGTATTATATAGAATAAATAAATTTTAAAAAACATATATATATAAATATACAATTTGGTTTATTCGATTTTAACCGAACCAAGTTTCTGATAAATTGAATCGAACCGGTTTTATTTTGGTTAAAACCGAAAATCGAATTACCCGGAATTTTAGGAAAAAATCAAACCAAACCGAAACAAAATTTTACCATTCGGTTCAATTTTTCGATTTCCGTTCGATTTTGCTCACCCTTAAATTAGACGTTCTTTAGAATACTTGTAAATGTAAATAGTACTCCCACTTTAGGGCCTGTTTAGGTATTACCAAATAAGTGTCTTATTAACTTATAAGCCCGTAAGTATTTATCGACGAGTGTTTATCGATTCAATATAAGCTGATAAGTTAAATATTAGTACCGACGTACTTTTTTCAATTTATTTTGATTTTTTTGCTTTTTTATTAATTTTAATTTTAAAATATATATTTGTAAATGTTATTTAAATTTAAAATTTATGAATTTAAGATAGTTGTATTTAAAAATTATTTATTTAGTTCATTTAAGTAAAAAAATTCTGACATATAAGTAAATTATCCAAACACTTATACAATTTATACTCTCTCTGTCCTATACAATTCTATACATTACTTTTTGGCACGCTTTTCAATACTCCTTTAAAATATAGTTTCATAATTTTTTTTAAAATATTTTTTTTTCTGAATAAAAGTTTTATGTTTAAACTTTTATTCACAAAAAAAATTACAAAAAATATTATGAAACTATACTTTACATAATACTGGAAATACGTGTAAATAGTGCACGTGTATAAGATTTGAACTATTTATCATGTATAAATTACTTATGCATTTTTTAAGTAATTTCCAAACGGGTTCGTAGGGTTATTAGAGAAGGGGCGATAGATAAACAACGCCTACCACACGTGGGGTACATTGGGGGATGAACTCCTGATGTGAGCACACCCCTTTAAGATCTGAGTGTCAACGCATTCCCCCTCTCGCAGCTCTATTTATACATACACATTTATATACATGAAGACGGAAGCTTCAACATTGCTTCACACATATGCTGTTTCTCCAACAGCATTGTTATTACCATATCCTAAGAGTTGCAACATGGTTTATGGTAGTAGAATTAGTACTAGTTCAAAAATGCACAAAGTTGTATGTCAAAGCGCCGCAGGCAGAGGCGGAGAAACTACTAATAAAACTACTTCTAGCAGTAACAGAGTGGACGAGTACAATACTGCTATGAAGAGATTGATGAGGAACCCTTATGAATATCACCATGATCTTGGTCTCTCTCTCTCTCTATATATATATATATGTCTCTCTCTCTCTCTTTACTTTCATTTCATCTGTCTTTTATGTGCTAAATTTTGATACTTGTTGCATTAGTTAAACGACATTCACATTTCAAGAACATGTATGTTATTAATTGGTCATCAGTCTCTTGCTCTGTTCAGTTACAAGATTCTTCATCTTTCATTTCTTATTCCAATCATCAAAACCCTCAACTAATTAGCTTACTGAAATGATGATTGTTGAAATGTTACCAAACAATCTCCCATGTGGCTAACGCTTGTATACATAATACATGTATGACATGAATTATGCCTTCTCAGATGCACTGCACATATTAGACCATTCTCCCTGAGTCCTAAGTAATGCACTAACTACTAAGGTTTTGGGGAAGTAGGTCGCATAGCATTGTCTATGTTTCGAGCAATGCCTTTGATCAAAGCCCTAAAATTGGGGATGTTCCGCGCAGAGTGAGCCAGAGTGTTTAAGTTATATACGAGGCCCTTCTTCACAGTTAAAGTTGTTTTTAAGTGAAAAAAGTATTTTTAAGAAGCATATGATACGAATATTAGCCAGCCCTTCCCCGACTACCCGTCTCAGAAGATTTATTCGCTAGTAAACATTATAGTACAGTGGTTATGTGGAAAGAAGCTTATAAATTCTTTTTGGACCCTATTCATCATCCGGCACTTGCAAAGGCAGAGATCCTTTTATTTACTTTTTGCAGATCCTGTAAACCTAAATATATTATCTAAAGTAAAGAATTGTCCATAAGTTTTAAAGTCTTATCCCTTCACCGGTCTAACTAGTCTAAGTCTTGATTCAGGCATGAACTATACATTAATAAGTGAAAATCTGATTGTGGGCTCCCAGCCTCAGAAAGCTGAGGACATAGATCACCTGAAAGAGGAAGAGAATGTAGCTTACATTCTTAACCTGCAGCAGGACAAAGATATTGAGTACTGGGGAATATATCTACCGGCTGTAGTAAATAGATGTCAAAGAAATGGGATACGTCACATGAGAAGGCCTGTAAGCAGCTCCTCCTATCCTATTTCTTCGTTAAATTTACATAATTGTACTATTAGTAATTATTACCTATTTTTTAAAATGCTACTTGGGTATTCTTTTTTAAAGTTTCTGGATTTATACCCTCCTTTTCAGTTTTCCCTATATTTCTTCATAAATATACTTTCTTACTTGTGCTTCGACTAAGAAGGCCCCTATGACAACCTGTTGTTTGATATTGTTGCATATTAATTTAGTCTAAGATAAGTTGATAACAGTAACGTGATACACCCGCTAAATAGATAGTTGAATCACTTATAACAGCGATATTATTCAACCGTAGTATCAAAACTATCTCATGCATTCACCCTGTTTAACATCTTATGATTTTCATTCACACCCAAGAGGAATACTATATATTGAAGAAATTATCTAAGCATAATTTAGTCGCTACAATTTTAGTTCTTTTGTATCTTCTACTACACTATATCTGATCCAAAGATGGTCTCAATCATATAAATTTAAAATTTAAATAAATTACAGATACGTAAAAAAAACTTCAAGCCACAATGGTTGATAATTCAGCTGTCTCAATTATAAAGATTATAGCTCATTAAAAAGACCAAAAGAGTATCAACATACTAGATAACTAATTGATAATATTAGTTAAAAGAAAAACAAACCATCACAATGATTCAATGCTAACATAATGAGATGTCAAAGGAATGCCTAACAAATATTTACTGTTTTAGTATATAAGTTAAATTATGTAATCTGTTGATTACACTTATTCTTAGTATTTGATAATATTGTTTGCTGTTTAAGTACACTTAAACTATGTAACCTGTTAATCAAACTTAAACTTATTCCTAAAATTTGATAAAATCTTAAAATTCCATACATCTTTGTTCTGTCTCGTTCTTCAGGGCATAGGGAGAAATCCTTTCACAAGGACCAGTAATGCATCTAATTTGAAAATATATATGTCGATTATAGACAAACACGGTATATACGAGGGAAATTCAAGTCTATCTACAAAGAATATAGGTTAAATACTGCAAAAATCATTGAAACTTGTCGTATATATTAAAAATATCGTTTCTACAAAGAAAGTAGCATTAGTAGTTACGTTACTGGATATCTTGATAAGTTGCCACAAATTGGGCTGCCTATCTGTTCCTTTTACCTCTGTTTTTTTTTGCTAAATACCTTTGGCCTTTTAACCAAGTATAGATACTATCCACCTCATTTTGACCACTTGATTGAATTTATACTAAATATTTCTGATTTTATTCACATCCTTTGAATAAAAGATTTATTTTATCTTCCTATTTATCATATTTTTTCTGAGCATTGATAGGCAAAAGATTTCGATGGTAATTCCCTGAGGGTTGGATTACCTAAAGCTGTCTCGTCACTGGAATGGGCTATTTCAGAGGGGAAAGGTAGAGTATACGTACATTGTACTGCTGGCTTAGGTAGGGCTCCTGCAGTTGCTATTGCCTACATGTTCTGGTTTTGTGACATGGATGTAAGTTCTCAAACTTTTTACTTTAGTATTAGACCCCCGTTGGTGATTGTTCAATATATAACTTGATGTCCTGTCCTAAAATATGCAAAACCAAGAGTTGCCTTCTGTGATTTTAATTTCACTTCAACAGTTGAACACAGCGTACAATTTGCTTACCTCAAAGAGACCTTGCGGGCCTAATAAAAGAGCAGTGCAGGGAGCTACATATGATTTAGTTAAAGATAATCCTTGGGAGGAGCCATTTGAAATTCTTTCAAAAAATGCTTTTGAAGATATAGCAGATTGGGAGAGAAAAAAAGTTCAGGATTGTGTCCGCTCCTTGCGTGGAACATAAGAAAAATACGGTTCAGGTTGCTTTCCACAAAATTCCTGAGAAAAACTCATTGCTTCAAATAAATATCAAGAGGTACTTAGAGCATCCGAAGTGGCGGTGCCACTTTTAATTTTGATTGAACCCATTCTTTACTCCACATATGCAAATGTGACATATGTCTCCGGTTCAGGATCACTTTAACACTCACAATTATGTTTACAATACTTTACAGTTTAATGTATTTTAAACATTTAGCTAGACACTAGTTTAATAATTCGATTATTAAATTTATTTATTTATTTTATAAATAAAACTTGATTATATTAGCTTAAAAAATTTGAAATAATTAATAATTTTAAAATTATAATAATTAAATAAAGTGTGATTAAAATTTTAAATATATTAATTAAATAACACAAAAATATAATTAAAATGTATCATATTATTAAAAAATATTAAATTAAAATACATCAAATTTAAATATTACAATTTTAAAAAAAAATTAATGATTATTATGAAACCACGAGATATGCTCAACGAGATCATTTTTTAGCTGACGATGTGTCTGTCTATCACGCATCTGCATACTGTTTTGAATATATGTTTTATACGGAACAAAAGGTTCTTCCCCTAAATTTGGTTCTAGTAAGCCATATGTTGTATCATCATAGGTTGGTAGTGGACCCAATTGAGTGGCATATGTGTCTCTCTCATCTTCAACAATCATATTATGTATTATTGTTAGGTCTCAATGTGTTTGTAGAAGGGGGGTTGAATACAAACAGTACCGAATAATCGAATTAAATGCGGAATAAAAAATGTGAAACAAAATTCAAGTTAAATAAAAATATTATTAAACTTGAAAGGTGTTACAACAACTGTATCGATTACAAGGAATTAATCTCAAATTAATTATCACAAATTTAGAATAAATTCGACATGAATTTTTTCTATTTTTGCAATAATTAGAATCAAATGCTAAACGCGATTTGAGATTAAGTTCTAGGAATTTTGATCCGCTAGATTGTTACACAAGAACAAGAGAATGATTTCTAGTTGATTGAATTTAACTTTGCAAACTAGAAATTTGATCTTGAATTTAGCAGAGAAGATATAATGTTTCAGAGGCGGCTGCTTTATTCTTGAGTTGTGTTCTGTGTTGATTGAACTGCTTCTGCTTCTTTTAATCAATCAACCGAATAGAATTGAACTGGCATGACAATCTCTTTTTGGCTCAACAAGACTTTCGGTAGGACTATCTTTTAGAACTAGCAAGACAATCAGAATGAACTAGCAAGACTTTCGGTATGACAATCAATTGTCATACCGATTGTCATAGTAGTTCAAACAAATTGTTTTTGCTGAAAATAAATAGATTTAAATCCTATAATAATTCTGGTAAGACAATCCTTTTGAATTAGCATGACTTTCGGTATGACTATTGATTGTCATACCGATTGTCATACTAATACAATCAATTGTCTTTGTTGAATTAAACAGATTTTTAAACCAATTTAAATTCTGAAAATTCTTAATATTAATTCAGAATTAATTAATCAATTAATTCAATTAATCAAATAAATTAATCTTTGCAGATATAATTTATTCTCTTAATTAAATTATATGACTTAATTAATTAATAGAGAATTAATACTAATCTTGAGCCGCATCTATTCTTCTGTATATCTTCTGAAAATCACTGAAATATATGAATCAATTCCACCACTTCAATGTTGACACTCGATGTACTGTCTGGTTCATGAGTGACTAACTTCCGTGACGTTTCTTCATGTCTTGACTTTGATAATTGATTTTCTTCAGATTAAATCCTTGTAATTATCTGATACCCTGACGAGATCTCTGTCACTTGATTAAATCCACAATCTTGATTTATATGACTGAGGCATGATCAATTTCTTGAACTTCTTCCAGTGAATTAATTCCTCAAGTCTGTAGATGAACCTTGTTTCTGAATCCTTTGACAGATATTACTTTGCGAGATCTCTTTGACGGTAGATCCACTATTTACTTATTACATTCTTATTTGAGTTGAGTTAAATCCTCGAATATACAAATAGGCTATGACATATGCCTTACCATCTCCCCCTATTTGTTTGTTAGACAATAACACACAAATACCTAGAGGATAACTCAACTAACAAAAAGAAAAAGATATAAACAGAAATGCAAAGTAAATAGTAGAAAAGTTTCTGCAAGACATTTAACATTTTCCAGATTCCAAGTAGATGTTCCTCTAGACTGAACATATCTTCAAGTAGTTCCATCTTCTTTTGTACAACCACATTTCCTGTTGAGAAGCACATATCTCTCTTGCTTCTCCCCCTATGAGAATCAACTGATTAAAGAAGATCACCTTCGTTTACCACCTCTCCCGTACAATAGGATCCGCAGATAAAAACCAATGGTACTCCCCTAACAGCTTCTTCCCTTACTAGAAAATTACCTTGTGTTTACCACCTCTCCCATACAATAGGATCCGTAGTTACAAACAACAATGGTGTGGTGTAGTGTACATGTAGGATCTTTTTCATCCTCCCTGCTATTTCTCCCCCTTAGTTGAGGAATCCTCCAAACTATTTCTTAAGCTTTTATCTCCCCCTTAGAGAAGGAATGTATGCCGTTGTCTGAAGGAGTTCTCATATTTCACTGGGTTGGAAAAGAAATAACAAGTAGTTTCTCTTACTTCCTCACTGTGAGTGTGTGATTCTGTTTTAGTGTACCTCACATGTGTTTCACTCTTCTCTCCACTCGTATTTACACTCATTCTCACAAGTGTATCACTCTTCTCTCATAGCTCCATAATCCAGCTGTACCTGCAAGGAAAATCACCTTAGCCATCCTTAAGGAGGTCACAGGTGGTGCAATGGGAGTTCGCAAATCCCCATCCTTGTTAAACTCGTCAGATGAATCTGAGTCATAATCTACAAGTTGCTAGTTTCCCTTTTAGGGTTCCAGATTTTAATTCTGGGAAGGTAAACAATGATCCAAAAAATTTAGCATAAAGATCAAGGTTCCCTTTTAATGTCTGTGAAGACATTTCCTTGTGACTCATCAGGTAATATCTGAATCATTGTCAACAAGTTGCCGATCTGCACCTATGTCAGATCCACTATCCGCAGATGCATCCAGGGGATTTAAGCCTGGGGAGGTAGACACTGACCACTGACATATGGCTTTTGGATCAGTATCCTCTGCTAACACCTGTAAAGGCAATTGGTCCATTAACGAACCTTGAACAATCGAATCTGACCTTAAAATGGTCGAAACTCTTGTTTCCGTCAACTCATCCTTTGTGTGTGTAACCTTTCCTTGTGCATTAAGAATTGTTTATATTTGAGGTGGTGACACTACATAGGATACCTTGGCCGATAGGCAAATTTCAATAGACGCACCCTGTTGAGAGAATGAATCTAGTAACTGTTTTTGTGCCTTTTCAACCATTACATCTTTTTGAGAAGATGTATGGGGGTTAGCAGTTGTCTCGGTTTAAATACTACTCATCTTTGTAGGAGACAGAGCTACTGGGTTGACTACAGAACCTTCCTTATGTGGTGCACTAAGGCACTATCTCCCTCACGCTTATTCATACTACATTTAGTGGTAAGAGAGTGTTGGTTGGTTCTGTTTTTGTGTTTGTCTTTACAGTATGGGATAGACGTTGTGGGTTTTTAACCTCATGACTGTCAATGAAAGAAAGTCATTGGAGACTGAACCTGTAACACAGAATATATGGCACTATAGAGATAAAATGTATTTAAGATTTATAATGAATGAAAATTATACATTTAATCTTTTGAGAGTAATGATGTACAATAGTGATTTAAAAGGATTTTACATGAAATAAGAAATCACTAATGTAGAAAGAAGTTTGATTTTGTTTTTTAATATGAATGAGTTTTTGATAAAACATTGATCACTTAGGGTAAAGTCTAAGTAATTCTCATTCATGTCAAAAGTTTACAAATATCTGCAACATAATGTTAACAACATATCATTGACCGATACTTGTAAAGTACTTTAGATACTAATTGTTATGTTGCATAAGATTTAAAATAAAATAAAAATAAAATAAAAATAATAATACAATACAAATAATAATAATAAAAACAAATATCAATGAATTAAATACCAAATATCTATCAACAAGATATCAACATACAATTTCATATATCATACAATATTTACAATTACAGAAAATACAAATAAAACTTATATAAATATAGCAAAAATATAGAAACTATTTACAAGTTCAATGATAACATTACCAGCTTGCAAACAGCCATATCCCTCAGATAAATCTTTGCTGTTATCTCCAAAGGTAACCAGGGGGCCAGCTTTCTCAATCCAGATTTGATAGCAGGGCTCTATCTCTGGTCATATGTCTTGATGATCCACTGTCAAGAATCCACACTACTGGTTACACCTGTTTAATGCCCTGCACTACAAATGGATTAGACCTTCTTCGGAACCCAAACTTGGTTGGGCCCGGCATACTTGTAGAATTGTCCTTTGTCAGGCAACACAACATTTTTAACTTTAATGGTCTCAACTTTCTCAATGACTGAACATTTGACCTTGTAGACAGCCTTAACAAATTTCTGTTTAAGCTTAGGCACAAATGTCTCCTTTCTAGCCTTAGAAGGACTAGCAGTCTTAGACCTATCATGCTTCTTGTTATTCAAATGCTGACGAGGAGTAGTCTTATCATTAGAAACATTCTTACCATTAAAATAAACATACATCATATTAAAAGCACAAGACATACAATTAGAAACACCGCATGCTTTATGAGAGTGATTAACAGCAGGCAATTTATGCATGGTAGACATGGCATTTTTGTTATCCAACTCATGTGTGTCTGAGTTAGTCTCAGTTGCTTTCACAACTTTGACTGGAACTTTTGACACACTTGACTTGGAAACAACCTTCTCATTAGCATGATCTTCAGCACGTATTTCTTCTTGAATAACAGAATAGGTCGCATCAAATGGTTCAGCAATTGATGCTTTATAGAGGGGTTCATCAACACCCTTAAGCACATGTGGTACTTCCCTATCTTTAGCACATACATGAGGAGGGGAGTTTATGCCTAATTCTCCAATACCAACATTGTAATCATAACCTATTCCAGATGTTTGATTAACAACTTGCTTACTGTAGAACTCTTTAGCCTTCGAACAAGAATTGAAGTAGGCTCTAACCTTAGTCTCAAGACCGGTGCTCTTGTCTTTGAGAATAGTTTTGAGTTTTCTATAACAGTCAACTCTATTCTCTAGAAAAGATACTTGTTCTTTTAATTTGTCTTGATTAATATGCACAAGTCTTAATTCATTGACCTCTTTCTCAAGGTCTGTGATCTGTAAACTTAACAGTTCATTATCACGACGTGCATAATCTAAGTTACCTCTTAGATGATAAACCATTTCAGCATCAGAAAGTTTTACCTCTATTCTTGACGATGAAGCTTTTCTATCAATAGCCATAAGATCAAGATTTCCTTCTTTTTCATCTTCACTGTCAGTATCATCCCAGCTTCTTCCCTTTGCCAGATAAGCCCTTTCAGAGTTCTTTCTTACTTGCTTTGGCTTCCTACATTCTGTGGCAAAGTGTCCCAACTCATTGCAGTTATAGCATCTAATGGTGCTCCGATCAACCATCCCTGTTTTGTATCCACCACTGCTGGTGTTAGAGGATGAAGATCCACCTTTCTGGAATTTGTTGTAGTTGGACTTGTACTTAAGCTTGGGATTCCTCTTGAATCTGACATGGGAGAATCTTTTGACAATTTGGGCCATTGACTCGTCTTCCAATTGCTCCAGCTCTTCCAAGGAATAAAAATCATCACTTGATTGATTTGTAGTAGGAGGATCATATTCTGCTACTAACATATTTTCCTCTGCCTTGGAACACTGTACCATTCTCTCCAATTGTTGAGATTGCTGTTGTTGTTGACCTTCAGCTACAAGTGCAGTAGATGTGCTGACCATTCTATCCTTCCCGTAGACTTCCTTCTGTTGAATCTGCTCCAACTCATAAGTTTTTAACACTCCATAGAGCCTGTCCAAAGAAATCTCACTCAGATCTCTAGCTTCTCTAATGGCAGTGATTCTATGTTCAAGATGAGTTGGCAGTGTTAAAAGGAACTTTTTGTTGACCTCCCTGATTGAATAAAATTTTCCATTGATGTTCAGGTTGTTGATCAACGCATTGTACCTCTCAAACACTTCAGTAATTCCTTCTCCTGGATTTGATTTAAAATGTTCATATTCAGAGGTTAGGATCTCCAACTTGTTCTCCCTAACTTCCTCTGTGCCTTCATTGATCACCTCAATAGTTTCCCACATGTGTTTGGAATTTTTACAGTTCATCACATGTCTGTTCATCAAGGGATCAAGGGAATCAATTAAAATTAATTGAAGGCTGGCATCCAAGGAGGCTTCTTCCTTTTCATCAGGAGTAAAATCTTCAGGATCTTTAGGATAGGTTCTGGCTTTGGTGATCACAACATCATCTACTATCACCTCCGGTTCAATAACCATCGGAGTTTTTATCCCCTTCTTTAACAAGTTTGAATATTTGGGATTTGCCACTTGTAAAAACAAGAGCATCTTCTTCTTCCACATAATATAATTCTCTTTATCAAATTGTGGAATTTTAACGGTTCCAACTTTTTGTGAAGTTATTATGAATTTTTGAATGAATAAAAATTCAAGGAGTTGAAAAATCACAAAAGTCTAGGATCTTGATTTGTTCGTTAATCAGAAGGCTCCGATACCAATTGTTAGGTCCCAATGTGTTTGTAGAAGGGGGGTTGAATACAAACAGTACCGAATAATCGAATTAAATGCGGAATAAAAAATGTGAAACAAAATTCAAGTTAAATAAAAATATTATTAAACTTGAAAGGTGTTACAACAACTGTATCGATTACAAGGAATTAATCTCAAATTAATTATCATAAATTTAGAATAAATTCGACATGAACTTTTTCTATTTTTGCAATAATTAGAATCAAATGCTAAACGCGATTTGAGATTAAGTTCTAGGAATTTTGATCCGCTAGATTGTTACACAAGAACAAGAGAATGATTTCTAGTTGATTGGATTTAACTTGGCAAACTAGAAATTTGATCTTGAATTTAGCATAGAAGATATAGTGTTTCAGAGGTAGCTGCTTTGTTCTTGAGTTGTGTTCTGTGTTGATTGAACTGCTTCTGCTTCTTTTAATCAATCAACCGAATAGAACTGAACTGGCATGACAATCTCTTTTTGGCTCAGCAAGACTTTCGGTAGGACTATCTTTTAGAACTAGCAAGACAATCAGAATGAACTAGCAAGACTTTCGGTATGACAATCAATTGTCATACCGATTGTCATAGTAGTTCAAACAGATTGTTTTTGCTGAATATAAATAGATTTAAATCCTATAATAATTCTGGTAAGACAATCCTTTTGAATTAGCATGACTTTCGGTATGACTATTGATTGTCATACTAATACAATCAGTTGTCTTTGTTGAATTAAACAGATTTTTAAACCAATTTAAATTCTGAAATTTTTTAATATTAATTCAGAATTAATTAATCAATTAATTCAATTAATCAAATAAATTAATCTTTGCAGATATAATTTATTCTCTTAATTAAATTATATGACTTAATTAATTAATAGAGAATTAATACTAATCTTGAGCAACATTTATTCTTCTGTATATCTTCTAAAAATCACTGAAATATATGAATCAATTCCACCACTTCAATGTTGACACTCGATGTACTGTCTGGTTCATGAGTGACTAACTTCCGTGACGTTTCTTCATGTCTTGACTTTGATAATTGATTTTCTTCAGATTAAATCCTTGTAATTATCTGATCCCCTGACGAGATCTCTGTCACTTGATTAAATCCACAAACTTGATTTATATCACTGAGGCATGATCAATTTCTTGAACTTCTTCCAGTGAATTAATTCCTCAAGTCTGTAGATGAAGCTTGTTTCTGAATCCTTTGACAGATATTACTTTGCGAGATCTCTTTGACGGTAGATCCACTATTTACTTATTACATTCTTATTTGAGTTGAGTTAAATCCTCGAATATACAAATAGGCTATGACATATGCCTTACAATTATGATGCATGTTCTCATGATTCTTCCAAGATCTGCTCTATCCCGGAAGCGTGCTGGACCACATACGATTGCGAAACGGGACTGTGACACGCCAAACGTTCATTCAACGTCTTTTCGTTGGCTTTTTTGAAAATAATTTTTTTTCTCACTATGTGGACGAGGTATTGTTTTAACGAATGTTGACCATTCAGGATAGATTCCATCTGTTAAGTAATATCCCATATTATAATTATTTCCATTGACCGTATAGTTTATCTCTGGAGCACGACCTTGTAGCAAATCATCAAATACTGGTGACCGATCTTAGACATTTATGTCATTATTTGATCCAACTCCAAAAAATGCATGTTATATCCACATATCAGATGAAGAAAATGCTTCCAGTATAATTGTTGCAACACCTTTGTGACCACTCATGAACATTCCCTTGCATGCTTTTGGACAATTTTTCCATTGCCAGTGCATGCAATCAATACTTACCATCATACCAGGAAATCCACGAGTGATAAGTGAATTTTATATTGTTAGTCCCTAACAATGCAACAAGAATTACAGAAGGGGGTTGAATGGAATTCTTGAATCTTTTTCAAAAATATAAAATATTCTATCTTAATAATATATAAGTGTTTGATTTGCAAAGTACGAAAGAAGAAGTTAGTAAAATCAAAACACAAGTAATTAAAAATACAAGTCTTTAAAAACTTTCTGGTGGATTTGAATGTATCCACCAGAGATATATATTATATCAAGAGAACTCTGTGTAGCAAGATTAGCTCACAACTGCTTACAAATATGAACAACTAAGTTTACAGAGAAATGCTAAGGATGCAGCTTACAATTATTTCTCTGAGATAATGTTCTTATTCTTGTTCTTATTATTCTATTTGCTACTTCTTGGTTTATATATCACCAAGATTACAAAGTAATAAGACAAGATAATAAAATAAAACCTATCAAGTCTAATACTATACTACTTCATTACTCTATTCCAGCATCTTTGAATATCTTCATAATAGCATGGAAATGACAATGCTTCTTTGTTCTCTAAAACCCAGTTGAATAGGCTTCCACATTCCTTTTGCATACACTCGACGCATGTGACTGTGTTGTCACTGTCAACAGATGTTTAAATTGATTATCTGTCGGGTTGCCTTGTTGATTATCTGTCGGGTTGCCTTGTTGATCATCCGTCGGGTAGCTATCTGGCACTTGACTTCATTTCATTTATGCAGAATTACAAGACATCATCTATGTACAATTAATCAACCTATTCTGCATATCTAATTAAAGTCAATATGGCTTGAGTGCTACTACAGAATCTAAACAAGGTGTATGCAGAAATGTGCTACAGACTCATTATTACACAAGCTACTCACTCGATGGATAATTAATCATCATCCGTCGGGACTATATTGAGTCATCCGTCGGGACTATATTCCTTATCCGTCGAGTGCTACATTTTTCACTAAGTAAAATCTACTAAGGTATTTTGTTAATGAAATCATCAAGTTCACAACATATCCACAACAATCTCCCCCAATTTATTTCTACTGGAATTGTAGCCATAAATTAAGAGAAACTTGATGATAACAAAACACCCTAAAAATACAACTTTAAAAGTAAGTAGATAAAACTGTAAAGTGCTTCAAATAACAAAATGCATAAAGATTAGCTCACAGTTATTTTCAAGATGCTCCTCTAGCCTGAGCAGATTAATCTAATTCCTTGAAGATCTGGATCTCTTTTCAAGCTTTCTGTTATTTTCTTCTATCTGATTTTGGACATGTCTGTGGAATTCCAGTTCATCAAATTCTGAGAGATTTATCTTTTCTTGCATTTCCAAAAGAGTCTCATTGCTAGAGATGCTCAATTGGTCTTCTAATCTGAAAAATCTTCTAACTCCTTTGTCATCCATGAACTCCATTAGCCAGTAGGGCCTTAGATGCACTCTACTCCCTGTGTAAGGAATAGTTAAAGTCTTTGGGAGTGCATCTTTAGCTCTAATACTCCTCAGTTCTTCAATCTTCTTTAGAACAAGTCTTCTTGCAGTTACATTGAATCCAAAGTTCTTCTTGAATGATGAATAAACCTTTATCAGCACAGATTGGCTTTCTTGAAGGATCCTGTGAAGTGGCCATTGAATCTCCTTTCCTCCCTTGTACTTGAAAACTAACCTTTCAGGTAGATTCTTGTAGGCATCAATCCCTCTAACTTCTTCCAGTTCATCTAGATAGAGGTTTAGATCAGAGAATTCCTTGATGTCACATAAGTACATGTAATCTCCCTTGTTGACTTTGGATTGAGCTTTGGTTAGAGATTTGGATTTGAGAGGTGACAACTTCACTTTCTTGACTGCTCTTGACTTTGTTCTCTTTGGCTTGTTAAGGATTGGCAAATTGAAGTCAGGAATTGGTAGACTTTCCCAGTCTATTGGTTCATCCTTAGACACAATAGGTTCACCATGAATGTTCCTGTAAGGATCCACCACCTTAATATCTTCAAATACCACTGAGGGTTTTGATGCTTGAGTTGTAGTTGGAATGGATTCCTTGAGAAACCGATCCTCCAATTCCTTACCAACAAAGTTCAATTTCCTTTTGGTTCTTTTGGCCAATTCCTTGTATCTGTGAGATTTCTTCTGTTGTGGTTCAACTTGCTTCTTTGGATCTTGAGATTCAGTGATTTCAGATGGCTGAGCAGGAATTTGTTGTGTTGGTTTCACAGCTTGTAGCTTGGCCAAGATAGCAGTTTGCTCTTTCTTTTATTTAACCTTTTTAGCATCTAGAGCAGCTTGCTTCTTTTTTTGCTTCAATCTTACCTTTTCTTCTCTCTTTGCTTCAACAAATTGAGGATGTCCAGCCACCACACAAATTTCTTTACCATTCCTGAAAACTTTAGCAATTCTCCTTTTCAAAGCTGAATCAGCTGGATCCTTGTAGAAGGAAATGGATCTTGACAACAGTTTCTTCTCATCAGGCTTTGGTGTCTCATACACTGTATCCAAAGGGTTCTTTAGTGATGATTTTGGATAGTTCACCCTTGGCTTCAAAAGTACTTAGCCTTTGGAGATTTGATGCATGATGGCTGTCCTCTTTCCACATAGTTCATGCTCATTTTATTCACAGAGATTTGCCTGACTTGAGAGTGATGAATGGCTGACTTTTCTGGCTTCTTTTCTAGCCTAAACTTCTTTTGAATATCCTCATCAATTTTCTCCCAGTTGATTGGATTCAACTGCTCATTTTCAGCTGCTTTCAAACTAGTTGTTGCTTCCTTTATCAGATCAATGTTGTCCTTAGATGGTGGCTTTGAGATAGTAATTGTAGGCACAATTACTTTGCTAACTTGAATGTTGAGCACTTTTTGCTCCCCTTCACTCCTAGAACTCTCTTTCTCCCCCTTTTTGTTATCATCAAGCTGAGTAGAGGAGGAGGTTTGTGCAGCCACCAGTTTCTGAATCAAGTCTGTTTGTTGAGCTTGGTGTAGATAAATTGTTATAAGAGATGCTTCCATTGTTTTCATTCTTGTATCCAAGGAATCTATCTTTGTGGCAAGATCAGAATTTTTCTTGAGTTGTCTCTTAATGTCAAGCATTGTAGCTTCTGGAAGTTTAGAGTCCATCCTTTTTTCATCTCATCAATATCACCTTTGATAGTGTTGACATCTTGAGCATATTGAAAACCTTGGATTTGTTGTAGTTGCAGAGAAGCAAGATGTGCTTGAAGGAGCTTTTTGGTGCTGTCATTTCTGGGGGTTTGAAGAGCAGAATTTGTCTGATTTATGAGTTGAATCAGGGTTATCTTGAAGTAGTGTTCATCACATTGCTTTGAAAATGCCTAAGATGGCATGCCTGATCTTGAACTAGAGCCTACTTCTCCCCTATGTCCAATAGCTCTTTTTCACTATCTCCACCTTCACCTCCAAAGAATTCTTCTGAACCATCAGTCTCATAATCAACATCACCAGCTGTAGAAGGCAAAGCTGTGATGCCATCCTTAGCTCTTTGCATGGACTGTGTGGTGTGTACCAAGTTTAGCATCCTTTCTGCATTGTCATTGCCCTGTCTAGCTAAAAGTTGGTAGGCTGGAACAGGGTGAGTAAATATCTCAGCATCTAAGGAGGTGGAATCTATAACAACTTGAGTTTGCTGAGATAGTCCCTCCCTGTCTGCATCCTGGACATTCATTAAGTCACTTACAATAACATCCACCCTTATATCTTCAATACCTGCTTTTCTCACATTTTCTCTCTTTTCTTGCATCAAGGTCTCACCTTGGCTCACCACCCTCACACCCTCACCTTCACCATCTAAGGTGGGACTCCTCACACTCTCTTTTACCAATCCTGAAGAACTGGATTACATATTTTCACTCTTTTCCTCTCCTTTTTTCCTGGGAGCAACCCAGACTCTCACTCAGTTCACTCCCTTCCCTCAATCCTAGGAGTGATTGTACTACCACTAAGTCTTCTGCACTTGAGATAATTGATGAAATTTGAAGCTGTGCAGAGACACTCGACAGATAAGGAATATCCGTCGGGTTAGCAGTTTGTCTATCCGATGGATAACGGTAGTTAAGCTTATCCGTCGGGATACAATCACTACTCGACGGATGAGCAATCGAGTGAGTAGATATGAATGTGTTTGGAGTGGAAACTATTATGGACTCTATGTAGAATGATGAGAATTTTGGCACAGATGTCTCAACAGTTCCTGAAAGAATTGGCAAGTGAGCCAACAAATCATCCAAAAGATGATGCTCACTTGCACTAGATTTTGGCTTCCCTAACAGAGTTAAAGAAGGGGAATCAGGAATTGATGTGTTGATCATATATATCCACATCCAGAGAGTTTGTGGGAGAATTTGGTGTTTGAGGTGCTTCTATAACTAAAGATTTTGGCTGTGACTCCACATTTATTGGAGCCACATCAAACTGACTTTGAAAAGGTGCAGTGACTGTGTCTTCAGCACCAGTTTAGCACAGTGTGTGAACCCTGTGCATCCCCAAGGGTTTTTGGTTTCTTCTTTCTAGTATAGATTTGGGGTGAGCTTGTGTCCCTTACCCTTTTGGCATGTGCTCTTGGCTGAGAGCTTTGTTCAATAGTCACATCTTTTTGGGAGGATGCAACTAGCAATGAGCTTATGTCCTTATTAAGCACTGCAGTTTGTTGGGAAACTGCAGTGTGGCTAGGCTGGGAAACACTCACCTCTCCAACCTTATCCTTAGGGTTTCTTTGATGTTCACCCTGTCCCTCACCTTTCTTACCCACCTTCACACTCCCCTCTTTTGGTTTGGTGGATTTTGCAACTGGTATCTTTTGAGAGATACCAGAGGGGGCTTTCTTTGACTTGGATTTAGAAATTTTTGATGGTTTGGTAGCTTGGATAGGCAACTGTTGGGTCATTGACACAATTGCCAGAGCTACACTATAAGACAAAGAAATTTGTGAGGCAGGAAGAGTAAGGACAGCTGAACTTACCTCATTTACCTGAGGTGCCTCCATAACAGGAAAATAGAAGAGTGGCACCTCTTTGTGATGGTTTTCCTTGTTCAAATCTGCAATAATCCTTCTCTCTTGAACCCAACAATCTAATTTGTTAGTTGGGTTCTCAAGCATAATATCCTCTGAGAGGTGGTTAGCAATCATCATTAAAAATCTAGCATAATAAACATTTTTACCCCTCTTATTTAACTCCCCTAACTTAAACCCCAACTCAATTATGATAAGATCACTAAAGTTGAAAAATTTATCAGTAACAAGCATGTAAAGCATGTTAAGCATAGAGATATTGACAGAAAAAAATTACTGATTTTACCAGAAAAGACCTTGGTAACTACATCACATAGATAACTCCATTCCTTTCTAAGACCCAACCTCGTAATTTCACTTAATTTAGAAGTAGAGAGTGCATAGTTCATAGAGTTAAGCATGTTAATAATGTCAGTGTATGTGTGTGGTGAAGTTACAGTATTATCAGGAATCTTGAAACATGCTTTAACAATGTCACTATTAACACATAATTCCTTACTTTTAATAGTGAAATTGATAGTCTTATCAGCTGAGTTGTATGTAGCAGTTGTCCACATCTCTTCAACAACCTCACAGTAGATGGTGGGTGATTCCAGCATGGCATAGTTAAATTTGCAGTTCTTCACAAAATCCATCATCTTGTGGTAGTCACCAGACTGTTGAATCCCCTTGTTCACAAGAGTAGTTAAGTTGTTCTCATAAATAAATCCAGTTTGAGACATTATCTCGACGACAGGTGCTATTGTTAGAGAGTAAAAACTTGCAGAGAGAGAGTAAGTGCTTTTGAGAAATAAAGAAATTAGAGCAGATGATTTGAGAATGATAAAAGAAAAGTAATGAAAATGAATTAAGCTTTTATATTATCTCAAAAATAACTGTCAAAAATAATAAAGTAAAATAAAGTAACCAATAAGAATTGCCCAAAGTAGCCGTTTAAAAAAAATGAACTGTAAAAATTCCATCAATTATCGGTCGTGTTATGCTTACAAACTGTAAGTATACTCGATGGATAATGTTCAGAGAATCAACGACTAAGAATAAGACAATTCGACGGATGAGGATAAATCAGTTATCCGTCGAGTCATAAAATATTCCAGAAAAGTAATTGATTTTATTAACAAATAGTATACCGACGGATGATCAAACTCGATGGATAGTGACCATCCGTCGAGATGTAAATTTTAACTTAGCCAAAATTTCATCCATGACTGAAAAATCAATTAAATTTCAGGCCGCATTACAACTTGCAAACAATCTATAAAGAGTCAAGAGTAATTTAGCATACCTAACTCACTTACCAACCTTGAAAAGGTGGATTCATCCAGTGGCTTGGTAAATATATCTGCAAGCTGCTTTTCACTTGGAACAAAATGTAGTTCCACAATACCATTCATTACATGTTCCCTTATGAAGTGGTACTTGATGTCTATGTGCTTTGTCCTTGAATGCTGTACTGGATTTTCAGTGATGGCAATTGCACTTGTGTTATCACAGAAAATGGGAATCCTTTTAACTTGCAAACCATAGTCTAGCAATTGGTTTTTCATCCACAAAATTTGTGCACAGCAACTACCAACAACAATATATTCAGCTTCAGTTGTAGAAGTAGAAACTGAATTTTGCTTTTTACTGAACCAGAACACAAGCTTGTTTCCTAGAAATTAACAGGTTCATGTTGTACTTTTTCTATCAATTCTACAACCTGCATAATCTGCATCTGAATAACCAGTTAGATCAAAACCAGAATCTCTAGGGTACCAAATGCCAAGTTTTGGTGTTCCCTTGAGATATCTGAAAATTCTCTTAATAGCTACTAAGTGAGATTCTCTAGGATCAGCCTGAAATCTAGCACACAAACATGTAGCAAACATTATATCTGTCCCTACTAGCTGTTAAGTACAGAAGTGAGCCAACCATGCCCCTATAACTTGAAATATCCACAGACTTTTCAGTAGTGTTTAATTCAAGCATAGTTGCAGTGGCCATGGGAGTTTTTACAAATGTGCAATACATTAGATCAAACTTCTTTAAAAGATCATAAATGTATTTAGTTTGACTAATGAATATTCCATCACTAACTTGCTTAACTTGCAAACCAAGAAAGTAAGTTAGTTCCCCCATCATACTCATTTCATACTTACTTTGCATCAATTTGGCAAACTTTTTGCAAAGTTTTTCATTTGTAGAGCCAAAAATAATGTCATCTACATAAATTTGAACAAGTATACTAGAGTCATTAACATTTATAAAGAAAAGAGTTTCGTCTACAGTACCTCTAGTGAAGTGATTCTCTAAAAGAAACTTTGACAAAGTGTCATACCAGGCTCTAGGTGCTTGCTTCAGTCCATAAAGTGCTTTCAAAAGATAGTAAACATATTCTGGAAAGTTTGGATCTTCAAAACCAGGAGGCTGACTGACATAGACTTCCCCCTCCAAATCTCCATTCAGAAAGGCACTTTTGACATCCATTTGATAGACTTTGAAATTGGCATGGGTTGCATAGGCTAAAAAGATTCTGATGGCTTCAAGTCTTGCAACAGGAGCAAATGTTTCATCAAAATCTATTCCTTCTTGTTGACAATAGCCCTTAGCAACCAATCTAGCTTTGTTCCTGACTACTATGCCATTTTCATCCATCTTGTTTCTGAATACCCATTTGGTGTTTATTGGATTCTTTCCTTTAGGCTTGGGTACCAGCTTCCATACCTTATTCCTCTCAAATTGGTTTAGCTCCTCCTGCATAGCTAAAATCCAATCAGGATCCAATAAAGCTTCTTCTACCTTCTTTGGTTCTTCCTTAGAAAGAAAGCTACTAGTATAGACATTCTTCTTGAGTTGCTCTCCTTGTTTGAACTCTAGAAGATACATCACCAATGATGAGCTCAAAGGGATGATCCTTTGTCAATTTCCTTCGTTGAGGTATATTAGCTCTAGATGAAGAGGCCTCATTGTTGTCTTGATGTGTGATTGAGTTTAGATTATTAGAAACTCCCCCTGAGTTAATGGATCTTTGATTTGAGAATGGGGAACTTTCTGTAAGTGATCTATTCTGACCTCCAGCTTCTTTTGATGACCCGACGGATGGTGAATTTTGAGTACCGACGGATGAAACTGGTTGTCTCCCGACGGATAAAACAGATTGCCTCCCGACGGATGAAGTATTATGCAACTCGACAGATGTTGAATTTTGTGCTTCATTGGTAGTGGATTTTTCTGCATTATCCTTTGATACTATTTCTTGATCACTTTCATCATCACTGTCATCACTAACCATCTCCACATTGTCAAATTTGAGGCTCTCATGGTAATCTCCATCTTGCAGTCCTTCAATCTTTTTATCATCAAACACAACATGTATTGATTCTACAGCAATGTTGGTTCTTAGATTATAGACTCTATATGCTTTACCAACAGCATATCCAACAAAATTTCCTTCATCTGCTTTAGCATCAAACTTCCCATTCTGATCAGTTTGATTTCTCAAGATATAACATTTGCAGCCAAAGACATGAAGAAAATTTAGAGTTGGCTTCTTGTTCTTGAACAATTGATAGGGAGTCATGCATTTTGCTTGATTAACCAGAGAAATATCCTGAGTGTAGCATGCAGTATTTACAGCTTCAGCCCAAAAATATGTGGGTAACTTAGACTCTTCAAGCATTGTCCTTGCAGCTTCAATAAGTGATATGTTCTTCCTTTCTACTACTCCATTTTGTTGTGGAGTTTTTGCTGCTGAAAACTCATGCAAAATCCCATTTTCTTCACAAAATGCTCTCATGACAGAATTCTTGAACTCAGTTCCATTGTCACTCCTGATTCTTCTAACTTTGAAATCAGGATGATTATTGACTTGCCTTAGGTGATTGATGATGATTTCACTAGCCTCATCTTTAGACTTTAGGAAATATGTCCAAGAGAACTTTGAGAAATCATCTACAATTACTAGGCAAAATCTTTTCCTTGAGATGGACAACACATTGACTGGTCCAAACAAATCCATGTGTAGCAGTTGCAAAGGTTCTTCAATTGTTGAATCAAGCTTCTTTCTGAATGATGATTTGATCTGCTTTCCCTTTTGGCAGGCATCACACAATCCATCCTTAGAAAACTCCACTTGAGGAATATCTCTAACCGGTTCTTTCTTTACAAGTTCATTCATGGTCTTGAAGTTTAAATGGGATAGCTTCTTGTGCCATAACCAACTTTCATCCTGACTTGCTTTGCTGAGAAGACAAGTAACAGATTATGCATTTGATGAGTTGAAGTCAGCTAGGTACACATTTCCTTTTCTCATTCCAGTGAGAACCACTGTGTTGCTTCTTTTGTTTATCACAACACAGGCTTCAGAGTTGAAGTTTATTGAATTGCCTTTATCACATAGCTGGCTGATACTCAACAAATTGTGCTTGAGACCATCCACTAAGGCAACCTCCTCAATAATGATATTGTCTTTTGAAATCAAGCCATATCCCACAGTATAACCCTTTCTGTCATCTCCAAAAGTAATACTTGGGCCAACTCTCTCCTTGAACTCTGTGAGCAGGGTTGAATCACCAGTCATGTGTCTTGAACAACCACTATCCAAGTACCATAGATTCTTTCTGTTTCCCTGCACACATAAAAATCAAATCAAGTTGATTTTGGTACCCAAGTTTCCTTGGGTCCTGCCTTGTTAGCTTTCTTTTTCTGTTTCTTAGGTTTGATTTCATTTGACTTGGGGATATCAGATTCATCCTTAGTCATTTGAGTTGGACCTTTGAAACCATTCATTATAGCAGAATTATCATGCATATTTTGATTAACAGGAAATGGCATGCTACTAGTAAACATGTTATTCCAGTAAGGCATGCTAAATGGCATTTATGGCATATTAAATGCAGCATAATAAGGATTAGGTGCAAATGGCATATTAGCAAACTGTGCATTCATATTCTGTGTATACATAGCATTCATAGGCATAGAAGGCATGGCATTTATGTTGAGAAAATGAGGTGGCACATATATGGAAGTAGGCATGGCAGTTTTGTAATTAACAGACAAATGATTTACACTACCACACTTGACACAGATTTTTCTAGGGGCATATTTATCAGGTGTGTAGGTGTTATGCTTGTTAATTCCTACTTTACCATTTCTATTATTTTTCTTTTTAGCCTCTGTTTTAACCTCAATCTTTTCCAGTCTGTCACTCAATTGCTTGACAGTCATATGACCAATATTAGCCTTTTTCTCCTTCTTCACTTGACTGGATTCTCCTGGAATAAAATTCTTGGAAACTGATCCATATTTCTCATTTAACTTGGCAAGTTTGGCGTTACTCATAGGTTTGCTCACAGTCGACAGATGAGGATTTATATCACTCGACGGATAACCATTTTTGTTATCCGACATATGACCCTCATCATCCGTCAAGTCTACATCTGTTAGCAACCCTTCAACCAAATTGGATTCCAGCTTCTCCTTATTCTTCTTCCAGGATGCATCACAAAAGGACTCAATACCTTTAACTTTGGTGATTTGAGCATGAACATCTCTAGATGTTTTCCATGCCTTAATCACCTCCTTTTCTCGTTCAAGCTGCTTCTTCAAGATCTTTTCTTTCTTCAAGGACTCAGTTAATTCATCCTTAGCAATTTTACACTCAATTCTCAATTTTTCAAATTCAGCGAACTGAGATTCTAGCACATTATTCCTCTCACTTAAAAACAAATTGTTTTCTTTGATTTTAGCATTTTCCTTAGTAAGAGACTTAAGTGTAACACGCAAATGATATAATTCTGTAACATGTTATTTATTGCATCATTACACCCAGCTTTAGATAAATATGCAAGGTTAGTGGTGATTACCTGATTACTTGATGAACTTGTCTCTGTTCCATCAGACTTGGCCATTAGGGCTAGATTGACATAGCTGACATCCTCATCCTCATCCAGACCATCTGTTTCCCAATCATTTTCTTGTGTAATGAAAGCCCTTTCTTTTTGTTTGAGCAACTCAAAGTATTTCTGTTTATAATCCACAGGATCAAACTTCTTTTTGTTAGAATCTGACTTTCTACACTCACTGGAAAAATGCCATGCTAAGCCACATTTGAAACATTTGAATTTTGATTTATCCACCATGTTTCTATTTGGCTTAGCTGCTCCAAAGTTCTTCTTGAACTTGAGCTTGGAAAATCTTCTGGAAAGAAATGCAAGATGTTCATCAATATCCTCCATATCATCTTGGCTCAAAGAATCTTCATTTTCTGCTACCAGCCCCTTGCCCTTATTTTCACAGACCTTTAAAGTTGATTCAACAGCTTCCATCTTCATCTCCTTCTCTTTCTCTAACTCAGAAACTAGTGTAATGGATCCTCCTTTATTCTTTCCTCTCTCCATCCTCTCATCTTGTTCTATTTCAAGCTCAAAAGTTTTCAGGATTCCATACAGTCTCTCCAAAGTAAACTCCTTGTAATCTTGAGAGTTTCTCAATGAGACTGTCATAGGTTTCCATTCCTTTGGAAGAGATCTAAGGAACTTAATATTGGAGTCTTTTAATTGATAGACCCTTTCATGCAACTTCAGAGCATTTAATAGTTTTTGAAATCTACTAAAAATGTCAGTGAAAGACTCACTATCTTCACTATAAAAGTGCTCATATTGCTGAATTAGCAGCTGCATCTTATTTTCCCTGACTTGTTCAGTGCCATCACAGATAATCTGTATTGTATCCCAAACTTCCTTGGCAGTTTTGCAATTGATGATGTTGTCAAACATGTCACCATCAACTCCATTGAATAGAATATTCATGGCATTCTTATCCTTCCTGACTTGTTCAATATCAGGATCCGACCAATCATGCCTTGGCTTAGGAACTGATGGCTCATTTTCAGTTGCAGCTCTCATTGGTACATGAGGGCCTCTCTCTATGCAATCTACATAGGCCTCATCTTGAGAAAGTAAATGAAGATGCATCTTTACCTTCCAGTGATGGTAATTGTCTTTGTCCAGAAAAGGAATCTTGACTCCAACATCCTTCTTGTTCATCTTGTTATTTGTTGTGATCTTTAAACTCTTTGTTCTTTAAGAGCTTGCTCTGATACCAATTATTAGTCCCTAACAATGCAACAATAATTACAGAAGGGGAGTTGAATCGAATTCTTGAACCTTTTTCAAAAATATAAAATGTTATATTTTAATAATATATAAGTGTTTGATTTGCAAAGTGCGGAATAAGAAGTTAGTAAAATCAGAACACAAGTAATTAAAAACACAAGTCTTTATAAACTTTCTGTTGGATTTGAATGTATCCTCCAGAGATATATATTATATCAAGAGAACTCTGTGTAGCAAGATTAGCTCACAACTGCTTACAAATATGAACAACTAAGTTTACAGAGAAATGCTAAGGATGCAGCTTACAATTGTTTCTCTGAGATAATGTTCTTAGTCTTGTTCTTGTTGTTCTATTTGCTACTTCTTGGTTTATATATCACCAAGATTACAAAGTAATAAGACAAGATAATAAAACAAAACCTATCAAGTCTAATAATATGCTGCTTCATTACTCTATTCCAGCATCTTTGAATATCTTCATAATAGCATGGAAATGGCAATGCTTCTTTGTTCTCTAAAATCCAGTTGAATAGGCTTCCACATTCCTTTTGCATACACTCGACACATGTGACTGTGTTGTCACTTTCAACAGATGTTTGAATTGATTATCCGTCGGGTGCATGATCATCTGTCGGGTTGCCTTGTTAATCATCCGTCGAGTGGCATTGTTGTTTATCCGTCGGGTAGCTATCTGGAACTTGACTTCATTTTATTTATGCAGAATTACAAGACATCATCTATGTATAATTAATCAACCTATTCTGCATATCTAATTAAAGTCAACATGACTTGAGTGCTACTACAGAATATAAACAAGGTGTATGCAGAAATGTGCTACAGACTCATTATTACACAAGATACTCACTCGATTGATAATTAATCATCATCCGTCGGGACTATATTGAGTCATTCCGTCGGGACTATATTCATTATCCGTCGAAGTCTACATTCTACTTGGAACGCTTCATATCGGCTTAAGTTGGTGTTTTAGACTCAAGTATTTGGTGGTTTTGATGTGTTTTGTGTTGAGTCATTGCAGGGCACGAGCCATAGGTGGAAATGAGCTTTTATATGATTATATGTTGATAAGAGATCAGGGAAGGAATCGTGGAAGTTTGTACAAAGGACGGAGCGCAAAAAGAAGAAGGCTGCAGAAATTCTACAGAAAGCAGACGCGCCCGCGCCCCATTTGTCAAACACAGAGCACGCCCGCACCTGTTCAAGCGCGCCCGCGCCAGCCAAATTCTGCAGAATCCAGATTTTATTATAATTTGGTTATTGCGAGAGTTCAGGTCAACCGGGGGTTATATATATAAAAAAAGAAGACGTTTTTAAAAACTTGAAAGCGAGGGAGAACATAGAGTAGACCTAAAGCACAAAAGACGGCTCAAGAGAAGAAGATTTAGTTTTCACTTTTGTATTCTTCGATTTAGGAGATACTTTTGGATGCTTGTTTTGATTTGTTCTAAACCCTAGTACTTTTATATTATCTCGTAGTAATTCTGAACTTAATTATTATCATATTTTTATTGGAACCCATGGTGACGATGTGTTCGATCATGAACTAATCATTGTCATGGGGTCCTAACGGATTTATTTATGGATTTCAATAGTTGATTGTTCTAAATTGTTAGTGTCTGGTGATTTATGATTTCCTAGTATGGTTGTACTTATTCTTCTTAGATGCGTAGCTAACATCTAAGTCGTTTGTTAATCTTTATTGAAGCGAAGTGGATATAGAGGTTTAGAACTTAGCATGCTAGCATAGGTTTATGTATGTTATAATGCATGATTTGTAGTATAATTTTAACCATCTTACGCTGGCCTATGTAATCTCAATAGATAACTTGCTCATTAAACCGTTATATTTTCAAATCTTATAGACATATAGGGTCAAAGCATAATTGGTGTCTGCTCAACATCTATCTTATTTGTGGATGTTTAGTAGTAGGGTATACGTATATCGAAAGATAGCGTATACTAATTTCGTGTTATATGATTAGTTGTCATCACCATCACATGCTAAGATTAAAGGTATAAACTCTGAATGAAATATTTAATGAAGTTAGAATCTCATGTTTTATCTCATATAAGTAAATCAGTTTTATTCTCTTAGTGAATGCATGCTAGTATAATCACTTTAATTAGTTAATCAACTCAAAATTGATACTTGTCTTAGCAGTGAATAATAACCATACATTATTGCATAAGTGTATATTCTGTTTAAACCAGTCTCTGTGGGAACGAACTTAACTTAATCTTATACTACTTTTGATCACGTACGCTTACGTGGTTTTGCGTGAACAAGTTTTTGGCGCTGCTGTCGGGGATCGGTGTTAAATTTAGTTATGTGCTTATCATCAGTGGTCGTTAAAGTTCACTGACTTCGGATTATTCTTCTTACAAAGTTTACCTTGTTTGTGTGTTCAGGTATTCGATCGAGCGTGTATGCGAACACGTTCTCAATCTCGTAAGGACAAACTAGAAGAAGTAGAAAAGGAAGTGATCATTGCAATGGGAGAATCAGCTGCAGAAACGAAAGCATTGAAGGATTATTCTCAACCGAAAATCAATGACATCTAGTCTAGCATTGTCAGACCAGCCATTGCAACTAATACCTTTGAAATCAAGCCTAGAACAATTCAAATGGTACTGAATTCAGTCCAGTTTGGGGGTTCTCCAACGAAAGATCCCAATATGCACATTAGGGATTTCATCGAGATCTGCGACACCTTCAAGTTCAACGGTGTTTCGGAAGATGCTGTGAAACTGAGACTTTTCCCATTTTCTCTGAGGGATAAAACTAAGAGCCGGTTGCACTCTCTACCACCAGGTTCTATTATGACATGGGAAGATCTCGCTCATAAATTTCTTACTAAATTCTTCCCTATGGAAAAAACAGCTACAATCAGGAATGCTCTTACTCAATTTCACAGCATTCAGGAGAATCTTTATGTGAAGCTTGGGAGCGCTACAAGGAGATGCTTAGGAAGTGTCCTTACCATGGAATGCCTGATTGGATGGTAATAAATTAATTCTATAATGGTTTGGGAACACAGTCAAGACATGTGCTCGATGCAGCATCAGGTGGAGCTTTATGGGCTAAGAGCTATGAGGAAGCTTATAAGCTAATTGAGATGATGGCCGCTAATGAATATCAGAATTCAACTCAGAGACTACCACATGGCAAGGTAGCAGAAATTCTGGAGGTGGATACAGCTATGGCTATAGCTGCTCAGCTAAAGGCGTTAACTATGAAAGTGGATTCTCTTGCTAACTATGGAGTTCATCATATAGCAAGTGTTTGTGAGATTTGTGCAGGTGCACATGCGACAGATCAATGTGCTATATCTAGTGAATCGGCACAGTTTGTGAGCAACTTTCAGAGTTCGCAGCAACCAGTTCCTGCCACTTATCATCCTAACAACTGCAACCATCCTAACTTCAGCTGGAGCAATAATCAGGGTGGTATACAACAGCCTTACCAGCAGTTTGGAAATAAGCCTTTCAATCCTCTTGGTTTTCAGTAACAGTTTGCACCAAGGCAACAATTTCAGCCGCAGGGAATGCAACAACAATCTCATGGAGGTGCAGGTCCATCTTCGAATGAAAAATCTGAATTGGAGGAGTTGAGGCTGATGTGCAAAAGTCAAGCGGTTTCAATCAAAACTCTGGAGAATTAAATAGGGCAAATTGCCAATGCTTTATTGAACCGACCACAAGGAACTCTTCCTAGTGATACAGAAGCTAATCCAGGCAAGAGGGAAGTCAAGGAACAGTTGAAGGCAATCACCTTGAGGTCTGGAAAGGTCGCTAGCCCTAAAAATCATTAAAATGAAGAATTTGAAAGTTTTTTCCAGAAGGTGGGCGCGCCTGCACCCATATCAAGCGCACCCGCGCCCTTGCCAGCTTCAAAAAATGTAATTCTTGAGGAAATAGCTGATCAGAAAGGGGTCAAAGCGAAACGAAGAAGACTTCTAATGAAAATACTACTCCTAAGCAAAATACAGGAGTTAAACAAGTCTATCTGCCTCCTCCATATCCTAAAAGACTTCAGAAGCAGAAGTTCGATAAACATTTTGCCAAATTTCTGGAGGTTTTCAAGAAATTGCATATTAACATACCTTTTGCGGAAGCTCTAGAACAAATGTCGAGCTATGATAAGTTCATGAAGGGTATTCTTTCTTGGAAGCTTAAACTTGAAGAGTTGGAAACCATTGCTCTAACGGAAGAGTGCAGTTTTGTGCTGCAACAGAAACTATCTCCTAAACTTAAAGATCCAGGAAGCTTCACGATACCATGCACTATTGAAAACTTATATTATGACAAGTGCTTGTGTGAATTGGGAGCTAGCATCAATCTGATGCTATTTTTATCTTCAAAAAGCGTGGTCTGCCTGATCCAAAACCTGTAAACATGTCCTTACAACTAGCTGATCGATCCATCACTTATCTGTGAGGTGTGGTGGAGGATGTATTGTTTAAAATGGAAAAACTCATCTTCCCTGCTGATTTTGTCATTCTGGACTTTGAGGAAGATAAGAAGATTCCCATTATCTTGGGGAGACCATTCTTAGCTACTGGCCGAACTCTGATCGATGTATAGAAGGGTGAGCTTACTATAAGGGTTCAGGATTAGGACGTTACCTTTAATATCTTCAATGCAATGAAATTCCCTACTAATGAAGAGGAGTGCTTTGAAGTAGAGTTGGTCGACTCTGTAGTGAATTCGGAGCTTGATCAATTGCTAAGGACTAACACTTTAGAGAGAGCCTTAACAGGGGAATTTGATAATGAAGATGAAGAAGGGGAAGAGCAACTGCAGTATTTGAATGCATCTCCGTGGAAAAAGAGATTGGACTTGCCATTCGAGTCTCTTGAATTACCAGAGCTTAAAAATTCTCAAGAGCGTCACAAACCATCTATTGAGGAAGCTCCCACACTTGAGCTCAAACCACTTCCTAATCACTTGATGTATGTTTTTTTAGGTGATGCATCTACTTTGCCTGTTATTATTGCATCTGACCTTTCAGGTAGTGATGAAGACAAGCTCTTGTGAGTTCCGAGAGAATTTAAATCGGCAATCGGATGGACTATAGCAGATATCAAGGGAATCAGCCCTTCTTATTGCATGCATAAATTTCTGCTTGAGGAAGGAAGTAAACCAACCGTTGAACAACAGAGGAGACTCAATCCTATCATGAAGGAGGTAGTGAAGAAAAAAATTCTTAAATGGCTGGATGCATTGATCATCTATCCTATTTTTGATAGTTCATGGGTGAGCCCGTTATAGTATGTGCCTAAGAAAGGAAGCATTACAATTGTTTCTACTAAAAAAAATGAGCTCATTCATACTCGGACAGTCACAGGATGGAGAGTATGCATGGATTATCGGAAGCTGAATAAAACCACTAAGAAGGATCACTTCCCTCTTCCATTTATTGATCAAATGCTTGACATGTTGGCTGACCATGAGTATTATTGTCTTCTGAATGGGTATTCGGCCTATAATCTGATTTGCATTGCCCCAGAAGATCAAGAGAATACCACTTTACTTGTCCTTTTGGCACTTTCGCTTTCCGTCGAGTTTCTTTCGGACTTTGTGGTGTACCTGCTACTTTCCAGAGATGCATGATGGCCATATTCTCCGACATTATTGGTACCAATGTGGAGGTGTTTATGGATGACTTTTCTGTGTTCGGGACTTCTTATGATGAGTGTTTGCATAATCTTGGCTTGGTGCTGAAAAGATGCGTTGAGGCCAATCTGGTATTGGGAAAAATGTCACTTCATGTTGCAACAGGGTATCATTCTTGGGCACAAGGTATCTAGCAAAGGTCTTGAAATGGATAAGGCCAAGGTGGGGGTTATTGAAAATCTTCCTCCACCAATCTCAGTTAAAGGAATCCGTAGTTTTCTTGGTCATGTGGGATTTTATCGGCGATTCATCAAAGACTTCTCCAAAATCTCTGAACCCTTGTGCAATCTGTTGGAGAAGGATGTTCCCCTCAGATTTGATGAAGAATGTTTGGCTGCTTTCGAGAGTTTGAAAAATAGTTTGACTACAACACCTGTTATTACTGCACCTGATTGGAATGAGCCCTTCGAGATGGTGTGTGATGCTAGTAATTTTGCAGTTGGAGCTATTCTTGGCCAGATAAAGAAGAACATTTTTCATGTGGTTTACTATTCTAGTAAAACCCTTAATGGTGCTCAGCTGAATTACACTACTACAGAGAAGGAGCTTTTGGCAATTGTATACAGTTTCGAGAAATTTCGATCTTATTTGTTTGGGACAAAAGTGACGGTTACACTGATCATGCTGCTATTCGATATCTGGTCTCGAAGAAAGATTCAAAACCTCCATTGATTCAATGGATTCTCTTATTACAAGAATTCAAGCTGGAAATCAAAGACAAGAAAGGTACATAAAATCAGGTAGCGGATCATCTCTCACATTTGGAAGATCAAGGAAAAGCTTCACAGGATAAGACGTTGATCAATGAATCTTTTCCAGATGAGCAACTTTTTGGGGTGAAAGAAGAAGAGCCATGGTTTGCAGATATTGTGAACTATCTTGTGAGTAATGTTATTCCCTCAGAATTCTCTTATGCTCAAAGGAAGAAGTTTCTACATGAGGTGAAGTGATATCGATGGGATGAGTCATTCTTTTTAGAAAGAGGACATATCAGATTATCAGGAGGTGCATTCCGTATAGTGAGACGGAGGGTATCTTGCGAGACGGTCATTCTACTATGTATGGTGGCCATTATGGTGGAGAGAAGACAGTTGTCCGTATCCTTCAAGCGGGATTTTTCTGGCCTACTTTGTTTAAAGATTCTCATTAGTTCGTGTTGAGATGTGATTGCTGCCAATGAGTTGGAAATATGTCCAAAAGAGATGAGATATCTCTCAATGTGTTTCTCGAAGTTGAGATTTTCGATGTTTAGGGAATCGACTTCATGGGGCCATTTGTCTCGTCATGCAATAATCAATATATTCTTTTAGCGGTGGATTATATGTCTAAATGGCTCGAGGTTAAAGCTTTGCCAACCAACGATGCTAAGGTGGTGATCAATTTTCTTCATAAGCAGATATTCACACGTTTCGGTACTCCAAGGGTCATAATTAGTGATGAGGGATCGCATTTCCGCAATCGCAAATTTACTGCATTAATGGAAAAAAATCATGTGAATCATCGTGTGGCCACAACTTATCATCCCCAAACTAATGGGCAAGCTGAAGTCTCTAATCGAGAGATCAAGCGAATCTTGGAGAAGGTTGTGAGTCCATCAAGGAAAGATTGGTCTTTGAAGCTAGATGAAGCTGTTTGGGCCTACAGAACATCATTCAAGACTCCTCTAGGCATGTCTCCTTTCCAGTTGGTATATGGTAAGGCGTGTCATTTGTCTGCGGAGCTAGAACATAAAGCATATTGGGCACTGAAGAAGCTGAATCTTGACATGGAAGCTGATGGAGAAAAGAGAATGCTCAAACTTAATGAACTCAATGATTTTCATCTACAGGCTTATGAAAACAACAAGTTATACAAGGAGAAGGTCAAGAGATGGCATGATAGGAGGTTAGTGCACAAGACATTTGTGCCTGGTCAGCAAGTTCTGTTGTTCAACTCTCGTCTCTGACTTTTTCCAGGAAAGCTTAAGTCACGGTGGTCAGGTCCGTTCATTGTCAAAATTGTGTTTCCACATAGAGCTGTGAAAATTTTTGATAAGCATCTGGAAAGCGTTCAAAGTAAATGGTCAGAGGTTAAGCATTATTATAGGGATACGGTGAACCGTGAGGTGGTGAGCGCTGTTCTTGCGACAACTTAATTTCGAAGTTTCACGTCAAGGTAAAGACGTAAAACAAGCGCTTCGTGGGAGGCAAACCATGCATTTTTTGTATTTTTTCTAAAGAAAAAAATAATCAAAAAACTGAAAATTTTTCCAGAAGCGCGGCGCGCCCCTGCGAGGTCCGTGGAAAAGAAAAAAAGAGTGAAAAAAACAAAAAAATTAGATTAACCCAAGCCCAAACCCGAATTATACCCTAATTCTAACCCTATTTCTACACCCTAAACAACTCCCTACCCCTCCTATCTCTATCCTATATATACATACATCTACATATATACTAACACATCTCTTATACCCACAAACCCTAGCCTCATCTACATACAATACTTACACCCAAATCTCTATCAATTGTGATTATGGCACCCAAAAGAGCACGAACCACGGGGAGTAGTAGCACCCATCCCTCATCTACCAAGGATTCTAGCGTGGGTGGCACGGAGAACAGATTTACTTCAACGGAGGCTCAGGCGAAGTTCACTAGGTTGATGTCTAAGCCGATTTCTGAGAGGGGACTTTTACCCACGGCTAAGGATGGGAAGCTGTTGGAGATGATTTTTGAGAAGGGTTGGCAGACTTTCTGTGAGACACCCGTTGCAGTTCCGATGAGCATTGTGCGGGAATTTTACACAAATGCTAAGGAGGACAAGAATGTGTATTCTGTTATTCGTGGGTTGACTGTTGTTCATCGCCCGGCTGCTATTCATCGGGTTATAAATCAACCCGCGAGGCCTAGGACTGCTGATGATTAGGGTGCAGAAAACTAGGGAGAATTTAGAATTGGATTACATTTTGGCAGAGTTGTGTGTTACAGCCACAGAGAGGAAGTACAAAGCAGGCACCACTGAGCCACTTACTTTTCTTGCTTCTTGTATGAACAGGTATGCTAGGCCTTGGAACATGTTTGTGTGTGCTAATATCATACCATCTTCACATTCACACTGAGGTTACTGTGGATCGGGCTATTCTGCTGTGGGGGATTTTGAATGAAGAATATATTGATCTCGGCTATGTGATTCATCAAAGTATGCTGTGTTTTCTGTGAGGGGGAACCATGGGGGCGATTTCTCATGCCTCCATTGTTACGAAGTTGTGTACTTCGGTTGGTGTTAGGTGGCTCGAGCATGAGCAACTGCAGATGCCGGGTGCTCCCATTGATAGCTCGACAATTTCGGTGATGCAGGAGTAGTATAGCGGTAAAGTCCATGAGAAGGGATTGGGTTATACATATGATCATCTATCGGGTGGCTGACCAGCTGACCAGACGTATGCATGAGGTTCTTCTCAGGCACAGCAGGCAGCTGCTAGATTCTCTCGTGCAACCGCTAGATCTTCTAGTGCACAGCAGATAAGGGATATGACTGGACTTGGAGATGCTCGGTATAGGAGATTTACTAGGCGTATGGATGCCATGCATGACATTCACAGCCATTTTTCTCAGGATTTGACACATGCTTTTAGTACTGCTTTTAGAATAGTGTCAAGGTCGATTGACCAGTATTTGGAGAGAGTACTATTTACCCGCAACCTGATTCTCCACCCGAGAAGGGTGATCCCACCGACGACTAGGTATGCCTTGTATCCTTATTATTACCTTCAATGAGGATATTGAATATTTTAAGTTTGGGGGTGATAATGTAAGGATTAGTTGTGTGTCGTGTTCATATAGATTCATATTGCATATTTAGTTATAGTTCGTACATTATTTTTGCATGATTGTTCATATAGGTCCTATTTGTTTGCATATTTGTTCATGTTATTATATGAGTCCATGTAGTTTCATTTGCATGCATATAACATGATTCCGTAGGATGAGCTGTTTCTGATTGGTAGGTTGGTGTTGATTTGAGTGTAATGATGTCAAATTAGATGAATGATTAAGTCCTAATGAATTGATTTGCATGCCGAGAAACAAAGTTTTTTCACAAGTCTTATAGGTTGCTTTTGAACTATCATGATCATACTTGTTTGTTTGTTGGAATTTAATCACTTGGTTATATTTAGAATTTTTGCTATTCTCGTAATGACGTAAGAACACTGAATTTTGTAAACTAGGGAAAAATATGGATATCATTGCTAGTTGTGAATAAAATTAGGCGTCAAATGGCTAGTAGCCGGCTCATATTTTTTTAGTAGTCTAGGGTTGAATGAGATGAAGCGAAACATACTCATTCAGAATCATTGAAAGGCAAAGAAAGAAAAAAAAGAAAAGAAAAGAAAAAAATTATGTTAGTATATGCAAAATTGACCAAGGGTGAGCTCTTTAATACTCGAGCAATTAAGTTCTAGGGGACTTTGTGCCTAGTGACCTAAGCCTTGTATGGTCTGGGATCCGCTAACCTAACGCTCGCTCTATGGGTATTATTTCATAAGTCTTTTGGGACCTCATTCATTGAATGGTCAAATAAGCATTTGTGTTTGATGTGTTTCAATATTATAGCATGATCCTTATATAACTCTAGTAAAATTGAGGTGTTGTGAGTCATTATGTGTTTACCGTCTATTCTATTTATAAATTTGTGATTGTTTTGGCGAAGGATAGGATATGGTTATTGATCTAGTGTTGAAAGTATATCTGATAAGCATCTCACACATGCATATTTCTGGTTTGTATGTTGGTTTATGGGATTTAGTTGAACTCTGTTTAAAGTCATTGCATTCTTAGAGACCTTGCTTATTGATATGGTTATGGTTATTCTGAGGGGATCGTTGCATTTTCACGTAGTTGCATTCATGCAGTAGTTTTGTTAATAGTGTCAAGTCTGTTTATGCTTGAGGACAAGCGTCGATTTAGGTTTGGGGTGTGATAAGTGGATTTTATATCTACTTGGAACGCTTCACATCGGCTTAAGTTGGTGTTTTGCACTCAAGTATTTGGTGTTTTTGATGTATTTTGTATTGAGTCATTGCAGGGCACTAGTCAGAGGTGGAAATGAGCTTTCAAATGATTATATGTTAATAAGAGATCAGGGAAGGAGTCGTGGAAGTTTGTACGAAGGACGGAGCGCAAAAAGAAGAAAGCTGCAGAAATTCTACAGAAAGCAGGCGCGCCCGCGCCCCATTTGTTAGACACAGAGCATGCCCGCGCCTGTTCAAGCGCGCCCGCGCCAGCAAAATTTTGCAGGATCCTGATTTGATTACAATTTAGTTATTGCGAGAGTCCAGGTCAACCAGGGCTATATATAGAAAGAAAAGAAGACGTTTTTAAAAACAAGAAAGCGAGGGAGAACATAGAGAAGACCTAAAGTACACAAGACGTCTAAGGAGAAGAAGATTTAGTTTTCACTTTTGTATTCTTCAATTTAGGCGATACTTTTGGATGCTTGTTTTTGATTTGTTCTAAACCCTAGTACTTTTATATTATCTCGTAGTATTCTGAACTTATTTATTATCATGTTTCTATTGGAATCCATGGTGACGATGTGTTCGATCATGAACTAATCGTTGTCATGGGGTTATAGCGGATTTATTTATGGATTTCAATAGTTGATTGTTCTAAATCATTATTGTGTGGTGATTTATGATTTCCTAGTATGGTTGTACTTATTCTTCTTAGATGCGTAGCTAACATCTAAGTCGTTTGTTAATCTTTATTGAAACGAAAGTGGATATAGAGGTTTAGAACTTGTCATGCTAGCATAGGTTTATGTATGTTGTCATGCATGATTCGTAGTGTAATTTTAACCATCTTACGCTGCCCTATGTAATCTCAATAGATAACTTGCTCATTAAACCGTTATGTTTTCAAATCTTATAGACATATAAGGTCTAAGCATAATTAGTGTCTGCTCAACTTCTATCTTATTTTTGGATGTTTAGTAGTAGGGTATACATATATCGAAATATAGCGTATACTAATTTCGTGTTATCTGATTAGTTGTCATCACCATCATATGCTAAGATTAAAGGCATAAACTCTGAATGAAGTATTAAATGAAGTTAGAATCCCATATTTTATCTCATATAAGTAAATCAGTTTTATTCTCTTAGCTAATGCATGCTATAATAATCACTTTAATTAGTTAATCAACTCAAAATTGATACTTGTCTTAGCAGTGAATAATAACCATACATTGTTGCATAAGTGTATATTCTGTTTAAACCAGTCTCTGTGGAAATGCACTTAACTTAATATAATACAACTTGTGATCGCGTACGCTTGCGTGGTTTTGTGTGAGCAACGAGCTTCACCCATCTCTAATAAACGTTGCACATCATTTGAGTTCGGCTTTCGTAAGTATTCACCCTCAAATATTGTACATACAGTGGAGACGAATTTTTTCAAGCATTCAACCACAGTACTCTCTTCAATACGAACGTAGTCATCAACAGTATCAACAGAGACACTGTATGCCAACATACACATTGTCGTGGTGCATTTTATGTAAAGGTGATAAACATTTTCTTCCCACTGCTATCAATCTTTTGTTAAAAGTATGGATCAAAATTTGAAACACCATCCACAATACGAAGAAAGACATGTCTTCCCATACGAAATCTTCGTTTCGATGAAAAATAATCATTCACTAAACATTGATGATCTACTTCACGAATTCTGTAAATACTTTGACGAGGCGTGGATGTTGTTGAGCTTTTTCCATATATTTTCTGGAAAAAATCAAGTCGACGATTTTGTTTGGTGTCATCGCAGAACTCTTCAATGAATTCTTCAGTAAATTCCTTAGAAAATTTTTCTAATATGGGTGTTTGATTCATGTTAGTGCTTGATGTGAATTGAAAGAACTAACACATCTATTTTATATAGGAGGTAAAAAATAATATATTCCTAGTTTACAAACAAATAAAAACAAAAAAAAGAAAAGAAAAGACAAACACTAGCTTTCAACTGCAAGTTTACAAACAAATAAAAATAAACAAGAAATGAGAAACACTAGCTTCCAACAACTAGTTTACAAACAAATAAAAACAAACAAGAAAAGACAAACACTAGCTAGTTTCGTGCCATAATTTTCTCAAGCAGTTTAGCATGAGTCATTCGCTGAGCATCATTCATTTGAGTAGTATTTGCTATAATGACTTGTAAATTCAGCTCACTTTGCTTCATCGCAAGCTCCTTTAGTCGAATTTCATTTAATTATTCCATTATATCCATTCTTTTTTTGTCTGTAACTTGTATAGATTCATATTCAACAACTTCTGCAGTTGTGGTCTTCCCCTTTCTTTTCCTACTAGTTGCAACTTTTGTACCTCTAGGACGAACCGGTTCAAATTCATCAGATATTGGTGTATCATTATTTCCTTCTGATGAGTAAGCTCCGGGACTACTTAATTTAGTTCTTTTAGAACTTGCACTAGTTTGAGGAGCCTCCACTTGGGATGTCTACGAAACTCACGCCAATGAAACTCAAAGTTAGACTTCTTCTTGAAATTAGTTAAATGATAATCGCGAGCTTTCTCAATTAAATTATCCAAATTTGTACCGCTCCCAGCTGTTCGTTGAGTCTCATTATAAGCCGCTCCAAATTTCTAAGCACCTTCAATTATTCCTTGCCATATTTTTTTTAATAGTCATAACTCCTCTCTTAATGACACCGGGAGATTCATCTTCGCAATATTATTGAATTTGATTCCAGAATACTTCGGCCCTTTGATCAGTACCGATTAATCGATCAATTTTAACATTCAATCATGCACTTATTAGGAGTTTATCTTCAACCCACTTCTACTGACCGGTATTTTCTCGTACATCTTCGATATCTTCACTATCATCATTTAGATCAATAATATTTCCGTGGTCAAAGACCGACACTTGTGTTTCCGGAGAATTTTGGATATTAATTGGTGTTTGTTGAATTTCAAATTATGAATTTGGAAATCGAAGAAATGGAAAGTGATAAGGTGAATTTTAAGGATACGAAAATGGAAATTGAGAATTTTGAGAATGTGAAAATTGATATGGAGAATTCAAATTTTGAGAATTAAAATTTAAATTTTATGGGTTTGGAAAATAGGGATTTGGATATGGATATGGAATTGATGGTTTATATTTTGAGAATTTGGATTTTGATTTGTAGATGGGAGATTATTTGGATTCATTTTTTGCTAAGATTTTGTTTGGAGTAAGGAGTGTAAATAATAAGGGTATAAAAATTGGTATTTATAGAAGTAAAAATGTTACCGTTTATAATCATCGGGATTTATACGTTATATTATAGCCATTGTTTTAACAGAGCAAAGCTACATAAACTCACATGCATGTTCAGTTCATATAAAAAAGTAATATTAAGACATGAATTCATGGTCAAGTGACCTGGCCAGGAAAGTGACACTGGCCATTTTGAAGTGTCTCCTCTAACGCTATTTTCTTTAGTTGTGGACACTTTGTGTGTCCCGATACATAAAACGCCCGCGTTCCAAATGGTCTTAGTATAACACTGACAATATTTCTTACCTCCGATGTACGAAGTACTTAATACTCCCTCCGTTTCAAAAAGGTTAACACTCTTCGTTTTGCACGCATTATAACTTAGAAATAATATATTTCAAATTTTTTTGTTTTGTATAAAGTATAAACATTATATTTTTATACAAAACAAAAAAAATTGAAATATATTATTTCTAAGTATCTCGTCCAAAGATAATGAAATGCGTACAAAAATCATAGGGCCTATGAATCCACGTTTAAAGTAAGGCAGACCATAGGCACCATATGGACACATTGTAATTAACTAGTTGGATAAAGATAAGAAATTCCCCTAAAGATATTTACTACATAAGTTGAATACTGAACAAAGATCTACAGGCTGGGTTACTCTGAGATTGATCTTGAAGTTAACCAGTAATATTGATTTTCCTACCATTTCAGGATACAAATCTTGATATCCTCCGAAGAACTGGTTTAGTAGAAATTTGGCTACAAAGAATGACGATGAGAAAAGAGAAAAGCTTTTATTTTTGTGGAGATCAACTAGAACAATACAGTCATTTATTTTCAAAATGATCAAAGTAATGTCTATTTAAGTTGTCTTCTTAAAAGTAACTAGCATTTGTGCGGCCTCACATTAAAGCTCCTATTACCTTTTTTGTCAACATATATTTTTTTTATTAATTTTTAAAACATAAGCACGATTAGTGATAGGGATAAATAAATCCTGATTGTATAATTAAATATTGCAAGGTGTAGGGCTGCTAGGCCCAATAAGAAGATGTATGACATTCAGACCAAGAAGGTCCAACACATTGATCAGTCCTGATGGACCAGATCAGGCCTGATGGAACAAAGAAGGCCCAAAAGCCCTGATTATTAATTAATTTCGTAATTAATTAATAAGGAGAAAAATCAGCTATTGAGAAGAGTCCCGATAAGGATATAAATCCTTACAGATTAGCCTCAAGGGGACCTACAAGGATAAGGAATCAGTTTCCTACTATCTAGGACTCCAAAGTCCATTCTAATTATGAGACTAGCCCACCAAGTCTCCTATACCAAGTCCAATTCAAGGACTCCCAACATCTATATAAGGGGCCTCACCCCACAAATCAGAACGATGTTTTTTGGCTTGATTCTCTAATTCACAGAGATACGTAGGCATCTCGTAAAGGCAGAATTAAGCTACGAAACACGAGAGCAGCCATTAAAGGCCTTGAGCTCCCGAATCTTAGTAATAAATACAGCAAATAATAACCTTAGTTTTTTATCCATAACATTTGGCGCCCACCATGGGGCGTGAACAACAACCATGGCGAGAACACGGAGAACAACTAGCGCTCTGGAGGAGGGAACACCATCAGGGACAACTCAGGTGATTTCGTCAACCGTGGAGATTCCTCCCCATTCAACTTATGCATCTACTCAAGCGGAAACCCAGATAGGGGCAACTCAACCTCAGCCACAAGGGACGACTCCCCCGACTATTCAAGGTACGAATCCTCAAGTTCAACAAGTACATATACCTGTGAATTCTCGACCCGTCGGATATGAATATTCAACTGTTGTTACTACTAACCCCCCTTATGGGATGCCCCTTTACCCCGAGGTTGGAGGAAGTGGATATGCTGGGCGAAGTGAAGCACGAGGGCAATCGCCCCCTTATATACGAGGTTTGGCTCCTATCCCCGAGGATCGGGAATTTTCTGGTCCTTACATTGAGAGAGATTCCAAATCTTCGGATGATGAAGTGACCCTAAGAAGGAGACGTCCAGGCAAGGAGCCGATGGCCGATGGAAGGCAGCGCCCTCGAAGCACCCAAGAGGCGAATCCCCAGGAAGTGCAGGAAAGGATAAGGGCTCATGAGGCTGAGATCCAAAGGCTGAGGCGTGACTTGGAAGCTCACCAGGCCACCAGACCCCAAATACCTCCTAGGGGGAGAAATCCTCCTCCTGTCATAGACCTGGATGGTCCGGTACGAAGAAGGGCTGTCTTCCCAAGAACTGATCCAAGCAATCTCCTTCCCCTTGGAGATCCTGATGATCCAACTCCACCCTTCACAGAAGAAATAATGAATGCCCATATCTCAAGGAAATTCAAGATGCCCACTATCAAAGCCTATGATGGCACCGGAGACCCCGCTAACCATGTCAGGACATTCTCTAATGCACTGCTGCTGCAACCCGTGAATGACGCTATTAAGTGTCGGGCCTTCCCTCAAACCCTGTCGGGTATGGCTCAAAGATGGTACAAGTCGCTTACCCCCAAACTCTATTGGATCGTTCAGAGAGTTAAGTCAGGCTTTTATTAAGCAATTCATCAGCGGGAGAGTCCATGAGAAAAGTTCAGCATCTCTTATGAGTATTGTGCAGGGAGCTAAGGAATCCTTGAGAGATTACCTGAATCGTTTCACAAAAGAGGCTTTAAAAGTCCCGGACCTTGATGATAAGGTAGCCATGATAGCACTGCAACAAGGAACTAGGGACGAGTTTTTCAAGATGTCCTCGGCCAAACGTCCCCCTGAAAGCATGTTGCAGCTCCAAGAGAGGGCAGGGAAATATATCAAGGTTGAAGAAAGTATGAGGAAGACCGTAATAAGTAATGAGCCCACTGGAGGCAAGAAGCGGAAAAATGATCTAGAATATATTGCAAAGGACAAATATCCTAGAACCGAACAAAACCCTGATTCAACCCCCAAGAAGGGAGGACCTGGGCAAAAGTTCACTGAATACGCTAAGCTGAATGCTCCTAGAAGTCAAATTTTGATGGAGATTGAGAAAGATAGAGATATTCGCTGGCCTAAGCCCTTGAAGGCTGATCCCGCCAAGCTAGATAAGAGCAAGTATTACAGGTTTCACAAGGATGTCGGCCATGACACCGATGAGTGTAGGCAATTGAGAGATGAAATTGAGTTTTTGATTCGAAAAGGAAGATTGAACAAGTATACTGGAGATGGAGGGGACAGAAATAATAGTGGAAGGAAGAATTTTGAAGATCGTAGGAGGGACCAAGACGATCAGGGGCGGAATCCCCAACCTAAAGGGCCGGTTATAAATGCAATTTTTGGAGGACCACGACGCCCTCGAGGACCTGTGATAAACACGATCTTTGGAGGTCCGACTGCTACTGGATTGTCCAAAAATTCAAGAAAGGCATATACTAGAGAGGTTATGCATATTGTTGGCGAAGCTCCGAAGAGGGCCAGGACAGAAGTAACATTGGCTTTTGATGATTCTGACCTAGAGGGCGTAAAGTTTCCTCATGACGACCCGTTGGTCATAACACCAATAATAGGAAATAGCCCGGTTAAGAGGGTTCTTGTGGATAATGGTGCTTCTGTGGATATATTGCTCCACGACGCCTTTCTAAGGATGGGGTATAATGATTCCCAGTTGACACCAACCGACATGCCGATATATGGATTTGCTGGAGTAGAATGTCCTGTGGAAGGAATAATCAAACTGCCAACCACCATAGGTACGGAACCAAGACAAGCAACGCAGATGTTGGATTTTGTGGTAGTAAAGGCTAGTTCAACTTATAATGCTATCATGGGGAGAACAGGGATACATGCCTTTAAGGCAGTCCCCTCTTCCTACCATTCAGTTATGAAGTTTCCCACCCGAAACGGGATTGGAGAAGAGAAAGGAGATCAAAAAATGGCTAGAAGCTGTTATGTGGCCTCTTTGAGGGCAGATGGAGTCGGGGGGCAGGTTCTTCCTATTGAAGATATGTATGTCCGAGAAAATGACGAGAAGAGAGAAAAGCCAGCAGAAGACTTGGTTTCGGTTCCTTTAGACCCCGAGAATCCTGAGAGGATGACTTTCATTGGAGCCACACTAGAGGAGCCCCTTAGAGGGAAGTTGGTGAAATTTTTGCAAGAAAATAGTGATGTATTTGCATGGTCAGCAGCTGATATGCCAGGCATAGACCCGGAGTTGATTACTCACAAGCTGAACGTGGATCCAAGCCGGAAGACAGTGAAACAAAAGAAAAGAAATTTTTGCCCCGGAAAGACAAGAGGCTATAAAACAGGAAGTAGAGAAGCTCCTAGAGGCTGGTTTCATTGAGGAGATTCAATTTCCGGAGTGGTTAGCAAACCCTGTAATGGTGAAGAAGGCTAATGGAAAGTGGAGGATGTGTATAGACTTCACTGATCTGAATGATGCATGCCCTAAAGACTGTTTTCCATTGCCAAGGATTGATACTTTGATTGATGCCACTGCTGGGCATGAGATGCTGAGTTTCATGGATGGATTTAGCGGATATAATCAGATTAAGATGCACAAGGATGACATTCCAAAGGTATCATTTATCACTGACTTTGGTGTTTATTGTTATCTTGTTATGGCGTTTGGTCTTAAGAATGCGGGAGCCACCTATCAAAGATTGGTAAATAAAATTTTTAAGGATCTTATTGGTAAGACTATGGAAGTCTATGTTGATGACATGTTAGTCAAGAGTCTAGTAAAGACTGATCATATAACCCATTTGAGGGAAGCTTTTGAGATCCTGAGGTACCACAAGATGATGTTGAATCCTACGAAGTGCGCTTTCGGAGTAGGATCTGGAAAATTCTTGGGATTAATGGTCTCAAAGAGAGGAATTGAGGCTAACCCCGATAAAATAAAGGCAATCCTGGACATGGAACCACCGAAAACTGTCAAGGATGTTCAGAAGCTCACAGGAAGGGTCGCTGCGCTAGGATGATTCATCTCCAAGTCAGGAGACAAGTGCTTGTCATTCTTCAAGTCACTAAAGAATATCAAAGACTTTGTATGGAATGAGGAAAGCCAGAAGGCTTTCGAAGAGTTAAAGAAGTACATGGCTCAGGCCCCGTTGTTGGCCAAACCATCTTTGAATGAAGTTTTATTCTTATACTTGGCCGTTTCAGAGAGCGCCTTGAGCGCAGGTGTTGGTTAAGGAAGAGCTAAAAGTCCAGAAACCCGTATATTATGTCAGCAAAATTCTGCATGGTGCTGAATTGAATTATTCAATTATTGAGAAATTTGCTCTAGCCTTGGTAATGGCTTCGAGAAAACTGCGTCCTTACTTTCAGGCTCATCAGATTGAGGTGCTAACGAATCAGCCACTGAGAAATATCATTCACAGTCCCAAGGCAAGTGGGAGATTGATTAAGTGGGCAATATAGTTGGGAGAGTTCGATCTCAAGTATAAGCCACGTACGGCCATAAAAGGCCAGGCATTAGCTGACTTCGTGGTGGAATGTACCATACCCAACCAAGAAGTCGGGGGGCAGGAAGATACCATACCTCAAGACAAGGGAGTCGATAATGGGGACAGAGAAAATGATGATAATGAGAAAGAATATTGGGTTCTCTATTTTGATGGAGCATCAAAAACAAATTCCAGTGGAGCAGGGTTGGTTTTGCACAGCCCTGATGGATTCTTAATTGAGTATGCTATGAAGCTAGACTTCCCAACCACAAAAAATGAGGCAGAGTATGAAGCCCTGATTGCTGGCCTTGGTCTAGCTGGGACACTTAGAGTCAAAAACTTAAAGGTCCGTGGAGACTCGAAGCTGATCATATCTCAGGTAAAGGGAGAATTTGAGGCAAGGGATGATACGATGGCTAAGTATGTCCGCCTAGTAAGGGCTGTGATGACCCAATTTAATGAATGCCATGTTGAACACATTCCAAGGGAAGAAAATGCTAAGGCAGATGCGCTATCAAAGTTTGCTTCATCTGAGATAGAAGAAAGTTCGGGAAGTGTGTACTTCCGTATTTTGAAGACACGAAGCATAGATGTTAAGCTTGTGGCTCCCATAGGCCTGGGGACGTCATGGATTGATCCTATCAAGGCTCACATTCAAACCGGTTGGTTTCCAAGTGATGCAACTGAAGCACGGAAGTTAACTGTTCGAGCACTAAGGTACTCTTTGATAGATGGGATTCTTTACAAAAGATCTTTCGTGGTTCCCTACTTGAGGTATCTCAGGCCCGATGAGGCACGCTTGGCTCTTGAAGAAGTGCATGAAGGTATTTGTGGACAACACTTGGGGGGCAGGGCCTTGGCTCATAAGATAACTCGTCTAGGCTTTTATTGGCCGAAAATGATGGCTGATGCCAAAGAATATGTGAAGAAGTGCGACCGCTGTCAGAAGTATGCACCTGTTGTTAGACAACCTCCCGAGATGCTGACATCTATCAACTCGCCTATTCCCTTTGCTATGTGGGGGATGGATATTCTAGGGCCTTTCCCTATGGCCACGGCACAAAGGAAGTTCCTGATTGTAGCCATTGATTATTTCACTAAGTGGATTGAAGCCAAACCCTTGGCCAAAATCACAACTAAACAAGTTGCACAATTCCTGTGGGAAAACATTATGTGCCTATATCGAATTCCCCGTGTCCTAGTCACCGACAATGGAACGCAGTTTAACAACGAGGAATTCAAGAAGTATTGTGAAGAAAATGAAATTGAGTTACGGTTCACCTCCGTGGCTCACCCACAAGCCAATGGGCAAGCAGAAGTAGCAAATCGAATAATCCTGGATGGACTAAAGAAGAGGATCGAGAAGTCAAGAAATAATTGGGTGGATGAGATACTTCCCATATTGTGGGCCTATAGGACTACTTGTAGAGTCACGACAGGAGCAACTCCCTTCATGTTGGCGTATGGGGCAGAAGCAGTAGTTCCAGTGGAGATATCACATTCCTCTCCAAGGATTCAGGCTTTCAATGCTGAGGAAAATGAGGAAGGACAAAGGTTGGCTCTAGACTTAATCGATGAAGTGCGAGATGAAGCACATGCAAAGATAGTAGAGTATCAGAAGAAGGCTTCATTCTACTACAACTTAAGGGTTAAAGAAAGGTTCTTTAAACGAGGTGACTTAGTCTTGAGGAAGATAGAAGCTTCTGGGGTAGGATAGAAAGGGAAACTTGCCCCAAATTGGGAAGGGCCGTACAAAGTCAAGAGCGTTCAGGGTAGAGGAATCTACAAGCTGGAGACTATGGATGGTTTTGAAGTCCCGAGAACCTGGCACGCACAAAACCTGAAGGTTTACTACGTGTAAGATAGTCGATGTACGATTCTCACTTGTCATTGTGACAAGTAGGTTTAAAAGCACCTTGAAGCTTTGTTTGCGTAGAATTTTTATTTTCTAGCTATTATTGATCAGGATCGAACCCATATTATGTAAGGTTTTGGAAAACCAGACTTGAAATTGAAGAGTTCGAAATTATTTCAACCTATGGATGTTTGAGTTGTGATAATACTTGTGTGGCCCATTAGGCCAAGTTTGAATATTAAAGTATCGAAAAAATAAAGGAGAGAGATGCGAATAAGGAAAGTAGCATATAAAATAACCCCGGAGGGTAATAAGTTTTAATACAAACAAAAGTCCAGACATAAGTTAAAGATAAAATTACAGAATAGAAAAACTACTCCTCCATGCGGGAGCCTTCATTCTCTTGCTCCTTATCAGCGCCTTCAGCATCCTTCGCAGGAGAAGCGGGAGGAGAAGCAGTGTTAGGATCCAAGATGCGATCATCTGGCTGAGGGGAGTTGAAGAGGGCATCTATGCTGTCCTCCGACTCAGCCTGCTCGGGATTTATAAAGTCCTTAGGGTCGACTAAGCCCGGGTGCTTCTCAGAAACCGCCTTTACGGCCGCATCCCATCCCTGAGTAAACTGTAGGGAATAAAGACCCTCATCATGAATCTCCATGAGATTCTTAAACTTGTCAGAATCCATGTAGTCATCAATGAGCTTATTCTTATCACTCTTAAGTTTCACCAGCTCGGAATGAGCCTTAGCCAGCTCCTCTTTCTTCGTGTCCAGCTTCTTCTCCAGGACCTTGGCTCTCTCCTCTCATTTCTTCATCTCCTTCTCAAACCCATCTGAGTTACCCTTCCAGGACCTAGCCTGGTGGAGGGCCGCCTGGAAGTAGGTATTACTCTGCAAAGAAATATGTATGAGTTAGCACAAGTTCGTTGAAATACGAGAAAGTTGGGATTCAAAGAAAAAGAGAAAAAAGAAAGTTACCGCAGCTTGGGCTTGAGAACCCAGAAGCTCAATAGTCTCGATATCACTCCCCGTAACAATGTCAGTAAAGTCATGGGGAGTGATGGAATGGTACGACCAATCCTTAGCATGTTTGGTGGATCCAACCACCGTATCGCTCCTCCTAAAGCCCCAGTTAGGCCTGAAGGAATGTGCCTTAAGTGGAGGATCCACATCGTCCCCCAACTCGACCACCGGGACGTGGGGCTTAAGAAAAGAAGGACCGTCAGGTTTGCTCCTGGGATCCTTGTTTAGCTTGGCTCTCTTCTGGCGGCCTGACTCCCCTTCCTTGGGCCTGTTGACATTATTGATGGCCTCGCAAGCTGAAAAAGAAAGATAGAAAGAATATTAAATTGCAGGAGAGATAAAACGTTACAATTAAAGGGAAGGAAAAATGGTTATCCAGTTATAAATTTACCCTTATCACTGGCCTGAGAGAGACCGACTTTCTTCAAGGAAAACTCCTCTAAGAGGGTCCAGGTGTCTGTTTTCCCATCATCTGAAATTAAGGCTTGGTAGGCCACCTCCTCCTCATCAGATAATCTGATGCTACCTGGACTCCCATTTGACACTTTGCAAAAGGGCCTACGAAAGAGTGTGGCCCAATCACCCCCAACCCAGGTCAGCCTCACAAACTCATCCCTCCATTTGGGGTTGTTCTCAACTATGGAATTACTATCAAAGATATGAGGGATTTTGGGCCGTTGACGAATTAAAACCCAACCTGGTTGACTCATGGCGCTATTATAGAATTGGAAAACTTTCCTAAAGACAGCTACGGAAAGAGGAAAATTGTTTCTAAGACAAAGGACCATAAAACAGATAATGTTCCTCCAAGCGTTAGGAGGGAGTTGACAAGGGTTAATTTGTACATCGGCAAACAAGCGAGGAATAAATTCATGGAATGGGAACCTAAGACCCGCGGTCAGGGCTCCTCGATAGATAAACAAAGTATCCCCCTCCCAATTACAAGTCCTATCCCCAGGGGCGGCTGGAGTGATCCTAAGGTGGGGTGGAAGTCTGTACAGGGTGTTCATGGACTCTATCCTACCATCTAACTCATGAAAGGTGTTACCATGGTTATACGAATCTAACTCAGATAGAGAGGGATATTCATCACCTCTCGAGTTAATCATATCAAGTAGGGAAGTATATGGAGATTGAATTTGAATGTTTGTACCTCTCTTAGAGACATTCATCTTCTGCAAACGAGCCAAGTCACGATCCGCCATTGATATGCTTCGATTGAAGGCTTGAAACCCAGAAAAACCTGAGAACGGTGGAGCTGCGGTGGCTGAGGACGCCGGAAATCGCCTTCTCAAAGGGAGAACTCTAGAGAGATTTATGAGAGAAAATGAGAAATGTGAAGTGAAGTGAGGATTCTCACTTCACACTACACTTATATAGGAGAAAAGCTCGGAATACGAGGCGTTTCTAGGCCCATTTAGCCAGGCCCAACCTAAAAGCCCATCTACCAGAAATATCAGGAATAATCTAGAAGTTACTGTGGAAAATGAAGGGTCGAAAATCGACCAGAATTTTAAAATGGTTCGATCAGAGTCCTAATCGACAAAGAAAAAAAATCCTAATCGATAATTCAATCGATCAAGAGGGAAGAAATCCCCTAAGTTCGATCAGAGTCCTGATCGACGCCAAACAGGATCCTGATCGATACTTTATTCGAACAGAAGGAAAGAAATCCCTAAGTTCGATCAGAGTCCCTGATCGACCCCAAAAAGGATCCTGATCGATATCTCATTCGAGCAAGAAGGAAGAAAAACACTAAGATCGATCAGAGTCCTGATCGACATAGAAGAGAATCCAGATCGATATTTCATTCGATCAGAACGGTAGAAAGCCACCTAGTTTGATCAGAATCCTAATCGAAATCGATCAGGAATTCTGGTCGATTAAGCCCATGTTTCAGTCGACTAGAGTGTCACTTTGAAGGCCAGTTCGATCAGAGTCCTGATCGAAATCGATCAGGAATCCTGATTGATTCCGCATAGATCCTGATCGAAGATCACGTCGACCAGAATGTTAGTTCTTGAGCTAGTTCGATCAGGATCCTGATCGAAATCGGTCAGGAATCCTGATCGATTTTTTATACATCCTGATCGATTTTAAGGCAGAAAATTAGGGAAAATCCAGAAATTAAGGATAAATCCCAGAAATTAAGGATAAATCCCAGAAAATTAGGGAAAAATCCAGAAATTAAGGATAAATCCCAGAAAATTAGGGAAAAATCCAGAAATTAAGGATAAATCCCAGAAAATTAGGGAAAATCCAGAAATTAAGGATAAATCCCAGAAAATTAGGGAAAAATCCATAAATTAAGGATAAATCCCAGAAAATCAGGGAAAACTCAGAAATTAAGGGAAAAATCCAGAAAATTAAGGAAAAATTCCTGGAAATTAAGATAATTCCTGAATTAAAGGAAAAGTCGTTGTAAATGTGTAGGTCGCTCCACACTTTACGCAAAAACAAAACCCTGTAAGGGAATGAATAGACTTAACTTCTGCGAAACCTAATCAATGTTTCCCAAAAGTTGGGGGGCAAATGATAGGGATAGATAAATCCTGATTGTATAATTAAATATTGCAAGGTGTAGGGCTGCTAGGCCCAACAAGAAAATGTATGACATTCAGACCAAGAAGGTCAACACATTGATCAGGCCTGATGGACCAGATCAGGCCTGATGGAACAAAGAAGGCCCAAAAGTCCTGATTATTAATTAATTTCGTAATTAATTAATAAGGGAAAAATCAGCTATTGAGAAGAGTCCCGATAAGGATATAAATCCTTACAGATTAGCCTCAAGGGGACCTACAAGGATAAGGAATCAGTTTCCTACTATCTAGGACTCCAAAGTCCATTCTAATTATGAGACTTGCCCACCAAGTCTCCTATACCAAGTCCAATTCAAGGACTCCCAACATCTATATAAGGGGCCTCACCCCACAAATCAGAACGACGTTTTTTGGCTTGATTCTCTAATTCACAGAGATACGTAGGCATCTCGTAAATGCAGAATTAAGCTACGAAACACGACAGCAGCCATTAAAGGCCTTGAGCTCCCGAATCTTAGTAATAAATACAGCAAATAATAATCTTAGTTTTTTATCCATAACAATTAGTGTTTGTAATTGTATAGAATTAATACACCAAAATTTCAATAGATTTTGGTACAAAAAAGTACCTCTGATCAAAACATTCTATTGTAAAAATTATCTTTACCCGCAATCAAATTAGTTAGCTCCACGTGACAATTTTAGTTTTTGAAGCCCCGATCTTATTCATACACAAACAAATGTGTTATCACAAAGACGCCGAAGGCGTACTTCGTTTGTAGATAGTGAATAAGTCGGGATGTTTGACCGTAAATAGTCCTATGCCCCTTTGCCATATTGTAGAAATTTAAGAATACTAGTTTTACAATCCGGCTTGGGTCTTCATTATATTTTTATATTATTTAAATTTATTCTTTAAATGCCTTAAATTCTTCTAATACAATTAAATTAATTACTAACATCAGTGGAATTTAGCTACAACCAATTCACAGAAGTGTAACATATTCAATAATGTGAAAATGTAGGCTATTTTTGCTGCATCGAACATGAGTTTATTTGGCTCTGTTAAAATCAAAGTGCTTATGTTGTAATATATAACTAAAAAATAATTTTACGTATTATTAAAAAATTTAAGGTGCATGTTATGTAAACATTAACCATTGGAGATAGATCACATGCAATTTACTTCTGCTCAGGAAATTTTACTTGCAAATTAAACATCAGATTGACCAATATTTTGTTTTGGCAGGTAACAAGTCTTTCAGGAAATTTTACTTGCAAATTAAACATCAGATTGACCAATATTCTGTTTTGGCAGGTAACAAGTCTTTCTACAAGCCTCCGAGACCACTGCCAAATTTGAGATGTATTATGTACCTGGAACTGAAAATATCTTGTTTCTGAAAATATTGTATATTAGTGAAAACATGTGTGATGAAAGCATTAAATAAGAAAGCTATGTAGTAATTTAAAATGGAAAATTACAGTGAATAATAAAAAGAAAAAAAAAAGAAGCTAATTAGAGAAATGATTACCCGAGGAATTAGAACAGGAGATGAATAAGAAGACAAAACATCATCAATTAGTTTGTTCGATTCCATGCTTTCTTTCAATCGAATCCTATAAAATTGAATGAGAAACAAAGAGCAAGAACTGCTGCTTGTGTGTGTATGTCTGTATACTATGTTGTTGTAATTATATGTACAGTTTGTTTGTAGTAGAGTACTGGTATTTTGTATTGCTGCGTGTACTTTAGCTTTCGCCAAAACAGCTTTAATTCAGATCAACTTTACATCTATTGATGCATATTCTCCTCGTATATGATCCCTGTGACTCTTTCCAGGGTATTTTGTTTTTATTATATATGTTTTCGAATTACCATCCCAGCCTAATAGTTTATCCTTTTTCTTTTTCCATTATGAATCCTTACATTTGTCCTATTAGTTTTTCCAAACAATGAGGCTACTGAAAAGAGTTGAAATTTTGAGCATGCAAAATTAATTAATAGATTCAAAGATCCTAAATCACGAATTTTGGTAAAGTTTTACAATATGAAACTAAAATCCTAATATCCCTTAGAGACAAAAAAAACTCAATTCTAGGTTCCAACCAGGGTCATAGTTTTTAAATATAAATAAATCAAATCAGTCCACACTCCACAATCAGCAACTATCAGAAACTTGGGTAGATTTTATGGTTTTAAAAACGTACCTCGACTCTCATATTTGCGGTGACAGTATATACAATGTTAAGGCTTAGAATTAAACACTTAAGTTTATTAAATTACATGTATAAAACAGCTGAAAAAAATCATCAAACACGCAGAAGTCGGCTACAAACACCATACATCAATAATACAACCAAATTTAGTTTAAGTTTCTCAGGGGACTTTTATCAAACAGTTTACGACATTACTCAATCAAAAATAAAATACGATACCATTCAATTCAACAACAACAAAATAGAAAAGATCACGACTTTTTCACTCTCATCATTAAATAAAGGAAGAAATAAAGGAAGTACATGACTTGAATGCATCACCTGGAGGCATGTAATCTGAGAAGCGGCCGCTTGTGCTGTTGGTGTGTGCTGCTGGAGTTTAAAGGTACGCAAGATCCGTGCAAGAGGCTCCGAAGGTAAGTTCCGAACGTAAGTTGAGAGTCTGGTACATTTGAAATTGGATGGTTTGCCGCTGGGGAATTCACACGAAATGGTATATGTTTTCGAATTACCATCCCAGCCTAATAGTTTATCCTTTTTCTTTTTCCATTATGCATCCTTACATTTGTCCTATTAGTTTTTCCAAACAATGAGGCTACTGAAAAGAGTTGAAATTTTGAGCATGCAAAATTAATTAATAGATTCAAAGATTTTAAATCACGAATTTTGGTAAAGTTTTACAATATGAAACTAAAATCCTAATATCCCTTGGAGACAAAAAAAACTCAATTCTAGGTTCCAACCAGGGTCATAGTTTTTAAATATATATAAATCAAATCAGTCCACACTCCACAATCAGCAACTATTAGAAACTTGGGTAGATTTTATGGTTTTAAAAACGTACCTCGACTCTCATATTTGCGGTGACAGTATATACAATGTTAAGGCTTAGAATTAAACACTTAAGTTTATTAAATTACATGTAGAAAACAGCTGAAACAAATCATCAAACACGCTGAAGTCGGCTACAAACACCATACATCAATAATACAACCAAATTTAGTTTAAGTTTCTCAGGGGACTTTTATCAAACAGTTCACGACATTACTCAATCAAATATAAAATACGATGCCATTCAATTCAACAACAACAAAATAGAAAAGATCACGACTTTCTCATTCTCATCATTAAATAAAGGAAGTAATAAAGGAAGTACATGACTTGAATGCATCACCTGAAGGCGTGTAATCTGAGAAGCGGCCGCTTGTGCTGCTGGTGTGTGCTGCTGGAGTTTACAGGTACAGAAGATCTGTGCAAGAGGCTCCGAAGGTAAGTTCCGAACGTAAGTTGAGAGTCTGGTACATTTGAAATTGGATAGGAGAGTCCGGTTAAAAGTGTGATAGCTGTGCAGGTTGTTTCTTATTATAATATATTAGTCTTAAATAAAAAAGATTTAAAGAGAGGGATAACCAAACTAACCAAAAAAAATTTAACTAACCAAAATAGGGGTATACCAAATTATACCCCATTCCGGTTTTTATAGAATAGTATAGATAACCCATAATATTACAATATTGTAAACCAAAACCGGTTGTTAGATGTGAGACCAGCTAATATAATCAAGTAAAAGTAAGAACACAGAAACCAAATTACAAATAATTACTTCAATCAAATATAGTGACGTTCAATTATATATACCAAAATTAGTTTACATCAACCTCTTCAATCACGAGTGCTGTCATTATGGTCGCCCTCGAAAACCTACACTGATTGACGTTATATATACCAAAATTAGTTTACCTCACCCTCTACAATCACTAGTGCTGCCATTATGGCCGCCTCCTCGAAAACCTACACTGATTGACGGTTTTTCGTATTGCATAAAAATAATGGGTCAAGCAAATTGAGTAAGATCCTGAAAGATTGAAACTAAAGCATTTGTATGTCTGGCCTTAATTTTTTTCCTCACAATAAAAAACTCTGCAAGGTAGTGTCATTTAGATTAGAAAGTAGAATGAAAGGAAAACTAAAGAAAGCCTGAATCTTGTGTGCTGTGAAAGTATCTACTCCTTTGTGAAGAACCTGCATATTATAAATATATCCCTCTAAAGTAGAAAATAACATCAAATTTAATTCGTATGATCAAAGTTCTCCAACATACGATCCCTGATGATAAATTAGTGTTCACAAATAAATGCAATTAAATTTTCAGGACAATTCTATCTTTTTTTGTAAAAAAAAAAAGAATGTTGACGAAATGATTCTGTTTGACAAGTTTACGGTTCATAAGCATAATTTAACAAAGTTAAAACGGATCAAATATACATTTACCTCTTACATTTGGTTAGAGATGAATTTTAGTCGATTAGAGCTAAGGGTTAATTTGTAACTTAACCTGAATAGCAAAGCTTACTTTGCAATTTTCAACTGCACCTCTTATAAGTGCAATGCTGACGTGCCGCTTAGTCGGTTAACGGTCATTTGTTTATCCCATTTCTTCAGAGAATGTTCCATTTACCTGTAAAGTTTGAAAGAGCTGTAATAACATGTAGGAAAAAGACGGAAATGGCTATATCCATATACATTACAATGAATTTTATATTACTTTTGAATTCATAAGTTGATTAAAATCAACTACCAAAATAATTATTATTTTTAAAATAAGTACCTTCTCTGGAAAACGCATTAATCTCTATGTCTCTCCCATCTCCCCAGGATGATATCTCACATCCTGATTATAGCAAGGAATATACGGATGCCAGAAAAATAGCATGCTTGGTAAACTTTCACATCAATATTGGATATACTTAGGCATGTTTGACAGATCTTTAAAAATCTCAGATTAGTAATTTGAAAAAGGTGGCTAGGACCCTATATCTCTTTAAGTAATATGGTCAAGTGCTTTGCCTCTCAGGACCCGTTTCCTGGAGGGGCACGAACATATGTGGAATGGATATAGGTTTGAATGTAAAATATTTCTATCAATTGCAGGGAATTAGGACTAAGTTATGCTTTACTGGTCTCCATCTTAAATATCCTGCATTCAGTTGTTTCCCTATGCTCAAGAGTTGCGAAACAATTCTTATTAAACATTATAAAAGGCCCAACATAGAACTACAGATAGCACAAAGATCAACATACATGTATCTTATAGAGGGAACTAATCTACAAATTTGCTATTTGAAAAGCTGTATAAGAAACATGGAAACCATACTTGTGATTTCAATAATTGTAATATTTGTAGCAGTAATCTAAATTAATTGCTTAAAACAATATGACCATAATGTCTTGGAGATGCATCATGCCTCTTTTGTATCAATATTACAATCACACCTAAGCTATAGAAAAAGTGTAAATTCATGTGAAAATATGTGACAAATGATGAACCTGATAAGAGAAGAGACTGCCTTCACCCACAAACTTTCATCTACGCTAAACCGTGCAGTTGAAAACCAAGATATTTTTATTTCGAGCTCTTCTGTTTGATTGCCAACTGAAATTCCCTTGCAGCATCATCTTGTATTTGGACAAGTCAAATATTATAACCTTCACCATGCGATAATCGATTAAGCCTCACAGTCAAAATTTTAATATCACTTCTAATGCTTGGGTGCAAACTCATATTAACAGTAACATCATCATCAGCTGAAGCAAAGGACATCATATGTTTTTTCCGTAAAGTCAAAGAGTGTATCTCAAAAGCACGAGTTAGACTTATGACTTAATCTATCATCTGATGATAAAAAAAACCCTTACACAACACCTCTTCCTTGATAGCCATGCCAAACATCGCAATCCGAGCCATCTACTCTTTTCTTAAAACAATTAGTTCTGGCTCCTTACAGGCTTCCACAAAAAGGGGTCTACCGAGGATTGTTGTTACCAAGGCTTTCCTTGAGCAGCGCAGCATTGGAATGCAATTCGTGTACGGAGTAAGCTCCTCATGTCTTCCTTACCCTGAATACCTGCATAACAGAGTTCTAATTCTTATTTCTTGCATTTGTGAACGGGATCAAAACTTATATTATAATTGGTTGTGGTCTACATAGAGATCTCCTCTGGCACTGTTATCAACACAATTGGCTTATAAAAAATTACATAGGAACTGATTGGAAATTTCTATAAAAATGTTTAATGGGTGAGGTTTCTTAAGTCTAATTTTTATATGTTCTATTCTTTAGGAGAACGTATGAGCCTAGTTTCTGTATAAGCTTTATCAGCATGTGCATTTCAGGGGAAAATAAATAGCAATATATGCAACCTGTAATAAATGAATATCACTATACTCTTACATAGTACTCTTTAACATTGAGAGCCAGAGGTGTTGCAGTTGCACCTTAAGTTTTGAAAATAAGTACCCGAGTACCTCATTATTTTACGTCAATGGTGCGCGGTAAGATTCAATATTAAGTGCTAAAATATTCCAATATTTACCTCAGGAGTTCCATGTACAGAATAAAGCTTGGTTGACATTATGTATCCACAAGATAATGTATAACTCCCAAAAACTTATATATTGGTATAAAATATACATGTATAAATTATAAGTCTCTGCATTTAGATGCCGTTAATTATTGTCCTGCGTCAAATCTGAGTTGACATTGATATTTATATACCTTGAGTTTTAAATATAATTACTTAGATTGTCTCTCTGCAAAAGGGTTTTTTCTCTCGTGTGTATATTTGAAGTACATTATCATTATTTTCTTGGCTCAAGTAACATCACCCAATTCATGTCTCTGTAAACTTTAACAGCTAACAACAAACAAAGACACATGCAGGTTATGGTATTTCGGGCATTTCTGATAATATATCTCTAAACAGGGCAATTTTAACAATAACCCCAATCTCAGCCACTTTTGAGTTTTAACAGTATAACAGAACTAAGAGAAAGGCAAGTAATCACTGTAATTAGATGATACGAACACACCCATTAAAGAACGATAACAGAGTAAGCCACACTCTAGGATATCAATTAAACTCTATATATTCCTAATCTGATCTATTTTATTTAAATCAAGTAAAATACCTTCATGCGTGCACAACTGTTCTAAGCATACGTATATACTAAATAGTTTTCAAATGTTCCTGTTGGATCTTCACTCAAACTCATCATAAAATTCATATTTGTGATTCATGGAGGCACAATTGTGAATGGCCCTCATAATAAAAATATTATTAGGAGGCTATATCTTAAATGCAAGGAGAAGGCACTTTTTCGCGGACCTTACTTCTCCATTATCTACATAGTCGACCCAGAATAAATAATGGGATTTTGGTGGAAAAGAACCATGCTTGAATAGTCTCGATAAATCAGAATAGTTAAAATAAATAGCTTCCGAACATTCTAAAAAGAAATTATCAAGTAAGTTTCATGAGTCAGGCAGTAAGAAGATATAGCACATTTGTGACAACCCTCAATCTACTTCCCAGGGGAGTTTTAGTTCCCGATTTTATAGTAAAATTACAATAGATATAAACCAGAGTCTGGTTTAGTAGTGCAATTAAGGCCGAACCTCTATGTGTGATGAATATGTGAAAAATATTAATTTTATAAGGAGTAGATCAGTGCCAACACTCAATAGTTTCTAACTTTATATAGTGCAATTTTAAAACAAAATTAAGATATGCCAATAGACAAATTAACAGAGTATACACTGAAACAATAGGCCCAAAACATAATTAGACTGTGCCTGTTATTTAAATGCACATCTGACTTGCTCTAAATGATGAACAATCACTTCAAGAACTCAAGCAAAACCTGCAAACAAAGATTATGATTATCAACTATACAGAGTCTAGCTACAATAAAGACCATGAGTATGAACGAACTCAAAATGTGTACATATAAACAACAATATGACATTTAGAAAAATTAACTCTAGTTCAGTCTCAGATCATGTAATAAATTTTTTCTAATAGGCTCCCGAGAGAGAAAGAGGAAATCTGACAGTAAAGGCCACTAAAACCAAACATTTGTTCTACATTCATGACAAGAATGACTTTAATATGTTTTCAAGTTAAATTTTTAGTCTGTATCAACATAAAAAGCCAACAAGCTAGAATGGTTATTGTTAACAACATTAATCATTTGGATAAATCCATGTACCTAAAACCGCAAATAAGAAAAAACTAAAGCAATTCACAACAAAGCACAAGCAACCAATAAATTTTGTCTACAAATTAGAATTAAAAACAGCAAAATTTATCGAAGTCCAATTGTTGCCTTGCTAGACTAAGGGAGTGTATTCATTTCAGATCTTAAAAAATTGTTAATAATCTACGAATTTTAAAAGATTTTCGTTGATTTCAATTCTTCGTGGATTTTGATGGAGTTTGATCCAAAATCTTGTAGAGTCTTGCAGATTTTGTGGAGTTTTTTAGAAATCCATCAAAATCTCATGTATTTTGAAGAGATTTCAAGATATTAAAAATGTACTAGCAAATCCATCAAAATCCACAACTTTTTTAAATAAAAGAAAATCCATGTACTTTTGAATACCATCAGATTTTGATTGATTTTTTAAAATCCAAATTGAATATCACTAAATTTTGATTGATTTTTTAAAATCTAAATTGAATACACTCAAATTTTAAAAGACTTTTTTTTTCTGATCCTTGGTGAATACCTTCAGATTTTAAAGGATTATTTAAAATTCCAAATTGAATACCTCATAATTTCTAAAATCCATAAAAATCTTTCAAAATCCCAATTGAATACACCCCCTAAGATATGCCTAAAATTTATCCTCACAAACCAAGAAATACTTGTAATACACACGTATAGACACCAAAGATCGAATTAGTATGCACCTTTGCGGTCCGAGCGGAGGTTCAGACAGATTTCGACAATTAAGATCCGGAAAGAAATACGTTGTCGCCGATAATATCACTTCTCACGTGATACTCCCTCCGTCCGGCTGTTTGGTTCGGGCAGGGGTGCCTGTAAAGGAGTGAAAAAGAAAAAAAAAGATAAAGTGGTGGGAACCATTCATTTTTAATGTATAAAAGAGAAATAACTGAGTGTGAAAAGTTACGAAGAATAGGAAAATGGTGAATTTACCGACTATTTTTGATAAATTTTGAAATGTAAATAATTGGATGGGATATTCCAAAAAGAAAACTGTAAAAAAATGATTGGGAGAGAGGGAGTAATTCGTTAATACTTAGTACTTAGTACTAGGGATGAGTGGGGCCCGATTTCGACCAAAAACCAGACCGTAACCTAAATCGTGCGGTTTCCAAAATTGAAAACCAAAACTAAACCAAATATCCTTGTCGTGGTTTCGATTTTTAATCATGGTTTCGGTTTAAAAAGGTGTGGTTTCGGTTTTAAAATAAATCTAAATAAAATATATTTACTTTCCACTAATATAATAATTTTTTATTAATTTTCAAGAAAAAATATGCAAAAGAATTTGAATAGAAATGCTACCTTGTGTTTGATGCCTAATAGTAGTGTAGCTACTATACTTTTTAAGTTAATATAATCCAGTAAATGCTATTGGTTTAACTTTTGATATGTAGATTAGTGAGTACTAATTTTTACTGGCAATCAAGCATGCATAATTCATGTGAAGCCACAGCCATAATACAAGCCCAGTTGAATCTTCTAAACTTAAATGACTATAAATTTGTCGAGCTGGCTATGCAATTGCAAAATTGGGCTATATATAAAATACTTGTAAGTGTAAGTGTGTATCCGTCTGTGACACAATCTACTGATCTAAACTAAATATATTATTATACTTATATATATAATAAAAAATATATAATAAATTTAATTCGGTTCGGTTTATATTCGATTTTAAAAAATTTAAAACCAAACCGCAATCATATTATCGGTTCGGTTTTTATTCGATTTGGTTATTAGTTGATTCGGTTTTTAATGCTTCGCTTTTATCCGGTTTTTTACGGTTTCGGTTTTGATTTCGATCTTCGGTTCGGTTTTGCTCCTCCCTACTTAGTACGTACTAACAAAGGCAGGAGGGGAACCGAAGAAGCTGTAGAGGTGTATAGTGTGTGCATATACTTAAACATCTCTAAAGTAACAGGAAATCGATCTTTTGAATTAAAATGCAGGGTTGGGACGAAAAAAATATAATAATTTATCGAGTTTATTACTTTATCGGGAATAAAAATACACTGTGTCCATTATGTTGGGACATAAAAAAAATATTATTTTAGCGAAATTATTACTTTATCGATTATTATTTCATCGAGGTTTAACTTATACTGAGGTGAGGAGGAGGTTCGGAAGTAGAAGATCCATTTAATTTCAGTTAACTTAATAATAAATGAAGTGAAAAATACATCTATCATATTTTATGTTTAATATTTTAGCTTATTTATATTGTTATTGATTTTTTTCTCTGTTTATATTTTAAATAATTTTTTCCATAGTTGTTTTTTGGTTCTTGGTTACATTTTCAAAGATAGATTGAAAGATAAATTTCAAAGTATAATATTAATTATTTAGAATACTTTTACAGTTGGCTGCTTCTATTAGATTATGTCATGTTCACCGTACTGATAACATAATTTACTATTTTGCCATGTACTAATAGATGTGAATTTATTAGTTTTCCCCTGATGACCGTAACAACATAACTTCCTTACACCAATTATATATAAGATATAATTTGTTTATGCAAATTCATATGACAGAGAAAAAATAGTAGACGGTACAGGTCTTAAATTGCTCCATATCCAAAAATACATCGTAAATATATATCACAATATATATTAAAATTTAACTATACATAAAACTTTTTATAGATTTATATTTCTATATAACACCCGTGTAAGACACGGTTCACTATCTAGAATATTTTAATGTGTATTGATTTATAAGTAAAATATTACCAATCTGCAAAAGGTTGCTAATTTAACTATCTGAGTAAATGATACATTCTGTTGTACGTGGGATGTAATTGAATAAATATAATGATGAGGATCAAGGAATGAATATGTTAATTTGGATTTCGTTATGTGTGCTCGTGGTGATGTTTAATTGGAGAGGACGCAAACATGGGTTATGCAGCTTACTTCGACAACAAGGAATAAAGGAGCGATGCATGAAGTTGGACAAGTAGCTGATTATTATATAATTATTAATTAAAATTGTGCTTACAAGTTTTTACCTTTCACTTGAAAGGGTTTTTCTTGTTTTAAGCACTTAGGATTTTATTTTCCTATTTGTATTTGATTTTTGTTTTTTTTTTCACGAGTATTGTTCACGAGTACTGTTCACGAGTACTGTTCATCGACACTGTTCACGCACGTATTGTGCACGAGCACTGTTCACAGTACTGTTCATCAGTTTTTTTAACAGATTTTTCTTATGGCTACGGATGAATTGCTCAGAAAATTACTTGGAAAATTGGATGAGATTGATAAACGTACTCAAAAGCTTGCTAATTCAACGGAATCGAGGTTTGATGAATTTTATAAAATTTTAGTTAAGGTGAAAGATAGTGATAAAGTCTATGATCTTGGTATAGAGCTTGATTATTTTACAGGTTTGGGTAGTATAGATGATTTTGTTGAATGGGTTACACAAGTCGACAAGATTTCTGCTTATACAGGTTGGACTGAGATGAGAATATTCAAGATTGCAGCGCTTAAACTTACAAAGAAAGCAGGCTTGTGGTTTGATAATCTAAATACAAAAAGAGTTAGATCTGGAAAAGAAAAGATTATGACTTGGACATCTCTGAAGAAGAAACTTCGTGCAAAATATATTCCTTTGCATTATAAATTCGAATGTATAATGAAAATGACATCCCTCTCTCAAGGTACTATGAGTGTTTCTGAGTATACTTCTGAATTTTATAGATTGCGCCTTATTTGTGACTTGGAGGAGACGGAAACAATTAAAATTGGAAGATTTATTCGTGGATTGAATTTGCCTATTTATCGAAAGGTTAAATCAAGTCCATATATCTCGTTTAATGAAGTATGCAATCTTGCTTTGAAATTTGAATCTTTTCAACAAGACGAGAAATTGAAGTCTTCCCTTCACGAGTTTACTCTTTCAGAAGAAACTAATGAAGAAGACTTTGTCAGTGTGGAGAATGTCGCGGATCTTGTTGTTGATTACCAGGTGTTACATGTGGCGACTACATCAAGTTTGGATGAAAAGGATGAACCAGTTACAAAAGAAGATATGATAGAGAAGCATGAAGAAAGACAGTCACTTGTTGAGAAAGTTTTGGTTGTTGAAAAAGATCAGATATATGCATCTCCAAAATTTATGCGTGATGACATTGTTGATGGACAAGAGATACTAAAGGAGAAGTTTGAAACTAAAGAGGTTGTGTACAAGGAAAACAACATCATCCAAGTGGAACACATTGATTTTTTGGGGGTAGAGAACTTGTTGAATGCACCTATCTCATCAAACTATCTTATTCTTTCAAGTTTACTTCCAAATATATTGCTGATGGAATTGAAATTTAAGGCTTTCAAGTTCTACGAGAAATCACCTCGTTGTGTTCTTATTCTTAAATACTTTAGAACTCGAGGACGATTTTTTTTCAAAGGAGAGGAGAATGATGAGGATCAAGGAATGAATATGTTAATTGGGATTTGGCTATGTGTACTCGTTGTGATGCTCAATTGGAGAGGATGCAAACATGAGTTATGAAGCTTAGTTGGACAACAAGGAATAAAGGAGCGATGCATGAAGTTGAACAAGTAGCTGAATATTATATAATTATTAATTAGAATTTTTCTTGCAAGTTTTTACCTTTCACTTGAAAGGGTTTTTCTTGTTTTAAGCACTTAGGATTTTATTTTCCTATTTGGATTTGGTTTTTGTATTTTTTCTATTCAGGTTTGGCTCAAGGAATGAATATGTTAATTTGGATTTGGTTATGTGTGCTCGTGGTGATGTTCAATTAGAGAGGACGCAAACATGGGTTATGCAGCTTACTTGGACAACAAGGAATAAAGGAGCGATGCATGAAGTTGGACAAGTAGCTGATTATTATATAATTATTAATTAGAATTTTGCTTACAAGTTTTTACCTTTCACTTGAAAGGGTTTTTCTTATTTTAAGCACTTATGATTTTATTTTCCTATTTGTATTTGATTTTTGTTTTTTTTCTATTCGGGTTTGGTTTTTAAATTTGTTTCATGGAAGGATTCAGATATTGGCTTATTCAAGCTGATGTTGAATTTATCTTGGAATCCTTTTCGGTTTGGGTTATTATCTAAGCCTATAAATACCCCTCTCATGTAAATTTTTTAGGGGAGACAATGGATGATATAAAACTTGTATTTTGAGATAAACTATGAGTAGTTTTTCTTTCTCTAAATTTCAATTACTGGATTGTTTTGAAGATTAGATTCAAATTACTTAGTTTCTGGATTGATCTAAGCAATTTGAGATTTAGAGTTCACGTTTCTGGATTGATCGTGTTCTTTTGAAATATCTTTTTCTTCTCTTACCCCTTTTCTTTCTTATTTTTGTTTCTTTGTGGTGTAATCCACATCAATTTGGTATCAGAGCCAAGGTTTTTTCTCCAATTTCTTAATTATTGGGAGATATAGGTTTCAAAAAAAATAAAATAAATAATAATTACTATTCACGAGTATTGTTCACGAGTACTTTTCATCGACACTGTTCATGCGCGTACTGTTCACGAGCACTGCTCATCGGCACTGTTCACGGTAACTGTTCATCAGTTTTTTTAACAGATATTTTTATGGCTACGGATGAATTGCTCAGAAAATTACTTGGAAAATTGGATGAGATTGATAACAGTACTCAAAAGCTTGCTAATTCAACGGAATCGAGGTTTGATGAATTTTATAAAATTTTAGTTAAGGTGAAAGATAGTGATAAAGTCTATGATCCTGGTATAGAGCTTGATTATTTTACAGGTTTGGGTAGCATAGATGATTTTGTTGAATGGGTTACACAAGTCGACAAGATTTCTGCTTATACAGGTTGGACTGAGATGAGAATATTCAAGATTGCAGCGCTTAAACTTACAAAGAAAGCAGGCTTGTGGTTTTCTAATCTAAACATAAAAAGAGTTAGATCTGGAAAAGAAAAGATTATGACTTGGACATCTCTGAAGAAGAAACTTCGTGCAAAATATATTCCTTTGCATTATAAATTCGAATGTATAATGAAGATGACATCCCTCTCTCAAGGTACTATGAATGTTTCTGAGTATACTTCTGAATTTTATACATTGCGCCTTATTTGTGACTTGGAGGAGACAGAAACAATGAAAATTGGAAGATTTATTCGTGGACTGAACTTGCCTATTTATCGAAAATTTAAATCAAGTCCATATATCTCGTTTAATGATGTATGCAATCTTGCTTTGGAATTTGAATCTTTTCAAAAAGATGAGAAATTGAAGTCTTCCCTTCACGAGTTTACTCTTTCAGAAGAAACTAAAGAAGAAGACTTTGTCAGTCTGGAGAATGTTGCGGGTCTTGTTGTTAATTACCAGGTGTTACGTGTGGCGACTACATCAAGTTTCGATAAAAAGGATGAACCAATTACAAAAGAAGATATGATAGAGAAGCATGAAGAAAGAAAGTCACTTGTTGAGAAAGTTTTAGTTGTTGAAACAAATCAGATAGATGCATCTCCTAAATTTGTGCGTGAAGGACAAGAGATACTAAAGGAGAAGTTCGAAACTAAAGAGGTTGTGTACGAGGAAAACAACATTATCCTAGTGGAACACAATGATTTTCTGGGGGTAAAGAACTTGTTGAATGCACCTATATCATCAAACTATCTTATTCTTTTGAGTTTATTTCCAAAGATATTGCTGATGGAATTGAAATTTAACGCTTTCAAGTTCTACGAGAAATCATCTCGTTGTGTGCTTATTCTAAAATACTTTAGAACTCGAGGACGAGTTTTCTTCAAAGGAGAGGAGAATGATGAGGATCAAGGAATGAATATGTTAATTTGAATTTGGTTATGTGTGCTCGTGGTGATGTTCAATGGGAGAGGATGCAAACATGGGTTATGCAGCTTACTTGGACAACAAGGAATAAAGGAGCGATGCATGAAGTTGGACAAGTAGATGATTATTATATAATTATTAATTAAAATTTTGCTTACAAGTTTTTACCTTTCACTTGAAATGGTTTTTCTTGTTTTAAGCACTTAGGATTTTATTTTCCTATTTGTATTTGATTTTTGTTTTTTTTCTATTCGGGTTGGTTTTTAAATTTGTTTCATGGAAAGATTTAGATATTAGCTTATTCAAGCTGATGTTGAATTTCTCTTGGAATTCTTTTCGGTTTAGGTTATTATCTAAGCCTATAAATACCCCTCTCATGTAATCTTTTAAGGGAGACAATGGATGATATAAAACTTGTGTTTTGAGATAAACTATGAGTAGTTTTTCTTTCTCTAAACTTCAATTACTGGATTGTTTTGAAGATTAGATTCGAATTACTTAGTTTCTGAATTGATCTAAGCAATTTGAGATTCAAAGTTCACGTTTCTGGATTGATCGTGTTCTTTTGAAATATCTTTTTCTTCTCTTACCCCTTTTCTTTCTTATTTTTGTTTCTTTGTGGTGCGATCCACATCATATAAGTAACGTCATGGGTATGTATTTATTTTAAAAAAAACTATCTTATTATTACATATAAAATAAAATTAATACAACAGTTAACATAAGTGGACTTTAACAACATAATGTTAATTTTTAACATATATGTGTTAAGATGGATGTCATATCACTGTCGATATTATTATTCATCAACTAAATTTAATCTGAACCACCTAATTTTCAATCTATTAAAAAACTTCTTATATAATTAATCATTCTCAGTTTCATAACATATTTTTTTATTATTACTTAATACATGTACGCCCTAGGGGGCGTTAACTTCAACCATCATGTCTTGATGTATTGTATGACATCAGTTTCATTTTCTCATTCCCTATAAATGATAAATTAACAAAAGTAAACACCATTTTAAATATCTCGATGAATCAGACTTATTATCTAGTATGATCGTTAAGGCGCTAGTCTACGAAACCAGAGATTCTGGGTTCGATCCGTAGCGGAGTCGCCTAATATATTTTGGGATAACTATCATCTTGGTCACATGTTCGAATCCCAGTGGAAGATAATTTATGATTATGCCTCCTGAGCTAGAGCCTGTCACTTAAATGCGTTTTACCTTGGTTCACGTGTTTTGTAGGCTATTGCGTGAGCCTGTAGGGTTTACCCAGTACGCACCCGAAGGGTAGCGGTTACGGGTTAACTACGATAAAAAGAAAATGAACTTAAGCCAACCCCGGTAATAATTTGTCAATTTTAAAAGATATTTAGTATTTTTTGTTAGAGCTTCAATACACGTTCTTACTTCCAAGTACATATCCTGAAATACATTCACATAAATCTGTGACATTATCATATCTTATATAATTCTATATATAACTTCACGAGCATCAATATCATTCGCTTTATGTAGGACTGTGAACAAATATGAAAGTTTCCACGACATTCTTTATATTTTTACATGTGACAAATAAAATAAATTGTCTTGACTATTAACCTTTGGGGCCTAAAATTAAATTGATGTCATTCGACTCCTGCATTCAATACTTTTTCAGAGTCTAATAAAATGGTTTCGTAGTGTTGTAACATGATATCAATTTTTTAAACACTCTAAGATATATTAATTTTTATTTTATTTTTAAATTCAATAAATATTTATAAATAATTAAATGATCATTATCAATTATGTTTGTCCTTACATTTTGAATTAATTTTAAATTTAACAAATAATAATAACTCTGTAAATATATTATATATAGTTTTTTTAAAAAATATCATAATTTTGTACTTAAAGTCTAATTAAATCTTATACAAACATCTAAGATGGTATATTTATAATCTCTGAGTATTAATTTAATTATTTTCCAGGTCATGACTAGACTAATCAATTATTAAATACATATACAATCTAATATCATTTACGAACCAATTATTTATATAATCGTATTTATAATCAATGTTATAATATTCTAAAAAGCAAAATAAACTGAAAATGAATAATTAAATATAAAAAGGAAAAGATTAACCGATAAATATTAATTTATAAATCTTAATGATAAAAATAATTAAATTACTTTGTTAAGGCAAAGAACATACACACCCACATATTAAGTGTTTAATTCGTTTATTTGTTTCTCAACCAGGTTATATTTTCAGTTTGGGGGTTTGTCCCAGATGTATCAAGTTTTTGCACTGAAATGCATAATTTTTTCGTCAAAAAAGTGTTTAATTAAAACTAATATGAATAAATTGCATGGTGGTATTGATTACTATATACAAGTTCAATTTCTGCAAATAACATATTATATAAAAACATGAGTGAATATGATGCGACATAAACAAAATGGCTCACGACTCACGTACACATACATATTAAGTGCATGATTTAGAACTAATATGAAAAAGTGGCAAAGTGGTAATGAGTTTTGCATGTTAATGGCTAGATCCAGGTTTAGGTCCTAGTAATTTTTTAATTTAATAAACATACGGGTAAATCTATCATTTCATATGAATAAACTGGCTCATTGATAAAACCATGTTGGAATTTAATATATATATAAGAGAGAATAGTATAATAGGCAAACAGTCCGTGCGAGGCACGGGCCATTCTCTAGTAGTAATCAAAATACATGTCGACTATCATTTTGGATATGGGATGTTAAGTAAAAAAATCATTTTTAATGAAATTTCTACGTTCTTAATCAGGCAAGCTGAATGTGAAAGAAGTAGTTAGAAATCGGAAACTTTAAGTTGCAATTATCCATGACATGCAATTACATTTATATATCTTTTATGAAAAGGAAAACAAATTATAAAATGCAAAGTTCTAAAGTATGGATGTTGAATACATAATATATTTTTATATTAAAAGGAAAAACATATTTGAGGGAGATTCAGGGATCCTTCTGTTTTTGAACTTCGTACCGGAATTATTATTGTCGTCAACTTTATATATTGAACTATTATATATATTACATCGTAAATGTATAATACTTGATTTCAATTTAATTAACATTGCTTCATATCGTATATATTTAACGAAATATTACATATATGTTAATTAAAATAATATTATACAATAATATGATACAAAGTAGTAAATGTAAAAGAAAAATATAACAATAAGTTATTAGTAATTCTCAATAATTGAAATACCAAAAATGTATTCGTTTAAAGACACACAAGCATACCTAATATGTGTATGATTAAAACACATGTGGTTTAAGTAGTACAGTGGTTAAAGCTCTTGTAAAGTAATTATAAGACTTAGGTTCAGTTCCCTTGAAAAATATTTTTTTCAATAAATAACACATATAAGGGTAAAATAGTCATTTAAATGAGAATAAAAAATCTCATAAATTTTATCACCATGTTCTCCTATTATATATAGAGGAGACTAACATAAAAGCCCGTGCGAGGCACAAGCCTGCATATATATTTAAATATTATCTCGAATGAATTTGCATCTATACAGAAATAATTTTTAAATATGATAAATGATTATTTTAACTTTTCACTGGATTGTCTTACTTCTTTTTCATTTCATACATACTATTAGAGCGATATTAGATAACTTAAGTGGCGAGAACTTATTTTTTATCATAGAGTTCGATTTTAACTTGCCCCGTTAATTTTAAAATTAGATATTTATTGTAACTTATATGATCCTAATTACTAAAAAAAATAAAACTAAATTATTATAACAAAAATATTTGAAATTTATTGGTAGGGATATGCATCGGGTCACTTCAGGGTAGGGAAGTACTATTGTGATGCCCTCCAAATCCGGGTTCTAGATTTGGGGGTCACTAACTGCTAAACTATGAAATAATATACATAGTGGAATTAAAATACTATTTATGACCCCTACATGCATAAGGATCGAGCAGAGGTTATAATATGAAATAGACACTAAAACAACCATGAGTTATTACAACTACAAACCTGATTAGGATAACCTCTACATGATGTTATGCTAATCCTCAAAAGTCTAATAAGTTTAACAAACCGGCTCATTGTTATTATGATACTACAAACTAATTTACAAACTACACCAACTCCCAGATCCTACCTGCTGCTGCTCGGGCACCTAAAACCTAAAGATCTGAGGATGCACCAGAGGCACCTTCTTCCTAGTAGTGTGCAACAAACGAGGCATCTCAAGCCCTCTCTGAAAGATCGGAACAATAAAAACAAGTTTGAGCTATGAAATGCCCAGCAAGCAGTATAAATATGTGCTGGAAAAGATAACAACAATATTATGCTGATAAAGAAAGAACAATCAGATAATCAATGATATCTGAATAATAACTAAAGCTAATAGTAAGCTTGTAAAATAATAAGCAATATATTTTAGATTGGGAATCACAATATTCCAGCGGATGCACTATCACATGCTGATCAACCACTGTGATAGAGCTGGATCATGATTCGTGGAATTCAGTTCCCAAACAAGAGTACTCAAACACAAGCTACATACCGGCCACAACCGATATGTACTTTAAATAAAAAGGCATACCGCGGCCAAGGACAAAATTGTATTAACATATTTTAGTTAACACAAAGCCCTAATGCTGGACCGACCGCACAGGTTACTTACGCATCTTCCAATCAAAATATTTTTCTGTCATGAAGGAATCAAATCAATCGATACCCTATCATAATCTACTCCCCATTTCACATGGTCCAGAGTAATCTCAACAACTGATGGCGAAATAACTAGTAAGATTAGTTATTCGCTAAATATCAATATCATATTCCACTGTATAGAGTAAAATGAGATAACATAGTTATTTACTATCTATCAGGAATAAGATCAATATTCTGGTAGAACAATTACTATAATTATCTAATTTAAATAATCTAAGAGTATTCGAAAGTACTGTATCAACATGATTTACCTAACAACAATATCATTCTCAAGTATATAACATTTGTCTATTCTGAAATTGGAATAAGACAGGGGTACTTGCCTGGTATGCAAATACTGAACTTAACCTTTTATAATCCTATCTTCCCTCCTGGACTTGATTCCATAAATTAAATACACTTACTTAATAAACCATACAAACTCGAATGACGTCGATACTTCTCAGCGTCTACCTGATCGTTTATTTAATCATGGCATGGAAAGCTGTAAATAGATAATATGCATCTCACATACCACGTAATTATATTATGCACATAACATATATTTTGGATCATCAAAAGATAGGTCTCGGTGTTTTTAAAACTGATATCGGGGTAAAATAGGGATTTTTGATAAGTATTTGACTCAAAATGACTGGTAAAACAAATGACCCTTCGATACAAAAAGAATTGGATCTCGAAAGTATTTGTAATGGAAGCGGAATATTTTTATGATTCTAGACGCATTTGTTAGGGAAAAAACACGCGCTAATATTCACGCAAGTATACGCGTTCGCAAGTAGCTAATATTCACGCAAGTATACGCGTTCGCAAGTAGTATAAGATATAAATCAGATTCGTTCCCACAGAGACTGGTTTAGGTTAAGTTCAATATATGCACCTATGCAACAATGTATGGTTATCGCTCAATGCCAAGACAAATAACAAATTGGTTATTTATTAAACTAAGAGATTATACTAAATAACATTAACTAAGAGAATTGAGGTTGAATTACTATATATAACAAACATGGGATCCTAACTTCATTACTACTTCATTCAATAGCCTTTTCGTTCTTAACCTTAACATGTGATGGTGATGACACTAATCAGATAACACGAAACTGATAAACGCCAACTTTCGTTGCACGATTACCATTCTACCAGACATCCACAAAAGAGATAGAAGCTGAATAGGTACCAATTATATTGAGACCCTATATGTCTATAGAATTTGACAACATAACGGTTTAAGCATAAGTTATCTATCTTGATTACATAGGGCAAGTAAAACGGTTAGAGTTACCTACGAATCATGCATACACATACATGAACCTATGCTAGCATGGCAAGTTCTAAACCTCTATATTCACTGTCGCTTCAATAGAGATTAACACGCTATCTTATATGTTAACTACGCTATCTTAGAGTTGGTCTGTGCTTCTAGGTCTTCTCCTTGGTATCCCAATCTTTCCGGATGATGAAAACCCTTTTTTTTAAGTACATATACACCCCTAGTGGACCAGGACCCTTAAAATTGTCAAATTCCACTCAAAAAAGGCTTTTTCAGTGAAATCAGCGACCAGCCGCGCCCTGAGCGGGCGCTCAGCTCTGCTGAGCGGGAGCTCAGCTACTGACTGAGAAAATTTCTGATGAATCTTGTTTTGGCCATAACTTGAGTTCTACTCGTCAGAATTAGGCGATTCAACTGCCCACGCGAAGTTATTGAGATTCTCTACAACTTGACAGTGGCCTTGGCTTCCAAATCTGATCACTTTTCATCATATTTCCTTTAAAATCTCTTTTCTTCATATAACTTATACCTGAAATATAATAACACAAAAACACATCAAAATACCAACAACTTGAGTCCAAAACTCCAATTTAAGCTTGTAATAAAGCATTCCAAGTGGATATAAAATCCACTTATCACACCCCCAAACTTGAATTGATGCTTGTCCTCAAGCATAAACAGACTCAAAACTACAAAACAAACCTAATGCATGAATGCAACTACATGAATGCAACTAAATGAATAAGCCAATGCCTCTAAGAATGCAATGACTTTAAACAGAGCTCGAATAAATCCCACAAACCAACTCACAAACCAGAAACGTGCGTGTGTGGATGCTTAACAGATATACTCTCGATACTAGATCAATAAGCATAACTTATCTATCATCGAAACAATCAAAAGTTTATAAATAGAATAGACAATAAACACATTATGACTCACAACACCTCCTTTCTACTAGAGTTATACAAGGATTCACACTATTATTGAACACATAACAAAGATGCTTATTTGATCAGTGCAATGAATAAGGTCCCAAAAGACTTATACAATAATACCCATGTAGCGAGCGTTAGGTTAGCAGATCCCAGACTATAAAAGCCTTAGGTCACTAGGCACAAAGTCCCCTAGAACTTAATAACTCGAGTATTAAAGAGCTCACTCCTGATCAATTATGCATAAACACATACTTTTTTTCTTTCTTTTTTTCTTTTTTTCTTTTTTTTTCTTTTTTTTTCAACAATTTCTGAATGAGTGCGTTTCGCTCCATCTCATTCAACCCTAGACTACTCATAAAAATATGAGCTGGTTACTAGCCATTTGACGCCTAGCCTTACAACAACTAGCAATGAAATCCAAGTTTTTCTCCAGATAAAAAAAAATAGTGTTTTTACGTCATTACGAGAATATCACAAATTCTAAATATAACCAAGTGATTAAATCTCAATAACAAACAAGTATGATCATGATCTAGATCAAAAGCAACCCTATAAGACTTTAGTGAAAATATTTATTTCTGGCATGCAAATCAATTCATTAAGACTTAAACATCCCTCTATTCCTCATCACCACGCTGAAATCAACATCAACTTATCAAATATCATAGTTCATCTTAAGGGATCATGCTAAATATGCATGCAAATGCAACTATATGAAATCACAAAAAAACAAACAAATATGTCCTAAATGAACAATCATACAAAAATATGAATGAACTACAACTAAACATGCAACATGAATCTATATGAATCTATATGGACACACACTACTAATCCTTACATTATCACCCCAAACTTAAAATTATCAATGTCCTCATTGAAGGCAATAATAAGGATTTCAGGCACACTTAATTAGCGGGAGATTCACCCTCGTCGGGTGAAGGATCAGATGGCCAATCAACCTCGCCACTAGTGTCTCAGGAAAATAGTACCGAAAGCGTGTGTCAAATCTTCAGCAAAATGACTGGTGAATGTCGTGCATGGCCTCCATACGCCTAATTACTCGCCTGTACTGCTCATCACCAACACCAGTCCTATCAACTACCTGCTGCACATGAGAAGAACCCTCTATAGGCACTGGAGGATCCGTTCGGCTACCCTCTACATCATCAAAGATATATCCCAACCCCTTGTCAGGGGGTGCACCTAAGAATGAATAACTCAAGTGATCTGACTGTCGGTTGAGCTCAAGTATGGGAGCTTCTTGAGTAAATCATTCAAAACGCTCCTGAGAAATTTTCAACTCTGCTAACCCAAGAGAATCGAATGGCATATCCAACTTCTTCTCCCACAGAGGTGCATTTAAAACCTGCAGTTGCTCTACTCCTCCTTTATCTTCAAAAACTGAGTCAACCCGCTCTATTTTAAAGCACTCTTCTTTTTCTGTGGGTAACTTTATTGCCTTGAACACATTAAAAGTGATCCTTTTGATCGTAAACCTTCATCGAAAGCTCTCCTTTTTGCACATCGATCATAGTTCGGCCTGTAGCCAAGAATGGTCTTCCCAAGATAATGGGAATCTTCTTATCTTCCTCGAAATCAAGAATTACAAAGTCAGCAGGGAAGAAGAGTTTATCCACCTTGACCAAGACATCCTCCACTATACCTCGTGGATAAGCGATGGAACGGTCAGCTAGTTGCAATGACATGTATGTTGGTTTCGGATCAGGCAGACCAAGCTTCTTGAAGATTGAAAAGGGCATCAGATTGATGCTAGCTCCTAAATCACATAAACACTTGTCGAACGACAAGTTTCCGATGGTGCAAGGAATAGTGAAGCTTCCAGGATCTTTCACCTTCAGAGGCAACTTCTGTTACAGCACAACACTGCATTCCTCCGTGAGAGCAACGGTCTCTAAGTCATCGAGATTCACTTTCCGAGAGGGAATACCTTTCATAAACCTCGCATAGCTAGGCATCTGTTCAAGAGCTTCAGTGAAAGGTATGTTGATATGAAGTTTCTTGAACACCTCCAGAAACTTAGCAAATTGCTTATCCAGGCTCTTAGGAAAAGGAGGTGGAGGATAGATCTGTTTCTCCCCTGTATTACCCTTAGGAGGAGTGTGTTCCATAGTACTCTTCCTTGGTTCCACCTCTACTTCCTTCTGCACATCTTCTTAAGCTAAAACTTCAGATTCTGGAACTTGAGACTTTTCAGGCTCTTCGTCTTGCTGAACTTGGGGGCTTGCGACCTTTCCAGACCTTAAGGTGATGGCATTCACCTATTCTTCAACTTCCCTCTTGCTTGGATTTGTTTCTGTATCACTAGGAAGCGTTCCTGGTGGTCGATTCAATAAGGCATTAGCAATTTTCCCTATTTGGTTCTCCAGATTCTAGATAGAAACAGTCTGGCTTTAGCATATAAGAGCCTGGTTTTTGCACATAAGCCTCAACTCCTCCAATTCAGATTTTTCATTCGAAGATAGACCTGCATCATTAGTTTGTTGTTGAAGTTGGAGTTGTTGTCTTGGTGTAAATTGTTGCTGAAAACCAGGAGGGTTAAATAGCTTATTTGCAAACTGCTGGAACGGCTGTTGCATCGCATTCTGATTGTTGCTCCAGCTGAAGTTAGGATGATTCCAGTTGTCAAGGTAATAAGTGGCAGGAACTGGCTGCTGCGATCTCTGAAAGTTGCTCACAAACTGAGCTAAGTCACTAGATATAGCGCATTGCTTTGTCGCATGCGGACCTGCACACAGCTCACAAACACTGGTTATCTGCTTAACACCATAGTTAGCCAGAGAATCGATCTTCATAGACAACGCCTTTAGTTGAGCAGTGATAGTCGTAGCTGTATCCACCTCAAGAACTCCTGCTACCTTGCCCTGTGGACATCTCTGGGTTGGATACTGATATTCATTAGCAGCCATCAGTTCAATTAGATCATAAGCTTCCTTATAGCTCTTTTCCCATAATGCTCCGCCTAATGCTGCATCGAGCATGGGTCTGGACTGTGCTCCCAACCCATTGTAAAAACAAGTGATGATCATCCAATTAGGAATTCCTATGATGAGGACACTTCCTAAGCATCTCCTTGTAGCGCTCCCAAGCTTCACATAGCGATTCTCCCGTTTGATGCACAAATTGAGTAATAGCGTTCCTCATTACAGCTGTCTTCGCCATAGGGAAGAATTTAGTAAGGAATTTCTGAGCAAGATCCTCCCAAGTAGTAATCGAACCAGCTGGTAGAGAGTGTAACCAGCTATTAGCCTTGTCTCTCACAAGAATGGGAACAGTCTCAGCTTTACAGCATCTTCAGAAACACCGTTGAACTTGAAGGTGTCGCAGATCTCAATGAAATCCCTAATGTGCATATTAGGATCTTCCGTTGAAGAACCCCCAAACTGGATTGAATTCTGCACCCATTGAATTATGCCAGGCTTGATCTCAAAGGTATTAGTTGTGATAGCTGGCCGGACAATGCTAGAATGAATGTCATTGATCTTGGGTTGAGAAAAGTCCATCAAGGCTTTCGTTTGTGCTGCTGGATCTCCCATTGTAATGAGTACCTGAAACACAAACAAATAGACTGTGAAAGTAAAAGAATCCGAGTCAGTGAACTTTAACGACCACTGATGACAAGCACATAAACTAAAAATTAACATCGAGTCCCCGGCAGCGGCGCCAAAAACTTGTTAGGGCGAAAACACGCGCTAATATTCACGCAAGTATACGCGTTCGCAAGTAGTATAAGATATAAATCAGATTCGTTCCCACAGAGTCTGGTTTAGGTTAAGTTCAATTTATGCACCTATGCAACAATGTATGGTTATCGCTCAATGCCAAGACAAATAACAAATTGGGTTTTTATTAAACTAAGAGATTATACTAAATAACATTAACTAAGAGAATTGAGGTTGAATTACTATATATAACAAACATGGGATCCTAACTTCATTACTACTTCATTCAATAGACTTTTCATTCTTAACCTTAATATGTGATGGTGATGACACTAATCAGATAACACGAAACTGATAAACGCCAACTTTCGTTGCACGATTACCATTCTACCAGACATCCACAAAAGAGATAGAAGCTGAATAGGTACCAATTATATTGAGACCCTATATGTCTATAGAATTTGACAACATAACGGTTTAAGCATAATTTATCTATCTTGATTACTATAGGGCAAGTAAAACGGTTAGAGTTACCTACGAATCATGCATACACATACATGAACCTATGCTAGCATGGCAAGTTCTAAACCTCTATATTCACTGTCGCTTCAATAGAGATTAACACGCTATCTTATATGTTAGCTACGCACATAAGACGAATAAGCACAACCAATACTAGGATATCAATCAATCACCACACACCAAGATATCGAAACAAATTAATTATTGAAATTCATAAGTAAATCCGCTAGATCCCCATGACAACGATTAGCCCATAATCGAACTCATCATCACCATGGGTTCCAATGAAAGCATGGTATAAACAAGGTCTTAGTAAACTGAATAATAATTAAAGTACGAATAAATGAGATCTAGGTTCAACAAGAACGAAAACGAGCATCCAAAGTTACAACTAATTCAAAGAATCACAAGTTGAAAACAAGATCTTCTTTTTCGGAGTTGTTCTGTGCTTCTAGGTCTTCTCCTTGGTATCCCAATCTTTCCGGATGATGAAAATCCATTTTTTAAGTATATATACGCCCTTACTGGACCTGGACCCTTAAAATCGTCAAATTCCACTCAAAAAGACTTTTTCAGCGAAATCAGCGACCAGCCGTGCCCTGAGTGGGCGCTCGGCTACTGACTGGGAAAATTTCTGATGAATCTTGTTTTGGCCATAACTTGAGTTCTACTCGTCAGAATTAGGCGATTCAACTGCCTACGCGAAGCTATTGAGATTCTCTACAACTTGACAATGGCCTTGCCTTCCAAATCTGATCACTTTTCATCATATTTCCTTTAAAAGCTCTTTTCTTCATATAACTGATACCTGAAATGCAATAACACAAAAATACATTAAAATACCAACAACTTGAGTCCAAAACACCAATTTAAGCTTGTAATAAAGCATTCCAAGTGGATATAAAATCCACTTATCAGCGTTCGTTTCGTATTAAACGTATGAACAGTCTATTTATTATAATTAAAATAAGAATAAATCAATTATTATTATGATATTAATTGATTTTTAAAATACTCAGATATAGTTTTAAAAGCTCAAAATAAGTTTTAGGAATTATTTGGCTTAATTATGAATAATTATATTTTATTTAACTATTTATAAATAAAATTAATTGATTAAATGATTAATCAATTAATTAAATCCTAAATAATTAATTAAAATAAATTATAAATACTTAAAATAAATCTGGATTTTTAGAAATAATAAAAGAAAATATTTTTTTAATTCAGTTAATTATTAAATTATTAACCAAATTAAATTTAGAAATTAAAAATGATTTTTAAGAATTTAAAATTGAATTTTGAATAAATTTTTAAAATATAATCTGTACAAACAGATTTTAAGAATGGATTTTGGGGAAAAACTGATTAAAACCGGGTCAAGGAAATCAGGTACATGGGTCAGGAAGAACCCTAACGAGTTCGTATGAATATAGGCCGGAAATTCCCGCCGGTTTCTGGGAATTCCCAGATTCCGGTCGCCGGGAAATTTTCTTGCGAAGTAATCCCAGTCCAAAAATGAATGATTAAATCCAGTTTTTCAGTCCTAACATATTCATTAGAAACCCAACAACAATACTGAACCAACAAACACGACCAACCATCCACAAATGGTGATTTCCGATCGAAATTCACCACCATCGCCGGTGAACTCGAAAAATCCAGCGAAAACCATATCTTCGCGAATCCTCAACCATATTTAATAAACCATATATGAAAATAAATCCAAGAACATGTATAATTGATTAACAATAACCAGAACATCATAGAATTACACATAAAACATATGAATGATTTGAAGAACTAGGGCAGCTTCGGTTCTAAGCAAAACAGGGTCAAAATCATGCGATTCTTATATCAATACAATCCTTATCAATCCTATAATCCTATAAAACCATTATAAATATCAAAGAATCACATAAAATTAAATTTGCAAATTCGTCGATTCTGACGAACAATGTTCGAACAGAAAACTCGACCTTATTACGCGATTCTGGTATCGATTTGTTCGTCTCAATCAGAGCTTTAATACACTTCCAAGATCAACATAAACGGATGGATAATTCGATCAGAAATTAAAATTCTTTGAAATATGCACTCGAGGCTCATCAGATAAGGAAGAAGAAACTGTGTTTATCAGTTTGGGTTTTTGATTTTTATAAATTGTACAAATATATGGAAGCTATTTATACTCGTAACAATTATCCCGATAAATCGCAAAACGACACCCTTTTGTTCGTATAATTTAAAATCTAAAGCCCGAAGATAATAATTTACGGGGAAAACTTATATCAATATAATTTATAAATAATTACAATATTTATGTCAAAATTCCCCGAAAATTATGTATATTTCAAAAATATGAAAACACGGACTGTTAGAAGAGTCTTTGATTTTACAAAAATAGATGTACGAATTTTGTTAGCTTTTACGTCCCGGTCGGGTCCCGGTTCGATAACTTTTGGGAAACCGAAATATTTTCTGAATTTAATATAACCCCAAATAACATAGATAATAAGCGCTGATAATCATAAAACAAGTTTTAGCACGTAACACGGAAAACACGTACTCTGACACGCGTCCAGATTGCAGATCGATTCATATAATTGCATTTAAAACACATATTAATTATTAGAAAAATACCATGGTCCTAAAAGGCTTAGATTAATACTTAATACACAATAAATCATCGCAAAATATTTTAAATTTAATTAAACAGAGAATATTTATCATATATTTCACAAAATATGTACAAAAATTTGTCCGATTATTACATTCTTCCCCCCTTAAAAGGATTCTATCCTCAGAATCTATTTTAGAAAAATAAATGAGGATACTTAGATATCATTTCACTTTCTAACTCCCTGGTTAACTCCTCAACCTTGGGATTCCTTCATAAAACTCGTACTAAAGCTACAGACTTATTTCCAAGCACTTTCTCTTGTGGCACCCTCCAAACCGGGGTCAGAAGTTTGGGGTCCACAACACACACACACAATATATAAACCTGTATAAGAAATATTATTTGCAATGACCCTGCTTTACATAACCACGGATCGCAACAGGTTAAAGTATGAAAATAAGCCACAACCTTAACTTTTATTACAACGTACCAAACCCCAACTAATTTAACTTACAACTGATAATGAAATTATTTTATAATCTTACTATCTCACTGCCATAATAAGCTCCTGCCAGCTCGATCCAACTCAACATGGAATCCTAGCTCGTACTCTGGACTGAGGAACCTCGCTATTAACCATATCCTTTTTAACTGTAGAATACATAAAAAGATTCGCGAGAGTGAGCTAACTAGCTCAGCAAGTCATAATAATGATAACTGAGGTTAAACAATGATCAAACGAGATGATTTAGAGGAATCAAGTTTCTTGTTAAACAATCATTTGAATTGGATATTCATTTTAACCTTTTAAAACCAAGGTTAGGCTGCTGATCAGTCACGCATTAATCCCCGAGCAAGGCACACGACTCTGCTCTATAAACTCGATCCAAGGCACACATTGGCCTAATTCGACCACGAATCTGGTCTGACCACGAATCTGGTCCAAATAAAGAAAATTATCCAATTCTAAAGCAATTCAATATGATAAACAATATAACTCAATAAAACAAGATCATAATCAACAGTAAATAAACATTTGTATAAAAGTATGGTGCAATTCATGAGTATCACGAGGGTATATCAAAGTATGTATAAGAAATGGCCTTCAGTCTGTAGGAGAATCAGGTATTAGATGAACAATGATTTTACAAGGTTTAGTTCTTTGGTGTCACAAGGTATGGTTAAGTATAAAGGTTTTTGTATGTTCCAACAATTCCGTTCGGTATTTGGTATATGGTGGGTATATATTTGTGGAGTAGTATCATATTTGTGTGGTTTAGTATCTGGTAAATCAACAAGGAATGGTTTACAAGGAATAAGGCATACGGCTCAAAGATCAGATGATAAAAACAACTTTTTATATTTCTGATAAAAACTGTTACAAAATCCTCTCAAGAAATACTAATATTCTTGAGAGCTGCTAGGTCGAATGATCCTCGAGTGTGATACTTCTAAGTGATGACCTAAACTGTGTTTATATACTACACAGCTATAATAGATTAATTTAAGATATGCATTATCAAAAACTAATTGAAATTGATACATATCTTAAACTAAACAGATAAAGTCCTATAACTCAGATGTAACAGATATCTGCTCCACATTATAAGGAACAAAACAAATCCTCTAATGCTGACGGTCTTCAAATACTGATGTCATACAAATGATGATGACATACCAAATCCTGACGGTACATCAGATCCTGATGACATCCGAATAGCCTAGATCCTGAGCTTCTTCTGATCATTGAGAATTCAATATGTAACAATCTCCCCCAATTTATGCTTAATGCAATGAAGCATAAATTCCATTCTCAATGATGCCAAAACCAATCTACAAAATGTACAAGGAGTAAAGCTTACTTCAGTATCTTCAGATAACTGACAGTTGTTCCAAGAAAGTTCTTCAATCTTTCTTCCTCCTTGTCTCGTAGGACTTTAACAAGCTTTTTCTTCAACTCTCTCTTCTCTTCAGTGTCTTCTCCAAGATGATAGATAGCTGATCTTAACTTAGAAATTGAGCTTTTGCTTATCTCAAGATCACCAATCAATATGAAGCTTAAACTGACATCTTCATCATCAGGACTGTAGGATAACTGAGGACTGTTGAGAAAAACTTGTAGCACTGCAGCTCCCTTTTTCATCTAGCATTTCTTGACCAGTATAATTTATGTACTCAGGAACATAATCACCATTGTATTTGTCATCTTTTGTCATGACTCTTCTTCTGATCATTTCAAGTATCATAGAAGACCAGTTTCTGGTGACTTTGTTCTCAACTCTAAGAAAATAGTGAATGTATTTCAATTCTGTCACAGTCTTTATTAAGAGTTGCTGCAACGTAAAGCTTTTTACTTTACCATCTCTGAAAAAGTACAGAATCTCTTCTCTGACATCATTATCATTTATCTTTCTATGAACAATCTTCATAGCTTCAACTTTCTTAAGATGTGAAGGAGAAATTCTTTTACCAAGATTTTCTGTCAGAGTATCTATATCCAGAAGATCAGATTCTATAATCTCCATACTAGAATGACCAATGCCTCCTCTGGTTCGAGATTTGAAAAGTTTCAGTTTTTTATTGTAAACCACGCAAGAAGGCTTCTTGATGGACTTATCAACATCTTCCTGTTTTGAGATAGAATCTCTTAACCTAGCTGATACAAATTCAACATGCTTGAACCCTTTAGAATAATTGAATACATGGATGTCTTTCCATCTTCTATTTGCCGAGAGGAGCATAGTTTGAAGACAAATCATCAATCTTCCCTTCTGCTTTATGCCATAGCTCCCTCTTTGATTTTAAAACTCTCTGTAAATATTCTTTGCATGCTTGATCAGCTTCCCTTCTATCAATCTTTTCTTTTTCATCAGCCTCTCGGGATTTGTGTCTGCAGCAGGAGTTACATTCTGATTTGCTGTATCAGCTTGATCAATAGTCGGTGGCTGATATTTTCTTTCTTGGTATAATCAACTCTTCTGGCTTCTGAACTTCTTTATCTTCTTCATTCCCTTGTACAGGAACATAACCTTCTCTGGATAGAAAATTCAGAAAAGTAGAGTTGAATGTAGTCACTTGCCTTGATCCATAAGTTCTTCTACCTCTTTCTCTTCCTCTTGCTCTTGCTCTAACAGATCTACCACCTCTTTTTCCTCTTCCTTTAGAAGTGTTAGCTTCAGCTTCAATTTGAGCCAAGAGCTCCTTTTTTTGCATAACTGCTTCTTCAGGTGTTAGATCAGGAAATTCTTCAGTTATATACCCAAAAGCACTCCTAGCATTCTTTTGCTCAAACTTCTTGTCTTTGTAGTACAAGACAATCTCTTCACCTGTTTCCTTATGTCTGTAAGGAAAGAACATCCCTTTAGCTTCTGCTAAATTTGAGATTGTAATATCATCATCCTCAGGAGCACCAACAGTAGTCTTGTGCTTGGCTTTATAAGTACTAGTAGACTTCCTTTGTCCTGAAGGATCATCCTTCTTGAAATGTTGAAGTTGTTGAGCAGTAGAAGCAATTTGAACATCTGTAACTGGATTATTCTTATCACCATCATCATCAATATCTTTATCCTTTGTCTGAATAGAATTTGGTGTACATTTTGTAGCAACTATCTTGTAACACCCCCAAATCCGGGGTTAGCAATCCGGGTCGTCACATATCCATCCAATCCTGTGTCACATGTGTTAATCCCCATGATCCAACAAAACCACATAATAGGCCCCAATCCTTCACACATACAAGTTATAATCTTAGAAACAATACATAACCAATAACATCTATTATTACACATCAAATACACTTTCCAGGATCTCACACTATTATTCATAACCTCTACACGAAGTTATGAATATTTCTAACTCGAACAACATCCTATCTGCATACTCTGGTCCACCTGAGCAAAGCTGCAAAGAGTTTGTGGGCAATCTACGTATTCTCCACGCAATTGCCTTCTCTCCAGCATACTGGCTATCTGTTGTGATATAATATATAGAAGCAAGAGTGAGCACTATGGCTCAGCAAGGTACATATATATTTATATGTATACATATATATATAACAATAAAAGTACTTCATATTTTTCAAAGATTTCTGAAAACATATATGCTTGTCAAACTTGTAATATTCTCAAAATCAACTGTAACATTATATCCACTTTATACTTATATCCATCTCTTTTTCAAACTTCAAGATTTTACTCGAACCAGAATTATAAACTGGATTTGATATTCACATCATTTATCTCATGATTTAAAACTCAGCCTTATCGGCCTTCTGTTGTAGATTGCATAAAATTTTTCCAAAATGGAAGAAAGGGACTATACTGGAATAAACCACGTACCAGTGATCAGCCGAATATGAAATTTCTCTACTAGTAGAAGGAATAAAAACCTAGCCGCCTTTGGGCTTATCAAGACATTACACAATGGTTGCCCATTTCCGTGCAAGTCCGAAAGTCAATGGTCACAGAGACCATATAACTGTATACTGCACCATTCCGCGCTTGGTCACTACCCGATACCTCTCCGTGCCGGGCTGGCCACATTCCAGTCCCAAAACAATTATATTATTTACACAAAATCCTTTATCGAAGGAATAGATCATTCTGAGTTGACCTTTAAATAAGATGATTTATTCATCACTTTTACTTCAATTGATCCTTGGGAGTTGTCGGAGTTTTGAATTTAAAATCATTTTCAAACCCTTAACTGTAGTAAAGTTTTACATATATTGTTCACTTATTTTTTATTGAGCGAGGAAGCAAAACCCTTATGCTCCTAGACTAAGTCCCCTAAGGTTTTGATAAGTTTTAGATGATTGATCTCTTCCGATAAATTTTGAATAATTTAGAAAGTATCCTTAGGAACTATGTCTATTTTTAAATGATTTTTAGAGGTACGTAATATTAAATATTTACGGTCTCATAATATTTTTAAGAAGGGTTCAATGAATTGATAAAACCTTAAGTACAAAATGTTTCTCAATAAGGTTCAATGAATTGATAAAAATCTTAATTAAATACTTAAGACAGGATTTGACATCTTATAATTATCCTTCGAATGGTTACATACATTTTAGATAGAGTGAATTGATTTAAAAACTTTTCAATATCTCTTTAGGTATTTTCCGGATATTTTAGTAACTCTTTAAGTATTACTTATAAATAAATAATCAAATAGGATATTCCTTGGGTGAATATTCGATTATCTCTTATCATTATATATCAAATCTCAATCATTCGCTTAATATGTATGTTACGCGAAAGTACTTTGTTTATTGAAATAGAATCTTTCGCGTCCGGCTCGTTCCAGAATTAAATCGATTTAAAATATCTCCGACTCCCACTATCTTGTATTATATTAAAATTACGCTTCGATTTCTCATACTCGTATAAAACGGAGTTTGTTTTCGTAAACAGTCGCATAGTTTTTATGTATTGATATCACAGACAAGCATATATTTTCAAACTGTAACTCATGGCATCGATATCACAACAGTATATATAACATGGGTAATTTGTGATAGGGTTTCGTAAACTTGCCTGATGTCCAAGCTCTACCTTGATGTATCCCTCTCGGTCCTGGAACCTCTAACCAAGACATAATATAACCTCGGTTAGTCGGGTTAACCAATGATCGACTTATTCTAAGTAGACTCACTCTACACGATCTTCACTCTCTCGGGTTCATTTAACTTACGACATCTCACACCTCGTTACTGTCCATTTAAAATCTCGTTCGGCACACCTATGTGTTCTTCTTACAATCCTTAACAACTCTCGTGTTTTTATCATCTCCAAATTATATTATTAACTTGGCCAAAACGGGCGGTCAAAGTAGTACTTCCATAGTTGACTTTTCATTGAATTACTATTACGCGACTTGCACGCTAGCATTTTTAATAAATCAAAAAATTAAGATTTAAATGTGAAACCACCTCAAGAACTTCTTGAGTGTTTTTGATAATTATCACAAAAGTTTCGATTTGAAAATATGAATTTAAATAGGTGAAATCATTTACAAAGTTCGGTCGACTATGGAGTTCTACTATTCGCGCTAGTTTTACTAAAACGCTCATAACACACAAACCGTTAAATTAATCGACACCCCGTCTTCGCGTACACGATCTAGATAACTTCTAATTTTTAATCAAAAACAAACTCTGTCCTTTTTAGAAAAAAATTCCCAGATTTAATCAAAACAGGGCAGTAGCTTGGCAGTGGCTACGCGTCGTGTAGCATTACCGCGCGACTTTGGTTCCAATATTTTTATAAAATTGGAAAACTAATATTTTAATTAAATTCTTTTTGCATCTTCTTCCTTACTGTAATATCCAGTTACCATGATTTTTCCATAGTCAAATTATAATTTGTAGAGTTCCAAAATCAACACACAACTCCACAATCCGTAACTGTGTTCTCACATAAATGCTTTTCACTAAATCGGCCATAACTCCTAAACCGTAAATCGCCTCGCGACGTTCTTTATATGTACTAAAACTAAAAAAAATATCTATATTTTCATGTCTAGTGGTTCACACTTTACAGATTGTTTCATGGCCGAATTCTCTGTACAAACCAGAACATGTGCAACAAGTCCACTACTTAACAACCACAACAAGATATTGCCATTTCCACAACTTGTAACCAACATCAACACATATAATCTTCAAGATTCACTCATTTACTCATTCTATACATCATCTAGTGTAACATCCAAGAACCACATCTCATAATCTTTAAAACTTAACAAGATTTAAACATATAAACCTTAAGCATTCACAATCTCTTAAATCTTGAAACCATATAACAATAATCCTTAAAATCCAACCATAAAATCTTTAAGGGTGAAGAGTTATACCTTCTTGGATCCTTAGAACACCTAGGAGGAGTGTATTAACCTTGTAGAATATTGATCTATCCCTAAAAAGCCTTAGACTAACAAGAGAAATCAAGAAAACGAGTTAGTAAAATTCGGAGTTACTATTCAGCATCTCCTTCAAACATTTTTATAAAATTGAAAACAAATTATTTGAATCTGAAATTTGGTATGAAGCTTACCTATGATATGGAGCAGCTACGGTTAAAATTTCATGATATTTGAGTGGGTAGATCTTAAGTTATGAATTTTTATTTCTTGGGAGTTCTTGGAAATTCGGAAATGGAGAAGGATGGAGAGAATGACTTTCTTTTGCTTGGCTCTTGAAAGTGTGTTAGGTTATAAGTATACATATATGGATATATGTATAAGAGCTGCACTTGGACAAAGAAATAATAGAAGTATTTCTTGTGATTGTGTGTTGAATGAGAGAAATATGGAGGTATGGTGCATGTACTCCTTGTCTCCTCCTTTACTATTCACAACATTATTCTAGTTTGATTGACTAACTACTAGTTACACTTCTAACTACTAGTTGGGTGTAGGATTATGCATGGCCAACTTGCATGGCTTCCAATTACTTCCTCATTTAATTATCGTTCATGCACTTGTCGTTTTATTCCGATAGTTTTCCCGTAAAATATTTCGTTTAGCAAGGATTTCTTTTATCGTCTATAATCCTTTAATCACTTCCATTCCTTTCTCTTGAACTTAATAACATCTTGATGGGATGTTTATTTAACAGTAGTATTCCCGGTTCTACACCATTCTTTACGGATTCTAAAACACGCAGTATAACTGGGAATCTTCGAATTTTGACGGCTTTTGCATTCACTTATTTCGCTCGTTAAACCAGAATACGTTCTCGGATTCTCAAGATTCCACTATTCATTTATGGTGAAGTCAAAATTTTTGCACAATCACATCCAATTATTATTCACTGAAGTTTTAAAATATTACAAAATTTAGGGTTCTTACAGCCTCCCCCCTTAAAAGGATTCCGTCCCGGAATCAGTCCAAAAATAGATGGGGGTACTTTTCTTGCATGTGCTTTCTAGCTCCCATGTCGACTCTTTAATATATCAATCTTTTCAATTAACTCTCATGCACTCGACCACTTGGCCTTGGAGCATTTGCTTCTTGCGATCTATGATCTGTATCGGTTGTTCCTCATAAATTAAGTATGGCTGAAGTTTATCTGCTCAAATTTGATCATACGTCTGAAGTCGCTGTTTTAATTCCTTATCATAAACACGTGGAATACGTTATGAACTTGTCAAAGGTTTGGGTTAGTGCTAACTCGTAAGCCAAGTTCTCTATTCTTCTTAAGATCTCAAACGATCTTACAATCCTTAGACTCAGCTTTCCTATTCTTCCAACTCTCATCACTCCCTGCCAGGGAACCACCTTCCATAATACTAGGTCTCCTACTTCGTATTCTCAGCATATTTCTTTTTGTCTATCTTGGGCTACTACCGACAAGCCTAGCTTGATAAGATCTCTAGTTTCTTTAATCTGTTGAATCAACTTGGTCCATGTATTCTTTGTTTGCCAACCTATTTTTTTTAACACAAGGAAGAACAACTCCTTCTCCCGTATAATGCTTCATAAAGATATATTCTCATGTTTGCATGAAATTCGTTATCGTCCCTAACTTTAATAACTAAAGCTAGTCATTCCAACTTCCTCTAAAATCCATAGCACGGACTATTAGCGCGTCCTTTATTGCTTGAATGGTTCTTTCACCCTTTGGTTCCTCTACAACACTGTTACTCATGCTTAATGCTTCGTGTATTAGTTTTTACCTATTCGGATATACACTCTCTGTCGATTGATCTATATACCAAAATCTGATCATATTTCAATGCACTTGTCTTTTATCACACACTTAGCATCAGATTTAACACCTCTTCTTATAGACATGTAAAACACCTCATGGTCTCGTCACCGTTTTGAAGGAAGCACCATCTTGCATGTACTGATCGATGCACTTTAGAATATTGAACGTTCGATGACCTTTGAATTAGTTTCCACTGTTGGTCGACCTGCGTCAAACGATTCCAACATACTATGCTTAATATGACGCGTCTTTATCATTGTCATATTTCGTGTCCTCTCTAGCATCTTGGACGTATTCACATGCATTGGGATTTTCCATCAGTCACTTCTAAGGGTTTGGATGACCTTCTCCGTCCTCCATTGTGCTTCTGCCTCAGTTTCTTCAACTTTCCACTGCGTCCCATCGTCAGGGTATCGGTGTCTCTTTCTTATGCTTGCATAATAAGTGCACTACACAAAACTTCCTGTTGGCGATAGTTTTCCTCACTCTACCTGTCGATCCGTGTTCCTTAAGCAGTGCACGCTCGATCTTATCCACAAAATAACTAGAAATTAATCCAATTATGGAATCAACTTTGGGTTCTTATTTGGTACAAACACTATTGGGGTTCCTTGTCGCTAATCGTATCTTTCGTCTTCATAACAAATTATCAAGGGAAGATCTCGCGTTTATGATACGATAATAAGCAGGCTTATTTAACCTATAAATTATAACCCCAAATAGTACCATGGACCGACTGGGTCCTTGGTAATCCTTACTCCAAAGTTACCGAAATAAATCCTTGCACTTATTAAAATCTTTGCTGGTTTCATTTTGTCCACTAATTCTTCGATCTTCTACCTTAATCCTCTGGCGTGTTGAGTATTCTCTTGCTCAGCTACCAGCGTTCTTTTTCTTATTTAATCATGGTCAATATTCTCTTAAGTTTCAATATAACATTAATTCTTCCTGTTACAAGATAAGTTTCCACTCCTCGTTATTCCTTCTTGTCATAACCTTCGCTTATTTGTCAATCTTGATCAACTCTTGCTTTCCATTAATTCTACTAGTTACTTTTCTATTATCATAATTTCAACTTCATCCCTTTCAACTCTTCTTACCAGTTGTCTTGAATTTTTTTTTTTGCATCTCAAGTCCCTTCTCTTACTTACAGGGTCGGCCCCCACACTGGCTCTCCCTCAGTTACGGAGAACTTCACAATCTTATTTCTTGATTAATCTTGATTATATATTTTACCTCATGTCTTATGATACTATATATATATTCTAAAAATAATCACAGTCCTCCTCATAAGTTAAAATCTTTATTTCTTGTAACACGAGCTTTATCGCGGTTATTCTAGGTCATGCTTAGGATGCCTCATCATAATTCGCACAAAGGTCTTCCCTCATCGTCAATTATTCCTAACATCGATCTGTTACTCATCTTTCCAATAGACCACGAAAATTTATTACCTCAAGGTCTCACAGGCTTGATCGTTCTCTAATTCATTAACCACTAACATCGTCGCAACCTTGCAAGGGTGTAACCCCAATCACGATAGCATTTTCCTTAATGTTCCTTTACCATCATACTAAAGGTTCTTATCATAGATTCTAAACACGTTATTCCCACTCTAAAATAATTTACTCATCACGGTACTCCGACCACGTAATCATAGTATTGAGTTTACAATCTCACGTCAGAACAACAGTTCACATCTATACTTCCTGTTATCCACAAGGTAATCAGCCTTGGAAGAATGATTCCCAAGATATCAATATCATCTAGACATTCTTATTAAGATTTCATCCTGCGTTCTTGCATGAAAAATGCTTATGAATTCGCTTACACAATTAAATTGAAGGGTGAACTAATGGAACAATGCCTAGTCCACCTCAAGAAACATTAACAACCAGCTAAACAAAATGGCTAGCTCAATTAATTTTGGATATACAAAAACTGAGTAGAAAGATTAGCTAGACTTTTCCTTACATCATTTAAAATTTCAACTAGTCAGAACAATTGGCTAGTTTTTCAAGAAATTATATGCAACTAGCCAATTCACTCTGTGAGTCAAAAATCTCAACACCATAGCCATTGAAGAAGTTATGGCTACCAGGATAATCGAGTTGAGAATACAGAGTCATTGAGTTCTGGAGCGAGAGTAACTATAGACTCTGAATAGAGCGTTCTTGGCATCGGAATAATCGATAGCCGTTCATCAAATATTCCATACCAAAAAAAGCGTTCCATCCAAAGGTGTCTCTGTAAATAGCAAAGCATTTAATAGAATTGAACTTTGAATACCAATATTAATTTGATAGTTTCATTACGATTACAACGTTCGATGTACAACCCCCTTTTGGAATAAGGGAAAAGAATTCACGAGAAATCTCTGAACACTTGATCATCTATGAGCATAACAACTTGTTATTTATTTATGAACTCGAGGGAAGAGTCCAAGTATGAAAGAAAATAATCGATATCCAGCAAGATTTATTCATTAATTTGATAGAAAATAATTCATCAAACATTACTCGGATAATCGAAAAAAATATGGATAAGCTTAAGCCAGACAAGATAATCATAAGATTTGAGAATGAAGCATATTGATCGAATAAAAGACCTTTAGATAAGTTCCAGTTTAGAGAAAAATATTAACGGTTCGTTATCCTACGAATCCAAAGTAGGAATCAACGATGTTACTTGATATAACTTATCAAGGTGACATGATGATGGATAGTTTGAAGGGAATCACGTGACAGCAAGTGGATAACACGATTGGTCATTGATTATCCTTAACCGTCATCATTACCCACCCGGGGATGATCTCACCTCCCCATCTTCGTAATTCCATATACCAATATTCGCGTCTCTAAGCATTTTTTTTAAGTCGCTTAATAACTTGCTTTTTCATAAATACATTCTTCATTCCTCTTTAGTTACTCGCAAAATGTTGTGCCCACACGCCTGAGTTGATACATTAGCAAAGGACGACATCCTGTCGAGAATATACACGTTGCTTCTAGTGAGATCCCACTCTTGGAATCCTGCGTCAGACTCCCTGGTCTTCTCCTCCAGTAGTTCGGAGCTAGCTGCGTTGATTGTAGGAGCATGAAATTTTCAGAAGTTATACTGTCGATTCTCACTTTCCGCGTTGAACCATAATGGATTAACGGATGAAATGATTTCGTATTATCGCATAGCGTGCTCATATTGGGATATGCTAAAATCTTCCTCATAGGACATAGATTCCTCAATTGTATAGCGAATACCCTTCTTAGTACAATCGTTGCTCGTCGCGTATTGGGCCCTTATTGTCGGAATAATACTTTCAACCAATTCAGGTAACTTAATAACCTTAATAGTAAAAAGAATTAAGCATCTTGATTCTCGCCTGATATGTCTCCTCAAGGGCAATCTATAAAGAGCTATGAGTAGCAAGACTCGGGTTATCCAATCAACCTATGGTATTGGAGGTATCGTCTTCATTCCACTTTCTTCGGAGACCTAGCTCCACTTCTATATCAATATTACTAAAAAAATCCTGTACAATTTTCTCCTTTCCTCATCCTGTCGATCTCAAATGATTCCAACAGTCTCCGTGTAACACTTCACATAACTACCTCAATATAACTCATGGTAGTCCATCAACAAACTCTATCGGCTCAACCGATAGACTCTCTTTTACACATAACTCTTAACACTCTTGTCTCTGAGTACTACAACTCATTCTCTTCCTTTAATGCTGGCTTTTCAATCGACTGCTAATAACTCAACCGATACTTCTACTGTTAAGGCTAATGTTCCCTTATGGTACTATCGTCGCGACTACTCCGTAGTAATCCGACTACGAACTCGATGAGAGTTCTCATTAATTCATTTTTATCCTTACGTCTACCCGATTTTACTCCTATCATTTCCAAGATTTATAACCTAAAGCTCTGATACCACTTCTGTAACACCCCCAAATTCGGGGTTAGGAATCTGGGTCATCACATATCCATCCAATCCTTTGTCACATGTGTTAATCCCCATGATCCAACAAAACCACATCATAGACCCCAATCCTTCACACATACAAGTTATAATCTTAGAAATAATACATAACCAATAACATCTATTATTACACATCAAATACACTTTCCAGGATCTCACACTATTACTCATGACCTCTACATGAAGTTATGAATATTTCTAACTTGAACAACATCTTATCTGCATACTCTGGTCCACCTGAACAAAGCTGCAAAGAGTTTGTGGGCAATCTACGTATTCTCCACGCAATTGCCTTCTCTCCAGCATACTGGCTATCTGTTGAGATATAATATATAAAAGCAAGAATGAGCACTACGGCTCAGCAAGGTACATATATATTTATATGTATACATATATATATATAACAATAAAAGTACTTCATATTTTTCAAAGATTTCTGAAAACATATATGCTTGTCAAACTTGTAATATTCTCAAAATCAACTGTAACATTATATCCACTTTATACTTGTATCCATCTCTTTTTCAAACTTCAAGATTTTACTCGAATCAGAATTATAAACTGGATTTGATATTCACATCATTTATCTCATGATTTAAAACTCAGCCTTATCGGCCTTCTGTTGTAGATTGCACAACAATTTTCCAAAATGGAAGAAAGGGACTATACTGGAATAAACCACGTACCGGTGATCAGCCGAATACGAAATTTTCTCTACTAGTAGAAGGAATACAAACCTAGCCACCTTTGGGCTTATCAAGACCTTACACGATGGTTGCCCATTTCCGTGCAAGTCCGAAAGTCAATGGTCACATAGACCATATAACTGTATATTGCGCCACTCCGCGCTTGGTCACTACCCGATACCTCTCCGTGCCAGGCATGCCACATTCCAGTCCCAAAACAATTATATTATTTACACAAAATCCTTTATCGAAGGAATAGATCCTTCTGAGTTGACCTTTAAATAAGATGATTTATTCTTCATTTTTAATTCAATTGATCCTTGGGAGTTGTCGGAGTTTTGAATTTATAATCATTTTCAAACCCTTAACTGTAGTAAAATTTTACATATATTATTCACTTATTTTTCATTGAGCGAGGAAGCAAAACCCTTATGCTCCTAGACTAAGTTTCCTAAGGTTTTGATAAGTTTCAGATGATTGATCTCTTCTGAGAAATTTTGAATAATTTAGAAAGTATCCTTGGGTACTATGTTTATTTTTAAATGATTTTTAGAGGTACGTAATATTAAATATTTACGGTCTCATAATATTTTTAAGAAGGGTTCAATGAATTGATAAAACCTTAAGTACAAAATGTTTCTCAATAAGGTTCAATGAATTGATAAAAATCTTAATTAAATACTTAAGACAGGATTTGACATCTTATAATTATCCTTCGAATGGTTACATACATTTTAGATAGAGTGAATTGATTTAAAAACTTTTCAATATCTCTTTAAGTATTTTTCGGATATTTTAGTAACTCTTTAAGTATTACTTATAAATAAATAATCAAATAGGATATCCCTTGGGTGAATATTCGATTATCTCTTATCGTAATAAATCAAATCTCAATCGTTCTCTTAATATATATGTTACGCGAAAGTACTTTGTTTATTGAAATAGAATCTTTCGCGTCCGGCTCGTTCCGGAATTAAATCGATTTAAAATATCTCCGACTCCCACTATCTTGTATTATATTAAAATTACACTTCGATTTCTCATACTCGTATAAAACGCAGTTTGTTTTCGTAAACAATCGCATAGTTTGAATGCATTGATATCACAGACAAGCATATATTTTCAAACTGTAAATCATGGCATCAATATCACAACAGTATATATAGCGTGGATAATTTGTGATAGGGTTTCGTAAACTTGCCTGATGTCCAAGCTCTATCTTGATGTATCCCTCTCGGTGCTGGAACTTCTACCAAGATATAATATAACCTCGGTTAGTCGGGTTAACCAATGATCGACTTATTCTAAGTAGACTCACTCTACCCGATCTTCATTCTCTCGGGTTCATTTAACTTACGACATCTCACACCTCGTTACTCTCCATTTAATATCTCGTTCGACACACCTATGTGTTCTTCTTACAATCCTTAACAACTCTCGTGTTTTGATCATCTCCAAATTATATTATTAACTTGGCCAAAACGGGCGGTCAAAGTAGTACTTCCATAGTTGACTTTTCATTGAATTACTATTACGCGACTTGCACGCTAGCATTTTTAATAAATCGAAAAATTAAGATTTAAATGCGAAACCACCTCAAGGACTTCTTGAGTGTTTTTATTAATTATCACAAAAGTTTCGATTTGAAAATATAAATTTAAATAGGTGAAATCATTTCCAAAGTTCGGTGGACTATGGAGTTCTACTATTCGCGGTAGATTTACTAAAATGCTCATAACACACAAACCGTTAAATCAATCGACACACCGTCTTTGCGTGCACGATCTAGATAACTTATAATTTTTAATCAAAAACAAACTCTATCCTTTTTAGAAAACAAATTTCCCAGATTTAATAAAAACAGGGCAGTAGCTAGGCAGTGGCTACGCGTCGTGTAGCATTACCGCACGACTTTGGTTCCAACATTTTTATAAAATTGGAAAATTAATTTTTTAATTAACTTCTTTTTGGGTCTTTTTCCTTACTGTAATATCCAGTTACCATGATATTTACATAGTTAAATTATAATTTTTATGGTTCAAAAATCATCACACAACTCCACAATCTGTAACTGTGTTCTCACAGAAATGCTTTTACTAAATTGGCCATAACTCCTAAACCGTAAATCGCCTCGTGACGTTCTTTATATGTACCGAAACTAAAAAAATATATCTAGATTTTCATGTCTAGTGGTTCACACTTTACCGATTATTTCATGGCCAAATTCTCTGCACAAATCAGAACATGTTCAACAAGTCCACTACTTAACAACCACAACAAGATATTGGCATTTCCACTACTTGTAACCAACATCAACACATATAATCTTCAAGATTCACTCATCTAATCATTCTTTACATCATCTAGTATAACATCCAAGAACCACATCTCATAATCTTTAAAACTTAACAAGATTTAAACATATAAACCTTAAGCATTCACAATCTCTTAAATCTTGAAACCATTTAACAATAATCCTTAAAATCCAACCATAAAATCTTTAAGGGTGAAGAGTTATACCTTCTTGGATCCTTAGAACACCTAGGAGGAGTGTATTAACCTTGTAGAAGATTGTCTATCCCTAACAAGCCTTAGACTAACAAGAGAAATCAAGAAAACGAGTTAGTAAAATTCGGAGTTACTATTCAGCATCTCCTTCAAACATTTTTATAAAATTGAAAACAAATTATTTGAGTCTGAAATTTGGTATGAAGCTTACCTATGATATGGAGCAGCTACGGTTAAAATTTCATGATATTTGAGTGGGTAGATCTTAAGTAATGAATTTTTATTTCTTGGGGGTTCTTGGAAATTCGGAAATGGAGAAGGATGGAGAGAATGGCTTTCTTTTGCTTGGCTCTTGAAAGTGTGTTAGGTTATAAGTATACATATGTGGATATATGTATAAGAGCTGCACTTGGAAAAAGAAATAATAGAAGTATGGCTTGTGATTGTGTGTTGAATGAGAGAAATATGGAGGTATGGTGCATGTACTCCTTGTCTCCCCCTTTACTATTCACAACATTATTCTAGTTTGATTGACTAACTACTAGTTACACTTCTAACTACTAGTTACACTTCTAAATACTAGTTGGGTGTAGGATTATGCATGGCCAACTTGCATGTCTTCCAATTACTTCCTCATTTAATTATCGTTCATGCACTTGTCGTTTTATTCCGATAGTTTTCCCGTAGAACGTTTCATTTCGCAAGGATTTCTTTAATCGTCTATAATCCTTTAATCACTTCCATTCCTTTCTCTTGAACTTAATAACATCTTGATGGGATGTTTATTTAACGTAGTATTCCCGGTTCTACACCATTCTTTACGGATTCTAAAACACGTAGTATAAGTGGGAATCTTCGAATTTCGACGGCTTTTGCATTCACTTATTTCGCTCGTTAAACCAGAATACGTCCTCGGATTCTCAAGATTCCACTATTCATTTATGGTGAACTCAAAATTTTTGCACAATCACATCCAATTATTATTCACTGAAGTTTTAAAATATTATAAAATTTAGGGTTCTTACATATCTTCTCCCCCTTTTGGCATCAGTATTTGAAAGAAGAGAAAATAGAGCATCCAGTTTGTCACCTATAGAAAAAACCTTGTCTTCCAAGGAGGAAAGACTAGAGGCCATGCTGTCTTAATATTTAACAACATCTTTGATTGTATTTCTCACACTTTTGATTTCAGCTGAGTTAGGTGTGTGAAGCAAAAAACCATCAATTTTCTCTTTGACACCAGCATGAGACTTCTTCATTTCATCAAGTTCAGAGTGAATTCCTTTAACAGAAATGGTTGAGGCCTTAAGATGCAACTTCAGATCAGGAGTTTGAATTTCATCATAGGCCCGATGAATGTGTTGCAGGCCAATAACATATGAGATAGAAGTATTTGCAAGTCTCCATTTATAATCCCATTTTGTCTGTTTGAAATGCTCAGCATCAGCATTGTAATAAGAAGGATGGTCAGTGAAGTGCGAAGAAGAACCAACATTGGACTTCTTAGATGCATCAATTGTAGACTTAAGCTGAGCGGTATCAGGATCATCATCATCACTATCATTGCCAGAGTTAGACAAGCCATCAGAAGAATGTGCAGAATCCAGAAGAATTGCCTTGCCTTTATCCAGATTCTTTGCAAGAGATGCATGTGGCTGATGGGATCCTGAAATAGAAACATGGTAACACCTAAATCTCTCTGTTCTTTTCAAGTGATCTCATCACTTTTCACACAATATATTACTTTTAAGAGTAATATTATTCTCACAGAAGAAACTTTATAAGTAAAGAAAAACTTATAAGATTCTTGTCTCAAAACTACCTCTCCTTTTGCCAGTATAGGAGACTACCACTCAAAATATTTTTCTTTTTTTTTAAATCTAATATTTTCACACAGTCTCTCAGAAAGGCTCAATCACACATATAGCAAAGAAATAAGAGATGGCTGAGAAGAGTTGTATACTTGTCATATAGGTAACCTCAAATAAGAGACTATTTATAATCATACAACCATGAGAATATATGAGAAGTTAGCAATACCTGAAGGTGATTCCTCAAGTGGAAGTGATGAAAGTGGAGGAACAAACAGCACATCATGATACTTTTTCAAACTAACAACCAGTAAAGGATGATCAATTGTAGCTAGTTCAGTGGAAAGATGATTCTCAGTAGGAGCTGTTGTATCTTCAGGATTTGATCTGTCAGGAGTATGTGAAAGACCATCATCAGTACTTTGAACTGATGGTTCTTGTGGAGTCTGAGACATGTGAGCTGCTTCAGCAATGCTTGGTGAAGGTTCTTGTGTGCTCTTCTCAAAATAGGATCATCAATGATTGCATCCACCCGTGACAGTATCTCCTGATGAGTTTGCTTTTCCTGGAGTAGTTGAACAGAGTCAGCAAGAAGATCACTCTAAGAAATATTAACAATGATCTGTGCAGCCTCAGTGTTTACATCTTCCCTTTGAGAAGATGGTTCTTGTGTGACTAGATGTGTTGCAGTTGCTAAATCCCTTTGAGACCTAGGTTCTTGTGTACTAACATCCTTGTCAAGAGGCCGAGTCTTCTTCTTCTTTCTGATATATCCAACTACTTCTTCACTTCTTCTTTTCAACTGGCTCTTTGCAGTTATCTTGTGTTCAGGCAGTTGCTTCAATTACTAGAAGCTTGTCAAGTAGATCACTAGCATCAGTAGTTGGCTCCTTGATTCCAGTAGTGTAAATCAAGTCATCAGGATTTTGATCAATGGACTTCTTGATTTTTGACAGGGACCCTATTGGCATATGATCATCTGATTCAGAATCTTCTTGAATGATCAGTCTTCTTTTCCTGATTGGAAAGCACTCTTCTTTCTTCTCACTCTCACTCAGTGAGACTTGTTTAGCTTTCTGTCCAGAAGTAACAGATTTCTTAAATAGCCTTTTCTTTGGTACAACTGATGTCTTTTGAAAGACAACGGAGGAGGCTAATTTAGAGGCTTGTTGTGTTTGCTGTTTGGAAGAAGAAATGCTTGGGTTAGAAACAAGATGGGTGATTTCTTGAGTCTTAGCATCAAGAACTGTGACAGAGGTGCCATCATCAGGATTTGCAGGCACTTGTGTAGGAGTAGGTCTATTTCTTAACAAAAATTTCCTGACCTCTCTAGGAAGAAAGGGTGGTCCTGAAAATTTATTCTTTTCATCCCTTTTAATATGATCAGTGATTACTTTTTCAAAAATTTGAAAAACAAGGAGTAATTCATCATCATCAAACATAGCATTAGGGCATAGAAAATTGAAATTAGTTGCAAAAAGCTAATATACCCTATTACTCCTGAAGTATCTGCTCTCCTAGCAATTATGAACTGTAATATAGTATTACCATAATCAAAAATTACCAGAGTTAAGACGAGAGTACCCAATTCTCAGGGAAGTGGATGGAAGAGCATCAAAGTTTGTTGTCTTATTCAAGAAACATCTACTGATGCAGTCAAAGAAAAAGTTCCACTCTCTTTTCAGTTTGGTCCCGGCCAGTTTTCCAATGGTTATGATTTCTCCTTGATAGCCTAAAGTCCTGAGCATGTCAAACAGCTACTTAGTGGTATGAGTATCAGGAACACCATCAAGAGCAGACAATCTCAAGGCTTGAAGCAGAATGTCAGCATCAACTTTATATCTTGGGTCCTCATACTCAAAGGAAAAGCCATTATGTGTTGAATTTACCACTGTTGTGTTCCAGACCTGCATGACAACCCTGTATGACACCTTAACAGGATTTGTGAGAGCATACCTAATTGGACATAGAAGGAGAAAATCATGAAAATCATGAAAAGATGATGGTAGCTGCTGATGTGTAAGCAGAGCTAAGTAATTGTTAGTACCAATTATGTTTCCATGAATGATTGTGGTTTGACTGAAGAGTGGTGAAACTTCAGAAGTTGTCATGATGTGAATAACTTGTGAGAGAGAGAAAGTGTGAGATGTGCATAGTGAAACTAAGTGTATGATGAATTGTGTTACAGAATTTCTTCTGATTCTATAGCTTCACTATTCAGAATTAGGTTTAACACACTTGTATGAATGAGGTAACTTAGCGAATTTGACTTCAAACAGAAAACAATTACCGAGTAATTGAGTTTGACGGTGGAGGAAATTACGGAAGTAAATACAAAATATATACAGTTATATCAAGACACAGCTGTAGAAATTTGTTTATCTGATAATCCACCATTAATCATTAATTAAGTTAGACACTTAATTGCAACAATAAAGCTTACTCAGATATTGATTAACACTAATAATCTGAATTAGAACGTGCTGACATGTGGTCAGGATTTGAGACCTTTCTTCTGTCAGGATTTGACTAACTCAGGATATGTCGATGCAAATTCAACATTTGTTTGTCAAAGTATCACAAATTATTAGCAACCACAATTTTAATCAGAACATTCATCAAGAAATACAAGTCAAGTAGATGAAGTAAAGATTAACAGGCTTCAATGAAAACATTCACATGCATAAAATACGAGATAAACAAAGACTAAATCTTGCAATCAAAAGAAATTTCATTAATATATCAAAAGAGTACATTTCATAAAATTTGTAGATTACATGCAAAAGATTACAAGATAATCCTAGTCTATGATGGTGAACAACCTTAGTCTAAGAGGGAAGGCTATCGATTAGTTCCTCCTGCTGTTGACAACTAGCACTGCAAGACGGATGATCCGTTCTTGCTGAAAAAGAGCCTCTCTCCGTTCTTCTTCCAAGCGATCAAGATGGAGTTGATAGTCCATCTCAAAGAATAAGAGATTTTTCTGAACCTCTTATGGAACCAAGTTCCATATCTCATCAGGAATGGCAGTGACGTGCCATTTTTGCTCCCAGTCACCACAACTGAACTCGATGTTGAAGTTTTCATAGTTCATAAACATGTTTACAAGAACCATTTTTATGAAGGAAGAAAATAGTGAGGATTAAAAGAAAGAGAATAGTTTTGTTTAAGAATAGAAGATGATATGTCTGAGATGAAATGACGGTTAAATATCCAATGAAATATCAAGGGACTAGAGGACTGATTAATGATTAAGTGTAGAGTTAACTTAATGAATTAACCAAAAGATTTCTTTCTAAGGCGCGTCTCCCTAGACCGATGTGTAATGATGACAGTGATATATTTATTCGGACATGAACAATTAGCAAATAAATCACTTAATTTATCATGCATATAAAATAGAATACATCAAATATTTATGGCTTAATATCTAAGAACACAACATTTAGGACATATTAGGATTTGATCAATATACATCAGGATTTGATCAAATATAAATTGAAATAAAAATCTACTTGTCCCAATTAACCATACCAAGTTCATTCACAAGCTTTATAAATGTTGCTTCAGGTAATGGCTTTGTGAAGATATCAGCCAGCTGCTGATCAGTAGGAACAAAATGAAGCTCTATGGTTCCTTCCATGGCATGCTCTCTTATGAAGTGATATCTGATACTGATGTGCTTTGTAAGAGAGTGTTGCACCGGATTTCCTGTCATAGCAATAGCACTTTGATTATCACAATAAATAGGAATTTTTGAGAATGATAATCCATAGTCCATGAGCTGATTTCTCATCCATAACAACTGAGCACAGCAACTCCCAGCTACAATATATTCAGCCTCAGCAGTTGAAGTAGAAATAGATTTCTGCTTCTTGCTGAACCATGAGACTAATCTGCCTCCCAAGAACTGACAGCTTCCGGATGTACTTTTCCTGTGTATTTTGCATCCAGCAAAATCAGCATCTGAATAACCACATAATGCAAAATCAGCTTCTCTTGCATACCAAAGTCCAAGAGAAACAGTACCCTTGAGGTATCTGAAAATTCTCTTTACTGTAATAAGATGTGCCTCCCTTGGATTTGCCTGAAATCTTGCACACAAACAAGTGGCAAACATAATGTCTGGCCTGCTAGTAGTTATAACAGAGATCCAATCATACCTCTGTAGGTTGTCACACCAACTGTTGTACCTTCATTTGGATCAAGTTTTGTAGCAGTTGCCATAGGAGTACTTGCAGTTACACTTTCTTGCATATTAAACCTCTTCAGTAGATTTCTTGTGTACTTGGACTGATTGATATAGTTGCCATTATCAGTCTGTTTAATCTGCAAGCCTAGGAAGTAACTCATCTCTCACATCATACTCATTTGATATCTTGATTGCATAAACTTTGAAAACTTATCACACAGTGTTTGATTAGTTGATCCAAAAATGATATCATCCACATAAATTTAAACTAAAAGCAAATCTTTACCTTTATTCAGATAAAATAGGGTTTTATCTATTGTACCTCTTTTGAATCCACTTTCAAGTAGAAACTGAGCAAGGGTTTCATACCATGCTCTAGGTGCTTGCTTCAGTCCAAAGAGTGCTTTATCAAGTCTGTAAACATAATCAGGATGTTTAGGATCCACAAATCTTGGTGGTTGTTCAACGTAAACTTCTTCTTCAAGTTCTCCATTGAGAAATGCACTCTTGACATCCATCTGGAAGATTTTGAACTTCTTGTGAGCAGCATATGCCAAGAGGATTCTGATTGCTTCCAACCTAGCAACGGGAGAAAATGTCTCATTATAGTCAATACCTTCCTGTTGGGAATATCCTTTTGCCACCAATCTTTCCTTGTTTCTGATGATTGTTCCATCGGAATCAGTTTTATTACTAAAGACCCACTTTGTGCCCACAATTAACCTGTTCTTAGGTCTGGGCACCAGCTTCCACACTTCATTTCTTTCGAACTCATTCAATTCTTCTTGCATAGCCATGACCCAATCTGCATCCTTGAGTGAATCTTCTAATTTCTTTGGCTCTTTTTTTGAAAGTAGATTATGATATAAACATTCATTATGAGTTGCACTTCTTGTCTTTACACCATCATCAGGATTTCCAATGATCAGATCAAGAGTATGATCCTTAGTCTATTTTCAGGCACTGGGAAGTGTCCTTCTGGAACTAGATGCCCCCTGTATTTTATGCCTCATCAAATGCATTTGAGGCCCCCTGAATCCGTTGGGTTATTTCCTGATGAAATATTAGGACTTGACTCATGTTCTTCTGATGTTGAATCAGCATTGGATTGAGAATAACTTTGAGATGATTCTTCAGTGTTAGCATCATTAGCTGACCTTTACTGTTGCTCCCCCTCAACTTGTGCACGCTCATTAGCACAATGATTATCTTAAGAATCTGAAGGAGTGTCAGGATTTGGATCATCAGGATTTGACAATTCATTAGAGTTTGATCCAGATTCCAATAATGCATTTTCATTTGCAAAGATTAAAATTTCATGAGTGTCTTCTTCAAAACCAGGAATCTTCTTATCATCAAAAGATACATTTATGGAGACTATTACAGTGTGTGTCCTTAGATTGAACACTCTATAAGCTTTTGATGGTGAGTATCCCAACAAAGATTCCTTCATCAACCTTTGATTCAAACTTTCCAAGCTAATCAGTATGAGTTCTCAAAACAAAGCACTTACATCCAAATACATGAAGATGTTTGAGACTGGGCTTCTTTTCTTTTAGCATTTGATGAGGAGTAACACCATGTCTATTTATCAGAGTGACATTCTGAGTATAACATGTTGTGTTACTGCTTCATCCAAGATGTAAGTGGGTAGTTTTGCTTCTTCTAGCAGAGTTCTGCCAGCTTCAATTAAGGTTCTGTTCTTCCTCCTAACAACACCATTTTGATGAGGTGTACCAGGAGTTGAGAATTGTTGTTCTATGCCTTTGTACTTGCAGAATTCCTCCATTTTTGAGTTCTTGAATTCAGTACCATTATCACTCCTTAGAATTTTCACTTTATGAGTGAATCCATTTTCAATTTGCCTTATGTGGTCCAGAAGAATTTCTGGAGTTTCATCCTTCCTGTGTAGAAAATAAAACCATGTATATCTAGTGAAATCATCAACAATTACAAGTGTGTACCTTTTCTTGTTGATGGACATTATGTTCACTGGTCCAAAAAGGTCCAGGTGCAACATGTGATATGGCTCAGAGATAGAGAATTCTGTTTTGCTTTGAAAGACACTATTCTTTGTTTAGACTTTTGGCAAAAATCACAAAGACCATCACTTGAGTATAGCATGTTTGGCAATCCTCTTACAAGCTCCTTCTTGGCAAGTTCATTGATTGAGTTGAAGTTGAGATGTGAGAGCTTCTTATTCCAGTTCCAGCTCTCATCTACTGGTGCATTAGAGATAAGGCAAGTAGCTTCCTTTTCAAGACTTTCATGTAGCCTTGCTTCATAAATGTTACCATGTCTACATCCTATCAAGACAATTTTCTTTGACTTGTTATTAACAACTTCGTAGTGTGAGTCATAGAATACAACATGATAACCTCTGTCAGTGATTTGACTGATTCTCAGAAGATTATTCTTCTGTCCTTCCACTAGAGCTACATTCTCTATTGCTACCTTTCCAATTATCAAGTTGCCATATCCCAGAGTATGTCCTATAGTTCCATCTCCATAAGATACATCTGAGCCAGCCTTCTTCTCAAATTCTGATAGCAGGGATTTATTTCTAGTCATGTGTCTTGAACATCCACTATCCAAGACAAGTGTATTGTTATTGTTATCCTGCAATCAGAAGAATAATTAATTAGAAGGATTTTTAAGGACCCACACTTGTTGGGCCCTTTTTTTGGAAAACTTAAGCCTTTGTGTGTCAGGAGTACTTTTGACAGTCTTTCCTTTGTCAGGATTTGTCTTGTCAGAAGCAAGTTTAGTAAAACCAACAGAATTAATCACACAAGCAACTTTATTAAACTTAGGCAAAGGTTCATAGTAATTGTGATACAACTTGTGATAAGAACTAGAAGTATAAATCGAATGCCAACTACTACCACAATGAAAATAAGGATTTCGTGGTTTATAAAATACTGATCTACCCCTAACATCAGACTCAGGACTAGCAGTTTTCCTTTTCTTATTCCTCCTGCAATCAATAGCAAGATGATTAGTATTTCCACAGTTAAAACAACTTTTCCTAGGAGCATTGGGAATGAAATCTTAATTTGAATCTTTAGAAATACCTTGCTTACCATTCCTGTTTCTTTTAGGAATTTTTACTTGAGGTTTTTCAGTAACCTCAGATATTTTCTTTTTCAATTGTCTTGCTGAAAAAAGTCCTATGTTCTTTTCTTTCTTAACAGACTTAATGGTTTCCTTGCTTTTCTTTCTTTGAGTTTTATCACTTACCAGTTTTTCTTGTGTTACTGATGTTGAACCCTTTTCAAAAGTGGATTTGGGTTCATCAGCTTCTGATGAAATAAACTTAAGAGGAATTTTAAGAGAAATTTTATTTTCAGTGTCAACATCTTTAATTCCATCTTTATAGCCTAGGCAATCTTTCCAGTTTTTCTTTGAGATCATCTCATGAACCTTTTTGCCAGAATCAGTCCAGGTTTTAAGGGTTTTTATTTCATTCTCTAGATCCTTTTCTAACATACTGTATCTAGCCTCAAGAATCTTAACTGTATGTTTAGCTCTCTCACATTCTTTCTTCAAATCTATCTGATGTATTAAGTCAGACTTTAACTGATCATTCCTAGATTTCAAGATCTTAATTTCAGTTATAAGTCTATCATTTTCTAAAGTCTTATTCTTAAAACTACCATGCAGAGATTTAAGAATAGATTTCAATTCAGATATATTTTCAGTATCAAAAGAGAAGAAAAGAGTTTATACCTTAGGCTCAGAAGCAGTAGAATCATCAAGACTAACCATCAGTGAATAACATGTGTTTTCATCTTCAGAATCAAAGGAGCCCATCCAATTCTTGCTTGACATGATCAGGGCTTTGTTCTTCCCTTTATCATGCTTTGTTTTCTTTCACTCTGAGGCAAAGTGACCAGGTTCATCACAGTTGTAGCACTTGATCTTTGTCCTGTCTACCTCCCAACTTTAGAGTCCTTTCCATCTTTTCTCCCAGTTGACTTCCTTTCACCTCCAGTGAACTTCTTCCTGAAACTTCTGTTGTTCCTAGACTTCCTGAATTGCATTCTCCTGAAGCCCTTAACCAGCAATGCGGCCATTTGCATGACATCAGAATCTGTCATGTTCTCATCATTTTCAGAATCGGTATCATCATCAGGATATGATGATGAATCATCAGTATCTAATTCTGGCAAATTGTTCTTCTTTCGTATAGCTCCAACAGACTTTTCTTTTGAAGCTTTATCATTTACTTTCAAAGCAATAGATTTCCTTTTGTTGCTTTTCCTCTCTCTCCTTAGCTGAACCTCTAAATCATGAGTTCTCAGCATGCATAAACTTCATCCAGAGTAATTATGTCCAGATCATACTGATGTTGTATGATTGAAGTATGAGTCTCCCATTCTTCACTCAAAGCTCTCAAAAACTTGGTGTTTGAATCCTCTCGATCATACACCTTCCCACCAAAGACAGATTGTTTAGCAGAGTCAGAAATCTGTCATAGATGTCAGTGAGACTTTCATCAGGCTTGGCCTCAAAGTGTTCATATTCTTGAATCAGAACAGCCCTTCTGTTCTACTTGATGGCCATGGTTCCTTGACATTGAGTTTCAAGAGCATCCCAGATCTCTTTGGCAGTCATGTAGGCTATAACCCTGTTTGACATCACATAATCAAGACTGTCATGCAAAATGTTTCTTACCTTTGCATCTTTCAGCACAACTACTTTCTCTGGTGTCCATTCTGTCTTCTCCTTTAGTTGATAATGTTCAGCAACCATAGGAGTTCCAGGCACCAGTTTTGTTGGCATGAAGGGTCCATCATTGATTACGTGTAAATAATCTGGATCTGTAGCTTCCAAGTACATGAGCATCTTTACCTTCCATGTTGGATATTCAGTCCTTTTCAGAATGAGAATTTTAATGCTTTCATACTTGTTCAGAGACATGTTTAGATAGTTTCTGATTGTAAATTTATTAGTGGGCTCTGATACCAATTGTTGCCCAGTAAAGATATAATTGTTTAAGGGGGGTTGGATACAATTGAATAAATGTTCCGAACAAGTAATAAAATATAACAGCTTTTTATATTTATGATAAAAACTGTTACAAAATCCTCTCAAGAAATACTGATGTTCTTGAGAGCTCCTAGGTTGAATGATCCCCGAGTGTGATACTTCTAAGTGATGACCTAAACTGTGTTTATATACTACACAGCTACAACAGATTATCTAAGATATGCGTTATCAAAAAATAACTGAAACTGATACATATCTTATACTAAACAGATAAAGTCCTATAACTCAGACGTAACAGATATCTGCTCCACATTATAAGGAACATAACAAATCCTCTAATGCTGATTATCTTCAAATACTGATGTCATATAAATGCTGATGACATACCAAATCCTGATGGTATATCAGATCCTGATGACATTCGAACAACCAGATCCTGAACTTCTTCTGATAATTGAGAATTCAATATGTAACAGGGATTAAAGCTTATCTTTCCAGGAACATGATTACACGAGTGATTTCACCAGAAAATTGGCGAGTAAGCCGGAAAAGTAGCTGGAAAATTACGCCGCCGTCACGGTCAATTTCCGACCAAGGCTTTCCCGGTATCGTCTGTACATGCTACTAGTACCACTCGACTCCCCTTTCAATGATCTACCTATTGGTGCAAACAATTCAACCCAATAACCCCTGGGGAAGAAACCCCCAAATTTCAATTGAACATATTCATAATATACATAAACCCTAATTTACAGTTTTGAAAATCAAACTTAGTTTTTAGCATGTTATTGAACTCCAAATCAGTCATATAATATATCAAAATCATCAGGAAGAAAAGCTCTACAATATGCAATCATCAAATAATACAAACAATCTCTCGAACAAAAATTCATAATTTAAATCAAAATAATTTGAAATTAAATAAATATATAGAAAAATAACCTTTGATTCTGCATAAAAACCAGTTCTGGAATCTGATAGTATGTTTCAAGATCTTCGTTTTGAGTACTCGAGCTTTCCAAACGGATTCCGATAACATCTCCAAAAGCTTGTTTGATTCTTGAAAGTTTATATAAATATATAGATTTTCTCTGTAAAATTATATAATTACTGACTGCAAATGATTTTTTGAACAAAATAAAATACTGGTAAGGGCTATTTATAATTACGGAATATTGGTAACCCGTTGGATAATACCGGATATAAAATATTACGTTTATTTGTAAAAACAGATCCAAAACGGTACCAATTTCGGGATAATTATCCAAACCTGTACAATTTGTACTGCGATCTTGGTATCAACGCCTGGTTACACGTATTACAAGGTGATAATTATAATAGTTTAATAAAAAGATTCTGTTTATCAAAAATACGAGTTTTATTGATTTACCGAAATGAATCTTGTATCAAAAATATTGCGCCGGGATCCGCACAGGACAAACCGTACGCCGGATTGAAAAAGTCAAAACATGGAAAATGCTCGGAATATTGTAATTAGGTTAGGAAGGAGTTCTCGGAAGAGTTTCGGGTTATAAAAATGTAAAAACGGATTAGGCCGGCTGGTTCCCGATTATACTAAATAGTTTACAAATACTCGAAAAAAGAATTTATTAAATCAATAAATTTTCTATAAAATCATAAATCAACATAAAAATTGATAGAAAAATATCACAATTATTTATACTTTATTTTGGACTTATAAAAATTAAAATACTCAAATTATATCATATTTACATATCCCAACATAGATACCACTTCACAAATAATTCACCAAAATTCATATAATAATCATATAATATTTATTTATTAAAAAAAATTAATTACTCGTCATATCTCGGATATTACATCCGTCCCCCTTAAAAGGATTCCGTCCTCAGAATCACTTAAGCAATAACTCAGGGCACTATTTCACTTATATTACTTTCTGAACCTTAGGTTATCCTTTCAACCCTTGGGTTTCCACAATAACCTTACTAAATTTATAACTTTCTTTCTTAACATTTTCTCCTTCTTTTCTATAATCCTTATTAGATTCTCAATATTGGACAATTCTTCCTGAAGTTCTATCGACTCATATTCTATCGCATGTCTAGAATTTTATAATATACTTTTCTAACCTTGCCATATAGAAATATTATGAATATGCTACCCATGTGGGTTGACGCTAATTCGTATGCTGCTTTACTGACATATTTCAAAACTCCAAAAGGTCCAACGTATCTCGGACTCAACTTTCTTTTCCTTTCCGATCTTGGATGATCCCTTTTTGACGGTAACACTGTTAACAATATTAAATTTCCTTTCAAATTCTATACTCTTTCTAGCTTGATCTATATATTTCTTTTATCAATCTTGCGGGGCACTTACCCTTTTCTAAATAATCTTGACAACTTCCTTTATCTGTTGTAGTAACTCTAGTCCAAGTATTTCACGTTCGCTGACTTCTTCTCAATATACTGGTGATCAACATTCGCGTTCAAAAAGAGCTTCGTAGGGAGGCACTCTGATAACGGCGTGGTAATAGTTATTATATGCAAATTTCCAGTAAGGTAGATGTTCATCTCAATTTCCTTTGAAGTCAATGACACAATTACATAACTTATCTTCAATTATTTGAATCACTTTTTCGCTTCGGCCATCAGTCGGTGGATGATAAGTTGTACTTATATTCAATTTAGTTTCTTACACACTTTTGAAAACTTTCCTAGAACTTTGAATTAAATCTCGAATCTTGGTCGAATATCTAAGATACAGGCACTCCATGACAAATTACTATCTCCTTCCATTACATATGAACCAACTTGTCCAAATGAAAATCTTCCGTTAATAGGTAGGAAATGAGCTGACTTAGCCAACTTGTTCAATATAATCCAATTAGCATCGTGGTTTGCTTTCATTCTTGGTAATCTGATTATAAAATCCATAGTAATATGCTCCTATTTTCATTATGTATCTCTCATGGTAGTAATAATCTATTAGACCTCTGACATTTTGCCTTACTTCTTTGATATGCCTAACACCTCCTAATCCATTTTGAAATTTCCTTTTCATATCTGGCTATCAATATTCTTCTTTAAAATTTCTGTATGTCTTGGAATTTCTTGAATAGATCAAATACTTAATATTGTGAGTTCCCTTTAGGATTTCATTCCCTAATTTTGTTACTTGTAGCATCCAAGTGCTGGAAGAAATCTGAGAATACCGTGATCGCTCTTCTGAGTGCATAAATTTCCTCTTACTAACTGTTAACATCGTGATCCATTATCTTCTCTTCTCTTCACTTCTTTTATCTTTTCTTAACAACTTTGACTGAAAGGTCATATTACCCATCCTTGCTTCCTTTGGATTATATCTCACTTGCAACTCCAACTTCTGAAATTTTATAGGTAACTTTTTCTGGTGCAATCTCTATGTTTACTTTATCCTTTTTGCTTATCGCTTGCAACTACATTTGCTTTTCCTTGTGAATGTATAATTCAAACTCTTATGGTCCGTATAAATCCTACACCTTTCTCCATAAATGTAATGTTTTCCAAATTCTCAAAGCGAATACTACTACTGCTAGTTCCAAGTTATGAGTAGGATACTTCTGCTCATAAGGTTTCGGTTGTCTAGATGCATATGCAATAACTTTATTGTACTGCATCAACACACATCCTATTCCCTTAAGAGAAGTATCATTATAGACTATAAAATCTCTTTGATCCTCTCAAAGTGATAAAGCAGGTGTTGTGACCATTCTCTCCTTTAACTCCGTCAAAACATTCTTCACACTTTCCTATTTCATATAAACTCCTCGCTATTCCTAGTAAGCTTCATCAAAGGTTTTGCAATCTTCAAGAACTCTTATACAAATTTCCGATAATAACCGGCTAATAATAAAACTTTTTATTTTTGTTGGTGCTTTTGGTCTTTCTTTATTCATAGTAACTTTAATCCCTGTTAGATTCCCTTTGGCTTTCTCCTCATTGACTATTTATGCTAAGAATTATACTTCCTGCTATCAAAACTCTCACCTTGTAAACTTTACATACAACTTCTTTCTTCTCCGACTCCCCAGTTGTCATTAAATGCTTCGCATGGTCCTCCGTTGACTTTAAGTAACACAAATACCGCTTATCCAGATATTCCTTAAAGATTATGTCCATCAAGTTTAAATATTACTGGTATATTGGTTAATCCAAATGACATTACTAGAATTTTATAACAACAGTACTTAGTTATGAAAATTATCTTTGATATATCCATAGGTTCAATCTTCAATTGGTAAAATACCAAGTCTTAAATCAATCTTATAAAAATACCTTGCTTCTTTCATTTGATCAAACAAATCATTGGTTCGAGGTAACATATACTTGCTCTTGATAGTAAACTTGTTGAGCTTCCGCTAATCGACACATAATTTTATACTTCCATCTTTCTTATTAACAAATAATAATGGTACACCTTATGGGGTACATTAGGTCCAATTGCTTCCACTTCTAATCACCTCCTGCATTTACTTTGCTTACTCCTTTATTTTATCTGGCGCCATTCTATGCGGGGCTTTGGACACTGGCTTCATTTCAGGTGCTAAGTCAATCATGAACTCAATTTCTCTATCTGAAGGAAATATTGGTAACTCGTCTGGAAACATATCTTAAAACTATAAAATCTTCAAATTCTGTTTGCTCCTGACTTTTATTTATAATCGTCATAGTGCTTACATCTTGGTCACCGTAACCTTTTAGCTTAAATCATTGTTAACAAATTCTTTACCTTCCTTCGTCCTCTAAACCTCATCATATTCTCATTTGGCGTCTTCAGAACTATATTTTCATCACGACGATCTATCTGGGCATCACGCTTAAAAAGTTAGTCCATTTATTATAATAATTTCAAATTCTTGTATCTTAAATGATGTCAAATCCTCAGAACTTATTGCCAGAAATCTCAATTCTATTATGGGTACTCACTTATTTAACAATTACACGTTCTTGATTTGCTAGCCCTTTAGTCATAATCTTATCAATTCAACAGAGTAATTCCTCTTATCAACAAAACCTTGAGAGATAAACAATCAAGTTGCTTCCACATCTTTAATACTTTAATGCATAAGGTATCCACAATAATAATTCACGTCACCACATCCGTATTCTGAATAACATATTTCATAGACAAATCATAAACTCTCGTTCTTGGAAATGTATTCCTTATTGGAGTAGATTCCCTTGGCTCTTAGTGCATCCCTGACTGGGGCTACTGATTTGCAATCCTCGCCATATGCCCTTATTTTCTTTCCATGCGTGAGAGGTAGATGGAACTTCCTCCGCTTGATTCAGGATACGTTGAATTTTGTTTGAAAAACTTTTACAAAGAATGACACTACAACGAAACAACTAGAAGGATTCACAACTTAATAAACTTAGAGTTGAAAAGAAAGAAGAAGTAATGATTTGAATATGAATGAGACAACCACATTGGTACTTAAGATGGCCAGTCTTTCATACCATATAACATACAACACATAATTAGGTGGTGTCCCACCCGACTCTTCGTCATTCCGACAAAGCGTCTCACCATAACACTGTTTGTCCGAATCAGAAAGCAAAACTTAAGGGGAATAATTAAATTTAAAAGGAATGCAATATCCTCCTTTTTCTTATCACCGTAAGAATTTATTAATGAAAGAAGTTCATACATATTTAGGAATCAAAAAGAATATACGCTGTAACATTGGAGAAAAGAAGATACTATTGGTCGCCATCCACATTTCACTTATGTATATCTTTTGAGCTTGTTCGATCAATAAATCCCATTTGATTCATTTAATAACTTCAGAAAGTCCGCTGAAATGTCATCGTAATTTAAGCACTAGGATATATTCTTACTTATTTGTGTCTTTAGCTTCATACCTGGATGTATAATACTTTAACAATTCGATCATAATTGAGCTCTTACCAGATAACTTCAAGTTTTATCTTTGCAAATTAAAATAACCACCAATTATTCAACATATCGATTCTTTTGTTATAATGTTCTTCCTTTAGAAAAGTCTGGAAATCTTTCCAATCTTCTTCGGCCAGGCTCAGGCTCCTTTTAAATCAATAAATTCTTTAAACTTTAATGGTCTCTGCAACTGGATGAATAGCTTCTCCGTACTCTGGTTCTGTTGTTAATCTCATCAAACAAAATTCACACTCTGCTGTTATGATTAATCAAAACTTCTTCGTAATAGCGGGTCCACTTGGCCCTCGGAATCAATCGTACTAATTTCTGGAACACGTACTTTCTAAGTAATCTGGTCTATAACAAACAAGAAACTCAAGTAGTAACTTGACAACCCATTTTTTTTAAAACTTATTTATTCAAAAAGGCTTTTAGAAATTTTATAAGGGAAAATCTTTTTCGAAAACTTGTTTAAACACTTTGAAAATCACATATCCGGTTGTCCTTACTATATGAGTTGGTTGTTGTCCTTCCTATAACAAGGTACCAAGTTAAAGAAATGATCACATAAAGGTCCATTCACTTCCACTTATCTTCTCTCCTTTATTGGGTCCATTTGTCTTTCTTAATCAATGAAATTCCAGTTGTCGTTGCACGTTATCTTATTCGTAGCTTCATATCAAAGCTTCCATACCGGTAATACTCCCGTCATCATTGTTGCAGTAGTTAAGTAGAACAGGCTATCCAATAGTCAATAAATCGGCTGATATCACATCACACTGTTACTATAAATATATCACATCGTCATAAAACCATTATCTAACTTCAAGAAATCTGCAGATCCATAATCTTCTCTGACTCTCTTTCAAAACTCATCTAATCCATTCCACAAGCTAGTCATGGGTGGCCTAGTCACTAATGGCTTCTTTTAACCTGGTAGCAACTATCCTCCGGAACACTTGAATCTTCTTTCTAAACTTCTTCTCACCTTTATTTATATCTCAAGTACTCACCATTTACGGTAACTCCCGAATCCATCCTCGTAGGTATTGTTGCTTTATAGGACAAGTTTTAAACTGGGGTATAGAACAGGGTGTAGGGTAAATTGAAGAGATACACTCACAGTCGAATGTCCAGTAAAATAAGAATAAACAGATGGAGGTTCTTAAATAGGTAGTCTCATATCAAGAAGTGGTAAAATAGCGCAGAATAGCTTAAAGAGGTGCAACTGTTATAACAGAAGGTAATACCATTAATACCGATGGAAGAACAAGGTGCAAATCAAATCTGAGAAAAGATGACGATCCTCGAACGGAAGGCTCCAAATGATCAGATGATACAGGGAAATCAGGATCTGCCATTGTCGTTGTCTGGAAATCACATCGCAAGCTAAGAATCTTGAATCGCAAGACGAATCATACTGAAAACCTACTATACAGCCGCACTCACCCTTATGACATCCTATTCCTATTCCTAACCCTCTACCCAATCCCGACAATATAGGCCTTTTTCAGTGACTTATAACCTGTAGCTCTGATACCAACCTGTGGCACCCTCCAAACCCGGGTCAGAAGTATGGGGTCCACAATACATACACAATATATAAACCTGTATAAGAAATATTATTTGCAACGACCCTGCTTTACATAACTACAGATCGTAAAAGGTTAAAGTATGAAAATAAGCCACAACCTTAACTTTTATTACAACGTACCAAACCCCAACTAATTTAACTTACCACTGATAATGAAATTATTCTTACAATCTTACTATCTCACTATCATAATAAGCTCCTGCAAGCTCGATCCAACTCAACCTGGAATCATAGCCAGTACTCTGGACTGAGGAACCTCGCTATCAACCATATCCTTTTTAACTGTAGAATACATAAAAAGATTCGCAAGAGTGAGCTAACTAGCTCAGCAAGTCAAAATAATGATAACTAAGGTTAAACAATAATCAAACAAGATGATTCATAGGAATCAAGTTTCTTGTTAAATAATCATTAGAATTGGATATTCATTTTTAACTTTTTAAACCAAGGTTAGGCTGCTGATCAGTCACGCACTAACCCCGAGCAAGGCACACAACTCTACTCTATAAACTGGATCCAAGGCACACATTGGCCTAATTCGACCACCAATCTGGTCTGACCACGAATCTGGTCCACATAAAGAAAATTATCCAATTCTAAAGCAGTTCAATATGATAAACAATATAACTTAATAAAACAAGATCATAATCAACAGTAAATAAACATTTGTATAAAAGTATGGTGCAATTCATGAGTATCACGAGGGTATATCAAAGTATGTATAAGAAATGGCCTTCAGTCTGTAGGAGAATCAGGTATTAGATGAACAATGCTTTTACAAGGTTTAATTCTTTGGTGTCACAAGGTATGGTTGAGTATAAAGGTTTTTGTATGTTCCAAAAATTCCGTTCCAGTGCTTGGTATATGCTGGGTATATATTTATGGAGTAGTATCATATTTGTGTGGTTTAGTATCTGGTAAATCAACAAGGAATGGTTTACAAGGAATAAGGCATACGGCTAAAAGATCAGATGATGTGATCCGGGTTCAAGGCTGAATGATTCAAAGTACTTACAATATAAAACAAAGCTATTTTGAATACTTAACAATATGTCACAAGAAAATTTAGAAATATTTGCACTATATCTTGAGAAAGGTTTAGAAGTACTTGCCTTATCACAAATGATTCCAAATTCATTTGTACTAGTATAATGACTCTATTCAACAACCACTCGTCTACTCTTCCTATGCCTCGCTTCTATTCTCTGATCATTTGCTTTATTTTCTACGCATCAATTCTATTTTCTGATCACCTACTTCCCTTTTCTACGCCTTTCTTATTCTTCTAGGCACCATAAGTATCTATCAATATTCATTTCACATTATTCTAATCGTCACATAGACGTCATAAGGTTTCATCTACCCTTCGTTTTACCCAAATCCGATTTACGGATTGAAAGTTATGACTAAAATAGTCAAACAATAAACATATACACATATAACACATCAATCAATTCACATATAGCACATAACACGTAAGACATTCGATGAAAATATTTTTCCAAAGAAGCTTTGATGTCAAAATAATTTTTCAGGTATTTAATATGAATTTTTGAACATTTTTTGAAATTAAAACGAGACTCTCAATCATTTTATAATTAAATAATAGGGTTCGAATACCCGAATCTGACTTTAAAATAATTTTATAATAATTATCGAGCCTTTGAAATAATTTAAAATAATATTTTAAAGCTCAAAACTATTTTTCAGAATTTTTAAATCAAAAATAAATAATTAAATCTATTTATTGAATCAATTAAAATTAATTAATAACTAATTAAATAATTAATTAATCAATTAATATTTAAATTAATTGACTAATTAAATAATTAATTATCAATTAAAATTAATTAATTAAATAATTAAGATTTATTTTTAAATTAAAAAATAATTTCCAGAAATTAAAAATCTTGATTTTTGGAATTTTAAAATAGATAAAACATTTTCTGAAAATATTTATAAAAAGAAAATATCATTTTTGTAAATAATCTAAACAGGAGTACGATTTTTGCAAGGTTTTAAAACTAGGATATCAGAAGTGTAAACTGTGCAAAACCTCGGGGGCCAAACTGTAATTTTTACAGTCTTCCCCCGTCGCCGGGAGGCCATGGTCGCAGGCCATGAGCTTTTCCGGCGACCTGATAACTGCCCAGAACCATTCCAAAATAATAGGGATTAAAGCTTATCTTTCCAGGAACATGATTACGCGAGTAGTTTCACCAGAAATTTGATGAGTAAGCCGGAAAAGTAGCTGGAAAATTACGCCGCCGCCACGATCGATTTTACGACCAACGCTTTCCCGGTATCGTCTATTCATGCTACTAGTACCAATCGACTCCCCTTTCAACGATCTACCTATTGGTGCAAACAATTCAACCCAATAATCCCTAAGGAAAAAACCCCCTAATTTCAATTGAACATATTCATAATATACATAAACCAAAATGTACAGTTTCGAAAATCAAACCCAGTTTTGAGCATGTTCTTGAACTCCAAATCAGTCATATAATATATCAAAATCATCAGGAAGAAAAGCTCTACAACATGCAATCATCAAATCATACAAATAATCTCTCGAACAAAAATTCATAATTTAAATCAAAATAATTCGAAATTAAATAAAAATATAGAAAAATAACCTTTGATTCTGCATAAAAACAAGTTCTGGAATCTGATAGTATGTTTCAAGAGCTTCGTTTTGAGTACTCGAGCTTTCCAAACGGATTCCGATAACATCTCGAAAAGCTTGTTTGATTCTTCAAAGTTTATATGAATATATAGATTTTCTCTGTAAAATTATATAATTATTGACTGCAAATGATTTTCTATACAAAATAAAATACGGTAAGGGTTATTTATAATTACGGAATATTGGTAGCCTGTTGATCATACCTGATATAAAATATTATGTTTATTTATAAAAACAGATCCAAAACGGTACCGATTTCGGGATAATTATCCAAACCTGTACAATTTGTACTGCGGTCTTGGTCTCAGCGCCTGGTTACACGTATTACGAGGTGATAATTATAATAGTTTAATAAAAAGATCCCGTTTATCAAAAATACGAGTTTTATTGATTTACCGAAACGAATCTTGTATCGAAAATATTGCGCCGGGACCCGCACAGGACAAACCGTACGCCGGATCAAAAAAGTCAAAACATAGAAAATGCTCAGAATATTGCAATTAGGTTAGGAAGGAGTTCTCGAAAGAGTTTCGGGTTATAAAAACGTAAAAATGGATGAGGTCGGCTGGTTCCCGGTTATACTAAATAGTTTATAAATACTCGGAAAAAGAATTTATTAAATCCATAAATTTTCTATAAAATCATAAATCAACATAAAAATTGATAGAAAAATATCACAATTATTTATACTTTATTTTGGACTTTTAAAAATTAAAATACTCAAATTATATCATATTTACATATCCCAACACAGATACCATTTCACAGATAATTCACCAAAATTCATATAATAATCACATAATATTTATTTGTTAAAAAAATAATTACTCGTCATATCCCGGATATTACATATCTTGCTGGTCTAAAATCCGTACTTGTCGCTCTACAAAAGATAAGTCTGGTCGGATCTCGATTGGTTCATACTCTATCACATGATTAGAATCAGGAAAATAATGATTTAATATGGACACATGGAACACATTATGGATATGTTGCATGTGTGGTGGTAAAGCCAATTCATATGCCACTTTCCCCCACGCCTCAAAATTTCGAAAGGTCCAACATAGCGGGGACTCAACTTTCTTTTCTTTCCAAATCTAGATAAGCCTTTCCAAGGTAGAATCTTTAATGGTACTGCTTCTCCAACATTAAATTCCATATCTTTTCTGGCAGGGTCAGCATATTTACGTTATCGATCTTAAGCTGCCACTAACCTTTTCCGAATAAGTTCCACTTTTTCTTTTGTCTTCTGAATCAACCCTGGACCCAAAATATTTCTTTCACCAACTTCGTCCCAAAAAATTGGAGATCTACATCTTCTACCATATAGAGCTTCGTATGGCGGCATTCCGATACTTGCATGGTAGCTGTTGTTGTAAGAGAATTCAACTAAGGGTAACTGTTCATCCCAACTGCCTTTAAAATCTAAAGCACAAACCCTCAACATGTCCTCGATAGTCTGAATTGTCCTTTCGCTTTGACCATCTGTTTGCGGATGATATGCAGTGCTCATATTCAACTTTGTTCCTAGATAATCTTGAAAACTTTTCTAAAATCTTGAATTAAATCGAGGATCTCTGTCTGAAATTATAGACACTGGAACTCCATGTCGAACCACAATTTCCTTCAAATATAACTGAACCAATTTATCTAATGAGAATCTCTCATTGATAGAAAGAAAATATGCTGACTTAGTCAATCTGTCAATAATAACCCAAATTGCATTATAATTTGCCTTGGTCCTCAGTAATCTAACTATATATTCCATTACAAAATGTTCCCACTTCTATTCTGGAATGTTCAATGGCTGTATCAATCCACTGTGCCTTTGATGTTCCGCTTTAACTATTTGGCAAATGTAACATTTACTTACCCACTCCGCAATCTCTTTCTTCATACCTGGCCACCAAAAGTTTTCTCTCAAGTCTCTGTACATCTTCATACTTCCTAGATGAATTGCATAACTGGAGTTGTGAGCATCTCAAAGAATTTCCTCCTTTAGCTCAGCCACATTAGGTATCCATATCCTGGAAGAAAATCTTAGAATCCTTTTGTCATTTTTTGGCTTCCTAATTCTTCTCCTGTTGATTCTTCTTGTTCATGGCTCATTATTTCCTCTTAACATCTTCTTATCTTCTCTAGAAATTCCGGTTGAAAAGACATAACACATATCATATGTGCAGACATACTTGAAATACTGACCTCTATTTTAAGCTTCTCAAATTCCTTGATCAATTCCTCGGATGAAGTGATCATATTCAACCTTTCCTTTCTGCTTAAAGCATCTACCACCACATTTGCCTTGCCTGGATGGTAGTTGATTGCATAATCATAGTCCTTGATCAATTCTACCCATATTCTCTACCTCATGTTCAGTTCTTTCTGGGTGAAGATATACTTTAAACTCTTGTGGTGCGTGTAGATTTCACACTTCTCTCCATAACGGTAATGCCTCCATATTTTTAATATAAAGACTATAGCTGCTAGCTCTAGGTCATGAGTTGGATACTTCTGTTCATGTGGTTTTAGTTGCCTTGACGCGTAAGCTATCACCTTATCATGTTACACAAAACACATCCCAAACCTTTATGTGAAGCGTCACTATAGATCACGAAATTTCCTTGATCATCTGGTAAGACTAGTACTGGTGTTGATACTAATTTGTTATTTAATTATTGGAAACTTTCCTCGCACTTCTCCGTCCATTCAAATTTCTCATTCTTTCTGGTAAGCTTTGTTAGTGGAGTAGCTATCCTTGCAAAATTTGCACAAATCTTCTATAATAGCCCGCTAATCCCATAAAGCTTCTTACCTTTGTTGGTATCTTTGGCGTCTCCCAATTGATTACGGCTTCAATCTTGGACGGATCTACTTTCACTTCTTCACTACTGATAACATGCCCGAGAAATTGTACTTCTCGTAACCAAAACTCACACTTTGAAAGCGTACAATTTCTGCTGTCGCAATATTTCCAAAACTATCCTTAGATGTTTAACATGCTCTAGTTCTGTCTTCGAGTAAACCAGAATATCATCTATGAATTCAATCACAAATTTTTCCAAATACCTTTTGAATACTCGATTCATCAGATCCATGAAAGCTGCCGGTGCATTTGTCAATCCAAAATCCATTACCAAAAACTCATAGTGTCTATATCTGGTTCTAAAAGTTTTCTTTGGAATATCTTCTAATTTGATCTTCAGTTGATGGTATCCCGATATTAAATCAATCTTAGAAAACCATATAACATCTTTTAGTTGGTCAAACAGGTCATCAATCCTTGGTAATGGGTATTTATTCTTAATGGTTAACTTATTTAGCTCCCGGTAATCGATACACAGTCGCATACTCCCATCTTTATTTTTGACAAACAAAACTGGTGCGCCCCATGGAGATATACTTGGTCTTATAATTCTTTTATCCAAAAGATCTTACAGCTGAACTACCAATTCCTTCATCTCAACTGAGGCCATCCGGTATGGGGCTTTGGAAACTGGTTCTGTCCCTGGTGCTAATTCAATAGCAAACTCAATTTCTCTGTCAGGAGGTAACCCTGGTAGATCATCTAGAAATACATCTGGAAATTCATTGCCTATTGGAACAACTTCTAGGTTTGGAATCTCCTTATTAGTATCTGTTATATTGGCTAAAAATGCTTCACAATTCTGGAGAAATAACTTCTTTTCTTGAGATATCGATAAAAATTTCTTTTCTTGTTTATTCCTTCTGAATACCACTTTCTTCTTTTGATCCACTGTTTGAAGTCTCACCTTTCTATTCTTACAGTCAATCTGAGCATTATTTTCTGCAAACCAATCTATTTCTTGAATAACATCAAATTCTCCCAACTTAAAAGGTATCAAGCTGGCATGAAAATGATGTCCTCTTATCTCAATGTCACACCTAGGACATACTTGATCTACTGCAACTTGATTTTTATTAGCTAACTCTATCATTAGCTCTTTGTCTAACAGTTCTATTTTACAATGTAGTTTATCAACAAAATCCTTAGAAATAAATGACCTTGTAGCTCCAGAATCAATTAAAACTTTAGCATTTACGGAGTTTACTGGAAGCGTACCTGCAACAACATCCGTACTCTGAACTGCATCCTTCATAGACATATTGAATTTTCAGGCCTTGGGTTGAGCTGGTGGTCCTTCAATCCTTGGCACCCTTTGAGATGGAGCACCTACAGTCCTGGGTGTGTTATTGGCCATTCCTGATGTAGGGTAACTTCTGGAGTGATGTCCTGGATTTCCACATGTAAAATAATTATTTCCTGGTCTCTGGCTTTGAATCAAACTTGGACACTTATTGGCAAAATACCCTTTTTTTCCACACTTGAAACATAACACATTGGTTGGACAGTTCCCAACATGTCTTCCACCAAAGTATCTGCTATAGGGTGTGGGAGAAGTGTTGAATATTTGCTGATTCTGGCTCCTGAACTGATTATCTTGGTTCCCATTCTCAGTTGATGGTCTCCAGAATCCCAAATTTCTATTTTTCTGAAACTCTGGCCTCTTATTAAAACGACCCTAAAAATTACTCTGTTGTTGTCCTAAAGATTCTAATTTCCTTTTCCCTACATCCATTTCTTTTTTAGATGTATCACTTCTACTTTCAATAATTATTTCCTTCTGAACTACTGCCATATAAGAAGTCATTTCAAACATAGCCACTTTATCTTGAATCCAATATTTTAATCCCTGTTGGAATCCTTTTGCTCTTTTCTCATCTATGTCAACTTGAACTGGAACAAATCTTTCCAATTCTGTGAACTTCGCTATATTCCTGCAACACTCAAATAATCTTGCATTAAACTCAAAAACTTAATCTCCATTTTTTCTTTATATGCCTCGGGAAATATTTTTCTAAAAACAATTATGTAAATCTTTTCCAGGTCACCACCTGATCTCTCTCCAATGCCTTTTTAGATTCCCACCAGTAGTATGCCTCCCCTTTTAGGAAATAGCTGACAAACTTGGTTTTCTACTCATCTCCTGCTCCAACCAAATCAAACGCTTTTTCTATTTCCTTAAGCCATGCATTGGCTTCCACTAGATCAACACTCCATTTAAACTCGGGTGGATTAACATCTTGAAAATTCTTAAAAGTCATTGTAGGTGGAGCTGCTAATTATTGTTGTTGTTGCTGGTGCTGCTGTTGTTGTTGTGCAATTTGCGTCACTTGTTGTTGCATCAGTCCCAACATTTGGACAATTGCTGGATCAGTATGACTTTCAGTACGATTTCCCCCTAAGTTACTACTCTTCTTGGGACCCATTTTCTGAAAATAAAATAGAAAATCTTTATAATCTGCTAAGCATAGATATAAATGTGTAGCAATTTATTAACATGACTAAAAAAATTTCATGCATAAAATCCTTTTATCCACGTTATAAATTTACCAATATTTTTAGTACCTGCTGTATACTTATTATATCTGCTCAAAATCTCAATGAATATTAATTTAATAAAGAATAGAAAATAAATGGGCCTCTACTATAAAGTGCTCAAATGAATAATGATCTGGATATAAATACAAGAATCTGAACAATCATCTGAATTTAAACTGAAATATACCATCTTTTAATCTAGTGAATCTGGATAATACAGAAGAAAATTAATACTAAATAGGAAAGAAAATAAATAAAATAAAGATAATACAAAAAAACTGAAATTATTGTACAAACCAACATATATATATAAAAGATACTGGTACAACCAACTCAAAGTACTGACTCGGCTAATCTAATACAAACTTTAAAACATACTAATCGATAATAAGAGTGACATAATAAAGGAATATACTATGCTACAAAAGATATCCCTACTCCGTCAAACTAACCCAGCTACCGCTGGCACAGTTCTCGCATCACACTGCATCATATATCACTGGTTGTCGCCATCATACACAACAAAGTAGAAGACAAATACCCTCTGTACTATACTGGGTCTCTCATCTTCTAAACCAACTCATCCATCATCCTCTAGCCACGCAGCTCATGCACCGTGCATAACTCTGATAGAATCCAGCTCACAAGTCGAGTAACCCTACGGGCCTTTGCGTCCTACTCACTGCTGGATGGAAGCTCTGCCAACCTTGCCCTGGTAATCTGGTCAATCACTCGGACCCTCGACTGCACCTCAGAACTCGAAAAACCTGCTCTAGAAGCGGTTGTCTGGCCATCTCCCGAATAGTCTGACTCATTCCGGCATTTTGGACTCTGTGAAAGTCACACTCCCTGCCCACTGCTGCATATACATGATATGGGACTACACTAGTAGCCACTTCCACTGGGGTCCTCGAAGAAACTGAAGTGATAGAGGTCGCAAAACTCTGTGCCCCGATATGCCTGGTCCTAGTATGAACAACCATATGGTCTGCCGGCATCTTAACTCTAGGCTCTGTAACTGCTACTATAGGCTCACTCTGAACTGACTCATCTGAATTCGATGAATGGGATGGAGGTCCTACTTGTCTACTAGAGTAACCAGTCTCATCCGAACTATCCTCCTCCACGAGCTCCTCCTAGAATCACATCACAGCTCACAAATATAAATCTGGAAACTTATGACCAAAAGACTATATCCGATAGTCCGAACTGAACTCGATATGAGTTAGACACATACTTATCTCATGTGATCTTCCTATAACTCAAATAAGACAACTCCTAAATCTATTTTAGTGACCATAACCTGTAGCTTTGATACCAAACTGTGACGCCCTCCAAATCCGAGGTCTAGATTTGGGGGTCACTAACTGTTAAACTATGAAATATATACATAGTGGAATTAAAATACTATTTATGACCCCTGCATGCATAAGGATTGAGCACATGTTATAATATGATATAGACACTAAAATAATCCATTAGTTATTACAACTACAAACCTGATTAGGATAACCTCTACACGAGGTTATGCTAATCCTCAAAAGTCTAATAAGTTTTACAAACCATTTCATTGTTATTATAATACTACAAACTAATTTACAAACTACACCAACTCCCAGATCCTACCTCCTGCTGCTGGGGCACCTGAAACCTAAAGATCTGAGGATGCAGAAGAGGCACCCTCTTTCTAGCAGTGTGTAACAAACGAGGCATCTCAAGCCCTCTCTGAAAGATTAGCACAATAAAAACAAGTTTGAGCTATGAAATGCTCAGCAAGCAGTATAAGTATGTGCTCGAAAAGATAACAACAGTATTATGCTGATAAAGAAAGAACAATAGATAATCAATGATATTTGAATAATAACTGAATCTAATAATAAGCTTGTAAAACAGTAAGCAATACGTTTTAGATTGGGAATCACAATATTCCGGCGAATGCACTATCACATGCTGATCAATCACTGTGATATAGCTGGATCATGATTCGTGGAATTCAGATCCCAAACACGACTACTGAAACAAAAGCTACATACCGGCCACAACCGTTATGTACTTTAATTAAAAAGGCACACTGTGGCCAAGGACAAAATTGTATTAACATATTTTAGTTAACACAAAGCCCTAATGCTAGATTGTCCACCCAGGTCACTTACGCATCTTCTAATCAAAATATTTTTCTGTCATAAAGGAATCGAATCAATCGATATTCTATCATAATCTACTCCCCATTTCACATGGTCCGGATTAATCTCAACAACTGATGGCAAAATAACTAGTAAGATTAGTTATTCGCTAAATATCAATATCACGTTCCACTGCATAGAGTAAAATGAGATAGCATAGTTATTCACTATCTATGAGGAATAAGATCAATATTCTAGTAGAACAATTACTAGAATTATCTGACTCAAATAATCTAAGAGTATTCGAAAGTACCGCATCAAAACAACAATATCATTTTCAAGTATATAAAGACAGGGGTACTTTCCTGGTATGTAAAGACTGAACTTAACATTTTATAACCCTGTCTTCCCTCCTGGACTTTATTTTATCAATTAAACACACTTGCTTAATAAACCAGACAAACTCGAATGACGTCGATACGTCTTAGCATCTACCGATCATTTATTAATCGTGGCATGGAATGATGTAAACAGATAGCATGCATCTCACATACCACGTAATTATGTTATGCACATAACATATAAGTTGGATCGTCAAAAGATAGGTCTCGGTATTTTTAAAACTGAAATCGGGTCAAAATAGGGATTTTTCGATAAGTATTGGACTTAGAACGACTCGTAAAACAAAAGTTCCTTCGATACAAGAGGATTCGGGGCTCGAAAGTATTTTTAATAAAAGAAAAATATTTTTCTGAGTCTAGACGCGTTCGTTTCATATTAAACGGATAAACAGTCTATTTATTATGATAAAATTAGAATAAATCAATTAATTACGATATTAGTTGATTTTTAAAATACTCAAATATATTTTTAAAAGCTCAAAATAATTTTTAGGAATTATTTGCCTTAATTATGAATAATTATACCTTATTTAATTATTTATAAATAAAATTAATTGGTTAAATGAATTAATCAATTAATTAAATCCTAAATGAATAATAAAAATAAATTATTAATAATTAAAACAAATCTGGATTTTTGAAAATAATAAAAGAAAATAATTTTTAGAATTTAAAATAATTCAGTTAATTATTAAATAATTAACCAAATTAATTTTGAAAATTAAAAATGATTTTTAAGAATTTAAAATTGAATTTTGAACAAATTTTTAAAATAAAATTTGTACAAACAGATTTTAAGAATGGATTTTGGGGAAAAAATGACTGGAACCGGGTCAAGGAAATCGGGTACACGGGTCAGGAAGAACCCTAATGGGTTCGTATGAATATGGCCAGAAATTCCCGCCGATTTCTAGGAATTCCCAGATTCCGGTCGTCGGGTAATTTTCTGGCGAAGTAATCCCCGTACCAAAAACAAATGATTATATCCAGTTTTTAAGTCCTAACATATTCATTAGCAACCCAACAACAATACTGAACCAACAAACACTGACCAACCATCCACGAATGGTGATTTCCGATCGAAATTCACCACCATCGCCAGTGAACTCGAAAATTCGGCGAAAACCATATCTTCGTGAATCCTCAACCATATTTAATAAACCATATATGAAAATAAATCTAAGAATATTTATAATTGATTAACAATAACCAGAACATCATAGAATTACACACAAAACACATGAATGATTTAAAGAACAGGGCAGCTTCGGTTCTAAGCAAAACAGGGTCAAAATCATGCGATTCTTATATCAATACAATCCTTATCAATCCTATAATCCTATACAACTATTACAAAAATATAATCCTATACAACTATTACAAAAATCAAATAATCATTGAAAAATTGAATTCGCAAATTCGTCGATACCGATGAACAAAGTTCGAATAGAAAACTCAACCTTATTATGCGATTCTTGTATCAATTTGTTCGTCTCAATCAGAGCTTTAATACACTTCCAAGATCAACACAAACGGATGGATAATTCGATCAGAAATTAATTTTTTTTTGAAATACGCACTCGAGGCTTATCAGATAAGGAAGAAGAAACTGTGTTTATCAGTTTGGGTTTTTGATTTTTATAAATTATACAAATATATATGGAAGCTATTTATACTCGTAACAATAATGCCGATAAATCACAAAATGATACCCATTTGTTCGTATAATTTAAAACCTGAAGCTCGAAGATAATAATTTACGGGGAAAACTTATATAAATATAATTTATAAATAATTACAATATTTATGTCAAAATTCCCCCAAAATTATGTACATTTCAAAAATATGAAAACAAAGACTGTTACAAGAGTCCTTGATTTTATAAAAATAAATGTACGGATTTTGTGGGCTTTTACGTCTCGGTCGGGTCCTCGTTTGATAACTTTTGGGAAACCAAAATAATTCTAAATTTAATATAACCCCTGATAACACAGTTAATAAGCGCGGATAATCATAAAACAAGTTTTAACACGTAACACGGAAAAAAAAAGTAATCTGACACACGTCCAGATTGCGAATCGATTCATATAATTGCATTTAAAACACATGTTAATTATTAGAAAAATACCCTGGTCCTAGAAGGACTAGATTAATATTTACTACACAATAAATCATGGCAACACATTTTAAATTTAATTAAACAGGGAATATTTATCATATATTTCACAAAATATGTGCATAAATTTCCCGGTTATTACAACTATCCCCGCCCCGATCCCCGAACACACCTTGAATCCTAAACAGGAATTCTTTTCATTACCGATCTCCACCGGAACGGGGAGGCGGGGAATAATTAAAAATAATAATTTTATATTTTTAATATATTTTTTAAATAAAAACTCGTCTACTAATTCATAATATATAAAAACATTGATAATATCTCATATTTTTAATATCAAATAATATTAAAATTGATTTATAATTTAAATGAATGGCAAATTAAAAATTTATATTATATTATAATTTAAACAAATTGATCAATAAAATTAAGATCATTTTAAAATTATTATAAATTTTTAAATACTAGTTTTTATAAAAATTTATTTAATAAAAAATATATACCCCATCCCGATACATAAATATATACATATATATATATATATATAATATGAGTTTACTAAGAGAATTTATAAATGTGAAGTGTGTGAAACAAATTGAAAATGAATATGATGTGAGTGAAACAAATATGAGGTGCTGGCATTTTTAAAATTTTATAATAAAACTATAAAAACTAAATAAAAAGGAGGCACGTAAATAATATAAATCAATATTTTATTTACTCAAAATTTAAAGTATAAAAAGTAATTTTATAAACAGAGAATATGTGATTTATCTAATAAGAATTTTAAAATAAACTCAAGAAGTTATGTAGAACAGTGGTAGTGATAAGAAACCTTTGAGTTGGACGTTTGGGATTTTATTCTCGGTACTTACAACAATTTACCTATTTTTTTTATCGTAGGGAACCCGCAGCCGGTATCCTTCGGTGCACACTAGGTAAATCCCATGTGCTCACGGAATAGCCTGCAAACCATGTGAACCAAAACCGTATTTAAGCGATAAGCTCTGGCTTTGGAGGCATAATCATAAATTATCCTCCTATGGGATTCGAACTTGTGACAAAGAGGATAGTTATCCCCTTTTTAAACAACTGAGCCAACCCTTGCGGGCACAATATACCTATTTTTAACAAAAATTGTGTGAGGAATGACATATTAATAATTTTCCAACATAAATGGGAGAATTTGTAATTTATAGCCATTAAAATGGCTCAATTTGCCCCTAGTCATCTTTTAATATATAGAAGGAGACTATCATAGTAACCCGTGCGAGACACGGGCCATTCTCTAGATTATTTTTGGGAATTATATAATTATAGCGTTTTTATTATTTTCTAATTGGTAAATATTGTGCAAAATCTCTGATATCATATATTATCAATTAATTATCAATGCGTTGATTTATATATAATATGTTATCAACCTACACAACGTTGCTAATATGCTAATAAAGCTCAGTAAGCAAATTATACATTTTTTCTTTACGTCATGTAATTTGTTTTTCCTGGATGAATGCAAGTCCCTGTGCGCTTCAAAAGAAAATGTTAAAAATTGTTTTCTATAATGCAGTCAGTGTGTCCAGGAGAAGTAAACTAAAAACTAATGCAAATGTTACTACATAGTTGAGCAAAATCTTTTAGCTTTAGATTGGGATGACAAAATAATCCGATCCGACGGATACCTGACCCGAAACCTGAAATTTTGGATTTACCGAACCCGATGTTATGGATTTGGATATGGATTTAATTTTTAAACCCAAAATTTTTTGGATTTGGATTTGGATATTAGGTATACCGATCCGAAACCCGATCCGAAATCCGAAACTCTATCCGAACCCGAAATCTGAAAAAAAATCCGAATTATTATATATATTAATTATATATATAATATTAGAATTTTATATATTACACATTATAATATTATAATATATATATATTAATATACATTATACATGTTATTATATAATTTTTAGAACATATATTTTTATATTTATGTTAAAAATTAACTAATTATAAAATTTAATTAAATATAATTATTCAATCATTTAAACGAGAGATAAGGTTAATAAGGTTAACAAATATTTTTTTGTAATAAATCTAAAAATCTGGGTATCAATTGAGTTGATTATTTAAATATTAGCTATACATGTAATAACACAATTAACGATATAGTGTAGTGGTTGAAGATGACACGTTAAAACTATTTCTCTACACGTCGCGTGTTCGATCCCAAGCACTTGTAATATCAATAATTATACAAATTTTCAGATTTCGGATTCGGGTTTCAGGTTCGGGTATTAATATCCAATTCAAAAATTTTTGGGTTTCGGGTATACCCAAATCCGATCCGAAATTCGATGGATCGGGTTCGGGTATTCATTTTCGGGTATTTTTCGGATTCGGGTCGGGTTCGGGGTATGGATAAAAATTTTCGGGTTTGGATTTGGATTTTGCAATATCCGATCCGATCCAACCCGATTGCCATCCCTAGCTTTAGCTAAATGAACTATGAGTTAATGAATTATTTCATTGTTAAATTAACTACCAACTTGCAAGTACCATGCTCGATTTTAAAAATGTATAACCACAAGTCACAAATACTTACAATCGTAATATTGAACAAAATTGTAAAAAATTACAATCATAGTATTGAATAAATTAAAAATACAAAAAATAGATATAATTTATTTTTATCAGAAAAATGGTAGATTCTGAAATATCGCCATTTAGGTTGATATTATATCATTGTCAATGTCATAACATGTCAGCTAAACTTGAGCAAATGTACTTAATTTTTTTAATCTTTTGAGCGAAGTCGTGGTTGATTGGAAGTCAGATAATTGTCAATGTCATAATTTATCAATAAAAATTGGTCTAATCTACCTAATTTTTATCCTAGTGAACAAAATTTCAAATCCAATCTATCATTCTTAATTTCATAAAGTAAATTATTTTTTGTAACTTTCCAATTGATCAATGAATTTGAATACGTAATTACATTAAATGTTTTATATAAGTAAAGATAATGTTCATGTTCGTAATATATATATATATATATTAATTATTTAGTCGATATAATGTTCATGTGTCTTGTATCGGTGATTTTAATATACAGAGTACTTAATAAATATATTGTATAAATATTGAACATACACGTTTTATAAATTTTTGCTTCAGTATAAGTGTACACATTATCATTAGATATTAATTACCATCTCTTATATGTGTATTAATATATATCGTATCGATGTAGAATAAACTCAAATTTAATTTTTATTTAGTTTTTTGGTATAAGTACATAATTGACTATAAGTCTTTAATAATCATTTCTTACGTGTATTTTCGTAAATGTAGATATAATGATGACATAAAAAGTAATATATTACAAATTAAAATACATCCTATGTGTTAATTTGTTTATCTTTTTTTTGTTAAATAGCTATTTTTATATGTTAAATTTTGATTAATATTATTATTTTAATGATAAACTTACATTATAATATATATATATAGGTAAGTCCAATTCTCACTAAAAACTATTTGTATTAACATAATAATACATGAGGGCAAATTTGTCATTACACATTAATAAAATTCCTCACCATTGATAAATAAAATGTCTAAAATAAATGATAATATGGTAGTAGTGATGTATTATAGTATAATTTTTTAGTTTATATCAGTTTATTATAGAGATATTTGAAAATTTAAATTAGTGATAACCGATATGACGTTAACAACCTTTTTTGTCGTATCTATAGGAAGTTCACGACGTGACTATATAATTATCGACTTGTCGGTAAAATTTTGATACTATGTAGTAAATTTTGAGTACGAGACGTGCATGGATATGTGACTATATTATTGTCGACTTACCTGTAAATATTTGATACTACATAGTATTCTTTGTATTATATATATATAAATTTCACGTAAGACAAATTAAGACTACAATATTATCTATTTATAAGCAAGTATTTGATATTTTATAATATTCATGAACAATCATTTAAATTTAATTCCTTAAAATTAATTATATAAATAATATAATAATTATATTTGAAGTGAAAAATAAAATATCTTAATATTTACGACACCCATATGTTATGTGTATGATTAACAATACATATGATTATATTGTGCAGTGGTATAAACATGTATATGTGAAAGAGTAAACTCGAGTTCGATTTTCACTAACAAATTTTATTTTAGTAAATATTAAACATAGGGAGAAGTTAGTCATTACAGATTATAAATAAAACGTTTCACTAATTTTATACCCATGTTGGTGTGTTATATAGAGATAAATCCAATTTTCTAAACTTAACTAACGAATAATCTAATAATTATGTTTGAAATGAAAAATAGAGTGACTTACTATTGACTACACTCACATATTATGTGTTTTATTAAAAACACATGTGACAATATGGTGTGATGGTATAAATATCTATATTAGAATGTATAGACTCGAGTTCAATTCTATCCAACAACAAATTTATTTTGATATGAATATCTATATTTGAATGTATAGACTCGAGTTTGATTCCGTCTAAATTTCAATTCATGAATAAAATATCTGACTAATTTTATACCCATCTTGGTGTATTTTATAGATAAAGGATATGAGATTTTTGCATTAGTATCAAATCAATTAAGTTAATCTTTTTTTTTTTTTAGATAAATACAGTTAAACCTCTTTAAAATAATATGGTTGAAAATAAGAAAAAATATTACTTTAGTGAATTTATCACTTTATTCAAGGTAAAAATACATTTTGCCTATTATGTTTAAACTGGAGAAAAAAAATATAATTTAGCCAGGTTATTATCAATTATTACGGTTCAACTGCAGGTCCACTATCAGTTAGATTGAAAATTTAAATTCTAATTTTATTACATGAAGCTATAGCAACAACACTAGGTTTCTCAAAATGTCATGGTGAACAGAAAAAGGCACAAAAAAAGAAATGTGCGTCACCTTCCCCTTACCATTTTAATGGCCTGTTTGGATTTCTTAAAAAATGTAATTTATAACTTAAAATTGAAAAGTGTCGTATAAGTAATATAAATATCATAAATTATATGTTATTTATGTGTTTTGATAAATTTGAGTATAAGTTTTTTTTATCGTAGGTAACCCGCAACCGCTACCCTTCGGGCGCACACTCGGTAAACCCTACGGGCTCGCGTAATAGCCTGCAAACCATGTGAACCAAGGTAAACCACATTTAAGTGACATGCTCTGGCTCAGGAGGCATAATCATAAATTCTCCTCTCGTGGGATTTGAACCTGTGACCAAGATGATAGTGATCCCCTCTTTAACCAACTGAGCCAACCCTTGCGGGCAATTTGAGTATAAGTTACTTATAAGTTTATAAGGTATTTGGTAAATCATAACTTATAAGTGATTATTTAAAAAATTTACTAACCATTATTTAAAAAATTTAATTCAACAGAAATTTAAATTTTTAATATAATAATTTCAAAACACGAATGTTTTGTGATTACGTTAGGTTAACTTTGTGATAGACGAATATCTTCAATTTTAAATAATAATTCTAATACATTATAATAAAATAAAAAACATAACATAAAAACATGAATTTTGAAATGAGTTCCTTCACACGTCTAAGGTAATAAATAAATAAAGAATAAAGCAAACAGATAAGAATGAATTGGGAGTAAAAAATGAAAAGCTGAAAGTTAGGTCCCGTCTACTTCAACAATTTCCAGAAAAGAAAATTTTTCTAATACAAAAGAAAAAAAGTAAAAACACATTCAAATTAGTTATTTTCTAAATAGGAAATTGTAAAATTAGAAAAGTGGATTTTCTAAATTATAACTAGACACTGAAAAATGTAAAAAACAATATTTTATTATTTTATGAAATTGTGAAAACTTGAAAACACCGTAAACTATACCGAGAGACACCTATCGAACTTCGACAACCACACATTTATAACTTTTTATCCTATTTACACATATCAAAACATGGTTATACTTTAAATTTATAAACAGAGAATATGATGAAGATAACAAAACCACATAAATAATTTGTCTGGTAGCACAAATAGTAAATGTTTATATATTAAATTAATTTATTAATACTATTAACATTTTTTTAATGTCATATACATAACCCACTCCACTAGTTATTGTAAATCTAGGCTACTTTCATTTTTTTAATGTATATGTATGATCATGTTAATATGCATTTATAACAAGTTCGTGGTACTTTTTTTAATTAGCAAATGGTAATTTAATTCATTAAGATAAGTTAAATCATAATAAAGTATTTTTATACTTAAATTTATAGATTATATGTATTAATATAGAACATAGAGAAAATGTTTAAATTTATTAGTAATATACATAAAAATATTGTGTATAATTATTGGTTATATGTTATTCAGAAAAAAATATAGTAGTTATATGCTAAATATATAAATACATATTTATGAAACTGAATAATGTTGTACAAGACATGCCTGTACATAACAAGACTAAGTCACACTGACAGCCCTTGGGATAAGTTGTATGATAATCTATATTTGTATTTTGTAATTGTATTCCCTGAGTCTGTAAAAATGTTAAGACTAGAGGACTTTTCTGTGAACAACCTTCAAACTAAGGAATAAATTCTGGAAGAAGATCAATTCTTGATCATGCCTCAGAGAGAAGTATAGAAACTTGGATTTGAATAATTCTATTATAGGAAAAATGTTCTAAGTCGGATATCGACAAGTCACAGATCAAGGGATATGCATGTCACGCCCCAAACATTTATAAAAGACAATATATGAGTAATTATATTAGTTAACAAAAGGAAGTAAATACATCTGAATCCAAGATCTTACAGTTTAGGGTTTGGAACAGCCCAACACTATTAACTATTACAACCTGATTTCAATATTGATTCCTCACACACAAAATCACTAACTACCTGAGCTTGAACATACGAATCGGTATCACAAGTCTTACGCGCTGTCTGCTTGAATCTAACCATATCTGCTAGCTGTAATATCAGGGTAAGCATGTATTGAGCCAAATGCTCAACAATCGCTATAATATACATAAACAAGAATAAAACATTAACAATGGAATTGAAAGATTCAACAATATAGTATCAAGAGATAAACTTTCAGGGTGATGGCATCTTTTCTTGTAATAAAACCATTCAAAACCATTTCCTTATCAAAAACCATTTTATGACGTACGGATTACAGCCGGTGATCAGCCGCGAAGTAATCCCAAACCTCGCTGGGTTCTAGACCATTAATGGGATCCCTAGGCAACTTTTAAGCCTACAAATTAAGAGCGGAAATGACTTGCGTCTCAGTCCAGATCCACTATCTAAAGAAAATATTTGTCCCCCTTCGGGACTGAAAATCCAAATTTTAACTTTTTATTTTAAAAACTGATGCCAAGTGACGGTTAATTTCTTAAACAGTGAGCATCTTTATCAAGGGTTTTAGATTAACTTTGAAGCACAGGAAATAGGTCCACTAAATTTCAAGGCCATGATCAACTAGACTATACTTCATCAAGGGAATTACAAGGTTTCTATTCACAAGAAATTTGACAATGAGATTTAGCAGGGTTATCGGATAGTATGAAGGAACTAAGTCAAACTAGGTTCAAGGTAATGGTTCCAGATAAGACATAGGTATTGAAATATAAAGAAGGTGAGCATCAGTTCAAAGTATAACATGTTATCATGCTTTAGGGGTAAGAATAAGGTTATCAAGAAATAATGAACGACTTTTAAGGGATAGCTGACTTTTAGGTATCAAGATAAGGTTATCGAGTATAACTTGCACAGGGTTCCACATCACAATTACTTGGTATATTAGCATGGTACGACTTTTGAATTACTTGCATAAAATCTCCAAGAAAAGTTAAACTACTTGCAATAGATACTTGAGGGTTAATGGCATTTTGCATATAATACGAAAGATAGATTTGAAACCACTTGGATCATATATATTAAGGTGAATTAGAATACTCGCATCATATATAAAAGCTGAGCTAACACTATCTTGCAGTATAAACAAAAAGGTAGGTTGAAACACTTGCCTTGAGAAAGGCTTGACTTGACTAGCAGGTGGGAGCAACTGGAGCTTCACTCGACTTTAATGGCAAGTTTACCCTCATCTAGAGAGCCTACACAAAATAATAATATCCTCATTATAATATATACTCACTAACTCAACCTAATTATAAACTAAAATTACGCACATTGGCACTTAGGCCTATATATACATAAACACTTATAATTACCTTATAATCATAATAGTTCACATAGCCACTCATATTCACATAACACATTTAAGTACATAATAATATATCCATACACACTATATTGCATCACTAGGCCTTGGATGATCTCACTCCACTTACTCAAGTCACTTAGTTATGCTAAACTAGCCAAAACTCTTAATATCGTCCTCATAACTCGAAGTGCCTTTTCTAAGCCATCAAGTTCTTATGGACCCTGACTTAGGCCTTACACTCTACTGACCTCAAACTATATTACAACTATGGTGGTCAACCTAGGCCTCACTCATAAGTGCCCTAAAACTAATGGTTAAGTGATTTTGCTCATTATAGTGATTTCAGGGTGACACCAATGGGTTTATGGGATAATTGACACCCTTACACTTCAAGTTTACCTCTAAAACTTATACAATAGACTCTTCTGACCATAAGGAAACTCTAAAACCTTTTTGTGGCTCAAGGGCCTAGCTTGGGCCTACCTGGGCCTAAGCTTAAAGTCCAATGTTCCCCTGTTTTCTGGACAGCAAAGTGTCCTGGTTTTGCACTAACTTATGACACATGATTCTAACTCAATTCCAATGAACTACGGCTGGAAAAACTCCTCTGACACTCCCTCTAACTAGGGCCAACCAAGGCATAGTGAGGGCCTCCCCATGACATGGTCAAAACTCCTCATTTCTAAGTTGTAACAAAACTGTCCCCTGCTGGACAGATTCTAAATTTTGGTGTGTGCACCTCACTAAATGGCTGGTTTTCTCTAATTTGTGACTTCTAGACTCATCTATACCCCAATTCTTAACTCCCCGTGGCTTGGGCCTAATAATGCCTAAGAAATGCCCATTCAAAATCAACACAAAACTCACATGCAAATCTGGAAACAATTTCAGGTCTCTATCCTAGCCTATCCACCATAACTCCCACTTTAAAACCACGAATTAAATCTCAACCAAGGAAAATTTACTAATATAAGACTCTAAACTAAGGCCTCAACAAATAATAGAGATCATCCATACCCTATAGTACCAACATGCAAATAAAACTTAACATGCAACTCAAGATGATCACTAAATCAAGTTCGACTAAACAAGAGGGTTATTAACTCATAATTTCGACTTAAAATACTTAAATACTTCAAAAGATCATGCACACTACCTTTTAAAAACTAAGATCAAGCATAATATCAAGGAAACAACTCGTTTTAAGCACATATAAGGTCGAATTTATCACAAACTAAGCATGCCTATATATTTTTGAAAAGAAGAGCATATATAACATGATTATACTTGAAAATAATGCCCTATCTCTAACATGTAAAGTAGAATATGACTTTATAACTAAAGATCAGTAGCATGAAAAGGTTTTAAAAGAGTTTTATTCATGGAAATACTTAGTTTATGCACATAAAAAGTATATCTCATAGAGAACTCTTTAATCCACATGAATTAAGAGTTTCTCTTTGGAGATCACATAAATTCAAGACATGCAAGAATTAAACTTCATCTCCTAAGCATGGAACTTCTTGTAAAGTGTATATTATATGAATAGGTAATGGAATTACAATAGAATGACAAGGATTTGATGAAGAATAATTGAAGGGAATGAGGGAAGGGGCTTCGGCCGAATGAAGAAAAAGAGAGGGGAAGGAGAGAAAATTTGAGAGTGAAAATGATGAGCTTGAGTGGAGTGTGGTTTTGGGTTAACTCCTCTCTTTATGGTTCATCATGCACTAATTCAATAGTGGAATTTGGAATATAGTAAAGTGCCCTTCTCCAATAACCAAGCAAAAGTGTATGCACGGGTAGTTTAGTCTTTTGGTGGATAGAAGAAGGTTAGTGGGGTATGAATTGTCTCTTATGCCCTTTTAAATTGAATTGGAGGGTATTTGCATGCATGGCCAACTAAGTAATTTGCAATTTAAAAATCAACTAATTTATATAAAACAATTTTTTATAAATATAAATGCACCTCCATAAATCACAAAATAAATATCATAAAATAGCTTATGATTTTAGAAATTTAATGATATAAAATTTGAAAGTTTATTGTTAAAAGATTTTTAAAATCGATTTTTCATATAAAATGAAGTATTTTTGATTATCATTTAAAAATACTAAATGATAAGATTTTCTTTTCAATTTTTTTTATATAAACTAATACATTAAACACTTAGTTTATAGGCACTCATTCATATAGATCATCCATATTTATAATTCCATACAATTTAAATTTTAATTATATACACACAATTATATATAGATAGGGTTTAGAGATACCAGTCATAACATCCTCTCCCCCTTTAAGGATTCTGTCTTCAGAATCTAGGAGAATAAGTGAGGATACTGACTACGTATATCCGACTCTAGTTCCCACGTCGACTCTTCAACCTTGGGATTTCTCCAAAGTACTCTTACCAACTTGACCAACTTATTTCTAAGACTCTTCTCTTGCCAGTCGAGTAATTTGACAGGTTGCTCCACAAATGACAGGTCTACCTGAATCTCTATAGGTTTATATTCTATCACATGGTTGACATCAGGATTATACTTTTTAAGTAATGATACATGAAACACGTTATGCACATACTGATATCGAGGCGGCTAAGCTAATTCATAGGCCACCTTCCCTACTTGACTCAAAACTTCAAAAGGACCAATATATCTAGGTGCTAACTTCCCTTTCTTGCCAAATCGAGACAATCCTTTCCTCGGTGATACTTTCGGCAATACGGCTTCACCTACTTGGAATCTGATATCCTTACGTTCCGGATCTGCATAATTTCTTTGCCTATCTTGAGTAGAAAGTAATCTCTTCTGAATCAATTTGACTGTCTCATGCATTTGTTGTACCAATTCCGGGCCTAAAATCTTTCTTTCTCCCACTTCATCCCAGCTGGTTGGTGATCTGCATTTCTGTTCGTATAAAGCTTCGTATGGTGGCATGCCAATACTGGTGTGATAACTGTTGTTATAGGAGAATTCTACCAATGGCAGGTGTTCGTCCCAACTTCCCACAAAATCAATCGTACAGCTATGAAACATGTCTTCAATTGTATGAATTGTCCTCTCGCTTTGACCATCAGTCTGCGGATGATACGCCATACTCATATTCAACTTGGTGCCAAGACTTTCTTAAAATTGCTTCCAGAATCTCGAGTTAAATCAGTGGATCTCTGTCCGAAACTATTGATACAGGTACGCCATGACGTAATACTGATTTCACGCACATACAGGTGGACCAATCTGTCCAATGAAGACCTCTCGTTAATCGGAAGAAAATGTGCCGACTTCGTAAGGCGATCAACTCTAACCCATATAGCATCATGTCTGGATTTCATTCGTGGTAATCCTACTATAAAGTCCATGGCAATGTTTTCTCACTTCCATTCTGGAATCTTTAAAGGCTAAATGAATCCACTTGGTCTTTGATGTTCTGCCTTCATTTTCTGACAAGTATAGCACCTCGCAACCCATTCTGCTACTTCTCGCTTCATATTTGGCCACCAAAAGTTTTGCTTCAAGTCCTGGTACATCTTGGTGCTTCCGGATGGATTGAAAATCTAGAATTATGAGCTTCTTGCAATATCTCATTCTTCAATTCAGTCACATGAGGAATCCAAATTCCTGAGGAAAACCTTAATATACCTTGTTCATCCCTTTGAGTACAAATCTCTTCTCCGTTCAGTTGATTATTCTCCTGTTTCATCACTTCTTCCTGACATTTCTTTATCTTTTCCAACAATGATGGCTGAAAAGTCATAGTACGACAAATCTCCTCAGCTTTTCCGCAAACACACAGTTCTAATTCAAATCTCCTGATTTCTCCAGATAATTCATTTGATACCGCTGCCATATTCAACCTCTCTTTCCTACTCAAAGCATCAGCTACCATATTTTCCTTTCCCGGATGATAATTTATCGAGCAATCATAGTCCTTAATTAATTCCAACCATCTCCTTTGCCTCATATTGAGCTCCTTCTGAGTGAAATATACTTCAAACTTGTGATCCGTGTAGATCTCACACCTTTCTCCGTAAAGGTAATGTCTCTAGATCTTAAGTGCAAATACTATAGCTGCTAATTCCAAGTCATGTGTAGGATACTTCAATTCATGTGGCTTTAACTGTCTTGACGCATACGCAATCACCTTGTCGTGTTGTATTAGCACGCAACCCAGGCCCTTATGTGAAGCATCACTGAAAATCACAAAGTCTCCTTGATCGTCTGGTAATACTAGTACCGGAGCTGTAACCAACCTCTGTTTCAATTCGTGAAAACTATCTTCACATTCTGCATTCCATCCAAATTTCTGATTCTTCCTAGTCAATTTAGTCAATGGCGTGGCAATTTTCGAGAAATCTTTAACAAACCTTCTATAATATCCCGCCAATCTTAGAAAACTTCACACTTCCGTAGGTGTCTTTGGTCTCTCCCAACTCATAATTGCCTCAATCTTTGCCGGATCCACTTTGACTCCTTCATTTCCAATAACATGTCCCAAAAATTGAACTTCCTTTAACCAGAACTCACACTTAGAAAACTTGACATACAACTTCTCTTGTCGGAGTATTTCCAATGCTAACCATAGATGCTACATATGTTCTTCTTCTGACTTTGAATATATAAGAATATCATCAATGAATACCACTACAAACTTGTCCAAATACTTTTTAAATACCCGGTTCATCAGATCCATAAATGCTGCAGGAGCATTAGTCAACCCAAAAGGCATTACTCAGAATTCATAATGTCCGTATCTTGTTCTGAATGCTGTCTTCGGGATATCGTCTTCTTTGATCTTCAATTGATGGTATCCTGATCTTAAATCAATCTTGGAAAAACACTTAGCTCCTTTCAGCAGATCAAATAAATCATCTATCCTTTGTAGCAGGTAACGGTTCTTAATCGTCATCTTATTCAACTCCCGGTAGTCTATATATAACCTCATGCTTCCATCCTTCTTCTTTACGAATAGAACAGGTGCTCCCCATGGTGACGTACTTGGCCGTATCACTTCTTTGTCCAACAATTCTTGTAGCTGGCTCGCCAACTCTTTCATTTCTGTTGGTGCCATTCTATAAGGTGCCTTCGAAACTGGTTCCGTTCCTGGAATAAGGTTGATCTCAAACTCAATCTGTCGATCGGGCGGTAAACCTGGTAGTTCATCTGGAAACACATCTGGAAATTTTGTTGAATACTGGGGATATCTTCTATGCAGAGGCTCTCTCTTTCTAAATCTACTACATAGGCTAGGAACGATTCACAACCTCTCCTAAGCAATTTCTTAGCCAGGATGATTGTAAGAAACAACCGCTCTTACCTCTGACCTTTAAATACCATTTTTTCTCCAATCTCTGTCTTTAAATATACTTTCTTAGATTTACAATCTATCTGGGCGTTATTCTTCCCTAACCAATCCATGCCTAAGATTATGTCGAACTCCCCTACTTGAAAAGTATCAAGTCTGCTGAAAATTTATGCCCCGAAATATCAATCTCACACTTAGGACATAATTGACTCACAGGAATCTTCTCTTGGTTCGCAATTACCACATATATTACCTCAGTTCAGGGTCATTTTATCACATTTAAGTTTATCAACGAAAGTTTCTGATATAAAAGATCTAGTAGCTCAAGAATCAATCAATACCTTAGCTTCAACATTATTCATTAAAAGTTTGCCTGCTATCACCTCAGAATTCTGAATAGCGTCCTTCATCTTCAAATCAAATGTCCTTGTTGTCGCTTGCGGAGTTGCGGTAGATGGTAGAGGTAATGCCAATACCTCAGCTGGCATGCTTGCACTAGTACTTGCCACGTTCATCAAAGCCTTGACTGGTCCAGTTGACTTGTATTCCCTAGCTATATGTCCAGTCTTTCCACACTTATAGCATGTAATTCCCGACTTCGGTATCTTACACTCGTTAGCCAAGTGTCCCTTCTGATTGCATCTATAGCATATCATGTTCAACTTATTACACACTCCTGGATGTCTTTTTCCACAACGCTTGCACTCTGGTCTCTGAAATCTATTTTCTCCAACTTGTCCTTGGCTTGACTGGTTGTCCCCCTTAGAATCTTGTCTCTGTTCAAATTTCCCTTCTTTTGAAAATTTCCACTTTTGTGGAATCCAATCCTTTTCACACTCCTGTCTTGTGAGCTTCTGGCTTCAGACTTCTCTCCATAAAATGAAACCTTTCTCTTCTTATTATCCTTCTCTTTCCTTGACTGTATCCCATTACTCTCAATCAGAGCAGCCTTCTGTACTACTCCAGCATAAGTATCAAGCTCAAACATAGCCACTCTTTCTCTGATCCAAGGCGCTAATCCTTGTTGGAATCTCTTTGCTTTCTCTTCCTCAGTGTTGGTATACTTCGTCACAAACCTTGACAGCTCCGTAAACTTCTTCTCGTACTCCACTACAGACATACTTCCTTGCTTCAATTCAAGAAATTTAAGCTCCATCTGATTCTGCATATACTTAGGGTAATACTTTTCCTGGAATAACCTCTTAAACCTTTCCCAAGAAACCGGTTGATTTGTCTCCATAGATTTCACTGAATCCCACCCATAGATGACTTCCCCTTTCATAAAATAAGTAGCATATGGCATCTTCTGTTCTTCTCCTAACTGAACCAATTCAAAAGCCTCTTTCCATTTCCCTAATCCATATATTAGCTATTAACGGATCAGTAGTATCATGAAATGCAGGTGGATTCACATTCTGAAAAGCTTTGAAAGTAACAATTTGTCGAGGTGGTACTGGTGGATCAAGTGGTTGGTGTGGTTCATGGTTATCTTGGTTTTCAAATTGTTATTGAAGAGTTAGTTGTTGTTGAGCTATAGCGTTTATTTGCTATTGTAAGGTTTCCAGAAGTTAAAGAATATTAGGATCTATGGTAGAAGTTATTGTCGGGTTCTTCTTTTTAGGTGGCATGATCGTGAAATAAAAGTTATATCAAAATAGGTATGAACAATACATAAAATTTCATGGTTATGGTATCACAAGTCATTGTATTCATTCAATCGGGTTTCAAATTAAACAATAAGGGTGATGCATATAAAAGCATAAGAACAACTGAAAGCAAATAGAACGGTAGTGCATAATTATCGAAATTAGGGTCAAGGTACATCAAGATTGGAATAGAGTTTGAATCTAGGGATAACATGCTGTTGTGAATATGTTGTGTACTTGATGATCACTTAAACAAAATGTCTAAGTAGATTTTACTTAGTGAAATAATGTAGCACTCGACGGATAAGAGTTTTAGTCCTGACGGATAACTCATTATAGTCCAGACAGGATGATTAACTTATTATCCATAGAGTGAGTAGCTTATATAATAATAAGTTTGTAGCACAGTGATGTATGCACCTTTGTATAGAATCTGTAGTAGCATATAAGTCATGTTGACTTTAACTAGATATGCAGAATAGGTTGATTAACTGTACATAAGCAATGTCTTGTAATTCTGTATAAGTTAAATGAAGTCAAGTGCCAAAATAGCTACCGACGGATGATTAACAAAGCTTCGACGGATGATCAAATGACTATCAACGGATGTTTAACATAGCAGTCGACGGATGATCAATTAAGTCATCAACAGATGATCTGAAAGTCGACGGATGATCATATCAAGATTCAAACATCAGTTGAACAGTGAAAGCTGACACACAGCCGTCGAGTTGGATACAAACACACTGTGGAAGCTCATTAACTGGGTAATAGAGGATGAAAAGCAGCAAAGATCAAGACTGTTAGATTTTATATTTGTTCAGTTCTTTTGACTTTGTAATCTTGGTAATATATAAACCAAGAGAGTAGCAAATAGAAAAATAACTGAGATAGCTGAGAAACACATAAACAGAGAAATCTTTGTAAGCACAATCTTTAACATTTCCTGTATTCTCAACAGTTCTATTTTGTAAGCAGCTGTGAGTATTTCTGCACACAGAGTCCTCTCGATATATTATATATATCTCTGGTGGAATTGTTTAAATTCACTTGAAAGTTTTTAAAGACTCTTGTTTTTAATTAATTATATTTTGATTCATTCAAGTTTACATTCCGCATTGTGCTAATCAAAACAAATATATCCATAATCGAGTTGAACATTTTTATTTCAAGAAAAAGGTTCAAGAATTCCATTCAACCCCCTTCTGTAATTCTTACTATATTGTTAAGGGACTAACACATGCTTAATTAAAGGAAACAACAGGGAATTCTACAAAGTCCAATAATACAACGACATGAAAAGTAGATAATGGAAAGAACTAAGGCTCTACTCTGTCAGAACGGGGTTCGGTAGTCTTCTCTTGACGAAGCGTCTTCACAATGCACTAGAGCTCGTCCGCAATCATCTGGATAGTATACTGGCTGGTACGGTCTCGGTACGATGGGATCTCATTAAACTTAGTGTTAACGTACTGAACCAAGGTCTCAAGTCTCGCAGTCATCTGCTCCTTAGGCTTTCCTTCATAGTTTTGGCTGTCCGGATACACGTTCTTTAATCGCTCTAACATTCGATCGTACTTGCTCCGAAGCCTGTCGAACTCACGCCTCAACTCAGCATATACAGAGAAAGCGATTGTGTCAGACGGTTCAGAAGATGATGAGGAATGCACCCTTTGCTGCCAAACAATGCATATATACATATATAAGAGAATTAGTAGCGAACGACTGGAATATCCTTTACCTACACTCTCGTATAATATTCTATAAACTTATATACATATATAACCTATTTGGGCTATCTAGGGACTCTATACCATAGCTCTGATACCAAAACCTGTCACGCCCCAAACATTTACAAAAGACAATATACGAGTAATTATAATAGTTAACAAAAGGAAGTAAATACATCCGAATCCAAGATCTTACAGTTTAAGGTTTAGAATAGCCCAACACTATTAACTATTACAACCTGATTTCAATATCGATTCCTCACACACAAAATCACTAACTACCTGAGCTCGAACATACGAATCGGCATCACAAGTCTTACGCGTTGTCTGCTTGAATCTAACCATATCTGCTAGCTGTAATATCAGGGTAAGCAAGTAGTGAGCCAAATGCTCAACAAGCACTATAATATACATAAACAAGAATAAAACATTAACAATGGAAATAAAAGATGCAACAATATAGTATCAAGAGATAAACTTTCAGGGTGATGGCATCTTTTCTTGTAATAAAACCATTCAAAACCATTTTCTTATCAAAAACCATTTTATGACGCTACGGATTACAGCCGGTGATCAGCCGTGAAGTAATCCCGAACCTCGCTGGGTTCTAGAACATTAATGGGATCTCTAGGCAACTTTTAAGCCTACAAATTAAGAGCGGAAAGGACTTGCGTCTTAGTCCAGATCCACTATCTAAAGAAAATATTTTTCCCCTTTGGGACTGGAAATCCAAATTTTAACTTTTTATTTTAAAAACTGATGCCAAGTGACGGTTAATTTCTTAAACAGTGAGCATCTTTATCAAGGGTTCTAGATCAACTTTGAAGCACAGGGAATAGGTCCACTAAATTTCAAGGCCATGATCAACTAGACTATACTTCATCAAGGGAATTGCAAGGTTTCTATTCACAAGGAATTTGACAATGAGATTTAGCAGGGTTATCAGGATAGTATGAAGGAACTAAGTCAAACTAGGTTCAAGGTAATGGTTTCAGGTAAGACATAGGTATTGAAATATAAAGAAGGTGAGCATTAGTTCAAAGTGGTATTATAACGACTCGTGTATTTCTCTTTTCATTTAAACGTGTAATAAAGATTTGAATCATTAAATAAAGTTGGGTACTGGTTTTGGCAGTAGTTACTGATTGTTATTTAATTATGTATGACCTGTGGATATGTGGGATTGAATTGTGTGACTTATTAGTAAGTGGTATGATTTTATCTCATTTGTAAAAGTGATTTTATTATAGTTTTAATTCCATAAATACTTGGATTATTTATAAAATTGGTTTTATAATTTTATAATTTTAATAATTATTTTTAGGACTTTATAAAATTGAGAAATCAATATTCTATTAATTATTTATTTTTAAATGATATTCTGAGTACGTTTGGTTGTAAAATCCATACTTAATTGTGGAAAACTTCAAAAATTACGAAACTCATATTTTATGAAGTTTATAATATTATGAGAATTTTAAAATTATTTTGGAAATTTTTGGGAATCGTTTTACCCGCGCGTCGTTTCGTTATTTGTTAAAAGCGGGTACAAAGTGCACCTTAAAAAGTGTTTTAAAAATTATGAAACTTATGTTGTATAAACTTCGGGATATTTATGATATTTTAAGATTATTTTCATAATTTTTTGGGATTATTTTTCGTGCACCTTTGTCCGTTAAATTTGAGTTTCAGGACAAAATCGAGTTTCAGAGTCTCCGTATCTATCATTAAGTATTACGTGTCAGTTTCTTATTAACCGGGGACACGTGTTATGCCTCATGTTACAACATCTGTTAACAAATAAAAAAAAGAGAAAGAAATAACCCCCCGATTGTTCACTGTCTTCTTCGAGTCTCTCTACTCTCTACTCTCTAATCTCATTATTCTCTCTCTCTCGTAATATCTATCTATCTGTTCCTCATACTCTTCCTCCCCCGCTTGCTACCTCCTCTCGGTAATTCCTATGCCGCCTGTTTCTTTTATTTCATCGCCGATTCTTCTCTTTTTCTGGCCGCTGTCGCCGCCGGTTCTCCGGTTTGGTGGCGGCGGTAGGTGATAATGTGTGTGTATTGTATGATTCTGTGTGTGCTTCTGTGTTTGTGATGTGTGCGTGTGTTTATAATGTGTGTGTGTGTGTTTGTGACGTGCGCGTGTGTTTGTGATATGCATGTGTGCGATGGGAATTGTTGACTGTGCAGTGGTGGTGCGGCTGTGTCCATGGTGTTGGTCTTTCTGTGTTATTGGCTGAAGTTCGGGCTTGACTATTTGGGCCTTCTGTTGGGCCTATTATTGGGCCTGGCAGTTGGGTTTAATAGTGGGCTCTAATTATGGGCTTAATTATTGTGCAGTTGGTTTTAATATGAATTAATTGTGTTCTTGCAGGGATTTTGTTGACTGATTTTGTGAAATAAAATATCCGTGCGGTAAAAACAATTTTAAAAATCGGTGAAATTTTTGGTTGAAATCTGAATTATCGGGTACCCCGTAAATTTTGCCGCCGTACCGCGATGACTCGTTACGAGCGGACGGTGGACGGTGATGACGATGTTCTGAGTCGTAAATTTTATAAATAAATAAAATAATTACATAAATATTTTCAGACTTAAATAATTAATTGTGAATGGTGAGATGTATGTTGTATTAAATAATGGAGCAATATTTCGGATTGTTATGATTGTTGACGTCGATTGTAATCGACGGGTAGTCTTATTAACAAAGAAGTTGCTGCCAAAATTTTCTAAAAGAAAATATATATATATATATATGTGTGTGTGTGTAAACGTACGTATTTATATTATACGTGTTACCCCTAATAGTGTTCCGACTACGTGATTACATGATTATGTGTATAGTGATTATACGAGTCGGGTTATCGGATTGGATAATTAGGATTTGAGGATATCAAGCATGTCGGTATAACTAATTAGGGTACTCTGTATTTGTAGATCCCAGTCGAGTTTTCCCAGGATCAAAGTCAGCGTGAAAGCTACTTAGGGTTTTGTAAAGCGTTGCAAGGCAAGTACCCCTGACCATTCTTTTATGGTTCAGTGCATATGAATAGCTAAATGTTTTATTCTCATAATTGAACATAAACGTTTTAAGTTACGTATCCCCTGTAGTTATAAATCACTGTTTTCAAATTGTTTTGGGGAAAAGTAACTTCGAAAGATACCTATCTCGAATATAATAATTTGCGGAATGGCTTTTATATGTGTGCTGGTTAAATAAATGATTTTGGAAATGAGATAGGTACTAGTGTTTTGAAAACTGGATAAAAAGGTCAGATATGGGATACATTGGGGCCAGAGTAGGCCTATTGAGGTGGCGTAAGAGGCTAATTCGGTTGCGCGCACTATAAAACCGATTAGTCCAGCAGGTCAGAGACCTAGCTAGTCTCTGAGTACAGGTAAATGGGATGGCAGTTAGAGCCGTCTGATGTTGATAGCCTGATCAGCTGGCTTCACATATCCGCTATGTATCTGATTGGGATTTGTGATTTATATAAGAGCATAAATAGTTGATACAACGGTTTTATAAAAATGATTAGCATGCTAAAATTGGACTCTGGTATTTATACGGCACACTACTATGTTGTTTTAATAAAGCATGCTAGTTAGTGATATCCAGTTATCTCTGATTTTCATTATGAAATGTTGATACCATGATTATAACTCTGTTCCCATTATTGTTACATTACTGTTTTACTCTGTTATTCATATCTTGGTACTGCTGAGCGATTATGCTCACCCTTGCAAACTGTTATGTATATTTCGCAGATTCCTAGAAGATCAGTCAGACCGACCCATGTTCCCGCCCCTACTGGACCCGGCTCCTCTGAGGTAGTTTGTATCAGGCCATGAGGTCTGAAGAGTTGCTGAATAAAGTTAGTGTGTGTTAGAGGTTGAATAAAGAGTTTGTAATAGTGAGAACCTGAATTATACTTGAACCTGGATCGGATCTTGGTTTGGGGTCAAGTTAGTATATTTTAATAATAATTCTGTTGTTTATATTTTTGGTAATTGTGTTTAGTGACGTCAATTCCTGACCCCGGGGTTGAGGCCGTCACAGGTATCATGCTTTAGGGGTAAGAATAGGGTTATCAAGCAATCATGAACGACTTTTAAGGGATAGCTGACTCTTAGGTATCAATATAAGGATACTGAGTATAAATTGCACAGGGTTCCACATCACAATTACTTGGTATATTAGCATGGTACGACTTTTGAATTACTTGCAGAGAAATCTCCAAGCAAAGTAAAATTACTTGCAATAGATACTTGAGGGTTCATGGAATTTGCATATAATATGAAAGATAGATTTGAAACCACTTGGATCATATATATCAAGGTGAACTAGAATACCCGCATCATAGATAAAAGCTGGGCTAACACTATCTTGCAGTATAAACAAAAAGGTAGGTTGAAACACTTGCCTTGAGAAAGGCTTGACTTGACTGGCAGGTGGGAGCAACTGAAGCTTCACTCGACTTTAATGGAAAGTTTACCCTCGTCTCGAGAGCCTACACAAAATAATAATATCCTCAATATTATATATACTCAGTAACTAACCTAATTATAAACCGAAATTACGCACATTGGCACCTAGGCCTATGTACACATAAATGCTTATAATTACCTTATAAGCATAATAGTTCACATAGCCACTCATATTCACATAGCACATTTAAGTACCTAATAATATATCCATACACACTATATTGCATCACTAGGCTTGGATGATCTCACTCCACTTACTCAAGTCACTTAGTTATGCTAAACTAGCCAAAACTCTTAATATCGTCCTCATAACTCGAAGTGCCTTTTCTAAGACATCAAGTTCTTATGGACCCTGACTTAGGCCTTACACTTTACTGACCTCATACTATCTTACAACTATGGTGGTCAACCTAGGCCTCACTCATAAGTGCCCTAAAACTAATGGTTAAGTGATTTTGCTCATTATAGTGATTTAAGGGTGACACCAATGGGTTTATGGGTACAATTGACACCCTTAACTTCAAGTTTACCTCTAAAACTTATACACTAGACTCTTCTGACCATAAGGCAACTCTCAAAATTTATGTGGCTCAAGGGCCTAGCTTGGGCCTACCTGGGCCTAAGCTTAAAGTCCAATGTTCCCCTGTTTTCAGGACAACAAAGGGTCCTGTTTTGCACTAACTTATGACACATGATTCTAACTCAATTACAATGAACTATGGCTGGAAAAACTCCTCTGACACTCCCTCTAACTAGGGCCAACCAAGGCCTAGTGAGGGCCTCCCCATGACATGGTCAAAACTCCTCATTTCTAAGTTGCAACAAAACTGTCCCCTGTTGGAAAGATTCTAAATTTTGGTGTGTACACCGCACTAAATGGCTTGTTTTCTCTAATTTGTGACTTCTAGACTCAATTATACCCCAAGTCTTAACTCCCCGTGGATTGGGCCTAACAATTCCTAATAAATGCCCATTCAAAATCAACACAAAACTCACATGCAAATCTGGAAAAAATTTCAGGATTCTATCCTAGCCTTTCCACCTTAACTCCCACTTTAAAACCACGAATTAAATTTCAACCAAGGAAAATTTACTAATATAAGACTCTAAACTAAGTCCTCAACAAATAATGGAGATAATCCATACCCTATAGTACCAATATGCAAAATAAAACTTAACATGCAACTCAAGATGATCACTAAATCAAGTTCGACTAAACAATAGGGTTATTAGCTCATAAATTCAACTTAAAATACTTAACTACTTCAAAAGATCATGCACACTACCTTTTAACAACTAGGATCAAGCATAATATCAAGGTAATAACTCGTTTTAAGCACATATAAGGTCGAATTTATCATAAACTAAGCATGCATGTACATTTTCGAGAAGAAGAGCATATATAACATGATTATACTTGAAAATAATGCCATATCTTTAATATGCAAAGTAGAATATGACTTTACAACTAAAGATCAGTAGCATGCAAAGGTTTTAAAAGAGTTCTATTCATGGAAATACTTAGTTTATGCACATAAAAAGTATATCTCATAGAGAACTCTTTAATCCACATGAATTAAGAGTTTCTCTTTGGAGATCACATAAAATCAAGACATGCAAGCATTTAACTTCATCTCCTAAGCATGGAACTTCTTGTAAAGTGTATATTATATGAATGAGTAATGGAATTACACTAGAATGACAAGGATTTGATGAAGAAAAATTGAAGGGAATGGGGGAAGGGGCTTCGGCCGAATGAAGAAAAAGAGAGTGGGAGGAGAGAAAATTTGAGAGTGAAAATGATGAGCTTGAGTGGAGTGTGGTTTTGGGTTAACTCCTCTCTTTATGGTTCATCATACACTAATTTAATAGTGGAATTTGGAATGTACTAAAGTGCCCTTCTCCAATAACCAAGCAAAAGTGCATGCAAGGGTAGTTTAGTCTTTTGGTGGATAGAAGAAGGTTAGTGGGGGTATGAATTGTCTCTTATGCCCTTTTAAATTGAATTGGAGGGTATTTGCATGCATGGGCAACTAAGTAATTTGTAATTTAAAAATCAACTAATTTATATAAAACAATTTTTATAAATATAAATGCACCTCCATAAATCACAAAATAAATATCATAAAATAGCTTATGATTTATAAATTTAATGATATTGTTAAGACCGGTATTTTGTGTAATATTATTTGTGAACTTTGTATAATATTAGAGCCAATTATAAATATACTTAATGATTGTACGTTTGTGTGAATGGAATTTGCTGTATTATAAGTTGCTTATCAAGATTATAAATTTTTCAAAGCAAGAGTTTTATTATTTGCCTTTATTTTTTATTTATAAGGAAAATTCTATACCTTGGAAAATTCTCTTTTAAAAATAATTTCATTCACAAATTTCAAAAGTGATCTCATAAATTTTTTAAAAATCCAAGTTATTTTATGGTACAACTTTTATAATTTTTGAAATATTAATTTTATTTATAAAAATTATTCTATACAACTAATTGTTTATTTAATTTGCATTTTACTCTTTTACCCATGCATGCAAATCACTTCTAATACAACTCAAGGGCACTAGAGTCAATAAACACCCCACTAACCACTCCTACCAAGGTCATTTTACTAGAATATCCTTGCATGCAAGTTTGTTTTCAAGAAGAGAAGGGAGGGAAGGGTAAAAACACATTCCACTCACAAGTTGTATATGAGTAATTCCATGATCATACTCAAACTCACACTCAACCAAACTCACTCTACTCCAACTCACTTCTCTCTTTTTCTTTTCCTCCCCCCTCTCTTCCTTGCTCTCGGCCGAAACCCCTGTAAGGAATATATGTGCATTAGTTTGATGATATGTTTAACAAAACACTTAAGTAGAAATCTAGTGTTTGTAGCCTCAACGGATAAGACCACTTTGGCTATCCGTTGATGGTGTAGCTTTACTTAGAAATAAGTCTAGTGTTGTAGCACATTTCAGTCTCTGAATTTGAGATATAATTCTTAAATGTTGAGGGAAATTATAAGTCATGTTGACTACTAAAGGATATGCAGATAGGAAGGCCAATTGTAAATATTTCATGCCTTGTAATTTTGTATAAATGAAATGGTGTCAACGGATAACTTAAAGACCTTCAACGGATGAGAAACAAAGCTTCAACGGATGTCTCTAAAGCTTCAACGGATAACATCCTTCAACGGATGAGTGCATCAACGAATAGAGCTTCAACTGCTAACACATCAATGGATAAAGCCATCAACGGATGAAGGCTTCAACGGATGTTCTGTTAAATAGCAGTTGACAAGTGGTAGTTGTACCTACAAACAGAGGCACATGGGTTGACAGAGACAACTGAGATGTGGTAGCCTATTTCAGGAACATCAGAAAAAGCAGCCGTTCTACTCTAGCATAAAGAGGCAATAGTCAACAATGCACTGGAGTAAAATGGAGAAGAAACAAGTGGAGAACTTATTTTATTATTGTACTTTTTATCTTTGTCTTCACTTGTAAACTTGGTGTTATATAAACCAAGTAGCAGCTAGTAATTAGAAAAGAATTTTTCCAGAGCTGTTTAGAAAAATCTTGAGAAAAATTATCTAGTTTGTACTAGGATGCAGCTGTGATCAACTTCTTGAATCACAGATTTTCTGAAATACCATCTCTGGTGGAACAACAAATCCACCAGAAAAGTTTTTAAGGTCTGTTGTGTTCTGTACTTTTGTGCTTGAATATATATCTGTCTGTATTAGCTTAAAGCAATTCACACACTTGTTTATCTTAAACACACAGCCTTTGAAACTGCTCAAAACTTGAAAAAGTTTTGAGATTTACATTCAACCCCCCTTCTGTAAATCTCATTATTAGTTCACTAGGAATAACAATTGGTATCAGAGCAGACTCTTGACATACAAAGAGTTTAAAGTTCTTGGAAACTAACAAAGATGAGTAAGAAGGATATTGGAGTAAAAATCCCAGTTCTTGACATAGATAGTTATCACCATTGGAAGGTGAAAATGCACCTTCATCTACTCTCCCAAGATGAAGGTTATGTAAACTGCATTGAGAATGGTCCTCACATTCCCCACAAAGTAGCCATAGTTGCTACAGCCACAATTATTGTTGGTCAATCCATTCCAAAACCTAGAGCAGAATGGACAATGGAAGACACAGAAAAAGTCCACAAGGATAAGAAGGCTATGAACATTTTGTTTAATGGTCTTAACAAGGATATGTTTGATAATGTGATAAATTGCACAACTGCCAAAGAGGTTTGGGACACAGTTCAGCTACTGTGTGAAGGTACAGAACAAGTAAAAGAAAACAAAATGCAGCTTCTCATTCAACAGTATGAGTATTTTCATTTTGAAGAAAATGAATCTTTAAATGACACATTCAATAGATTCCAAAAGCTGTTGAATGGACTGAAGCTGTATGGTAGAGTGTACCAGTGAAGGATTCAAATCTTAAATTTTTAAGATCCTTGCCAAAGGAATGGAAACCCATGACTGTCTCCTTGAGAAACTCTCAAGATTATAAGGACTTCACTCTTGAAAGATTATATGGAATCTTGAAGACTTATGAACTAGAGCTGGAACAGGATGAGGTATTGGAGAAGGGAAGAAAGAAAGGAGGTTCAGTTGCCTTGGTAGCTGAAAATGAGAAAGAATGCAGACAAGAAACTGTGAGATCAACATTAAACTCCAAAGATGGCACAAGCAAATCAGAATCAAGCAAGGGTAAGGAGCAAGTTGCTGAGAATGAAGACAACTCCAGCCAAGATGACTCTGATGGTATTGATGAGCATCTTGCATTTCTGTCCAGAAGATTTGCAAAGATGAAATTTAAGAAAAACACTAGAGCCACTAAACCTCATAAGAACATGGTGGACAAATCCAAGTTCAAGTGTTTCAATTGTGGTATAAGTGGACACTTTGCAAGTGAGTGCAGAAAGCCAACTTCTGAAAATAAGAAATTTGACCAAGTAGATTACAAAAAGAAATATTTTGATCTGCTCAAGCAAAAGGAGAAGGCTTTCATTACTCAAGAAAAAGACTGGGCAGCTGATGGAGAAGAAGAGGATGAAGATGTGGAATATGTCAACTTGGCTCTCATGGCTGATTCTGAGGAAAATGAAGTTAGTTCATCAAGCAACCAGGTAATCACTACTGATTTAACACAGCTTACTAAAGAAGAGTGCAATGATGCTTTTAATGACATGTCTACTGAATTGTATCACTTGCGTGTGTCTCTTAAATCTCTTGCTAAAGAAAATAGTAGGATTAAAGAGAACAATCTGTTTTTAAGTAATAGAAATGCTGTGTTAGAAGATAAGTTGATTGACCTAGAGAAAACTAAGCTACATTGTATATCTGTTGAAAATGAACTAGCTGAATCTGTTAAGAAAGTAGAAATACTTTCTAATCAATTAGAGAGAGAGCAAGAGGTGATTAAAGCCTGGAAGACATCTAGGGATGTTAGTGCTCAAATTGTCAAGGTCCAAGGAATTGAATCATTTTGTGAGACTGCCTGGGATAAAAACAAAAAGAAAATGGAATTAATTGATGGGCTGTCAACGGATGTGGAATCAACGGATGATGAAAATTATCCGTTGAAGGAAGAAAAGGAGCATCCGTTGAAGGTTCCTCAATTAAAACAGGCAGATGTTTCTAAAAGTGAAAATCTAAAGAAACTCAACAAAAAGTTTGGTTCAACTTCCAAGAACTTTGTCAAAGAAGAAGCAAGCACATCCAAAGATTTCAGTAAGGTGAATATAGGACACATGACCTTAGAACAGTTAAAGAATATGCTCAAAGTGGTTGAGGATAAAAAGGAAACTAAAAGGAAATCTAATAGAAATGGGAAGGTAGGGGTTAACAAACATAACAATTACACACCTGATAAGTATGCTCCTAGAAAAAGCTGTGTGCATTGTAATAGTGTTAATCATCTATCTGCTAATTGCAAATCTATTAAGAAAACTCCCATACCTATACCCTCTTCCATGCCTAATATGTCTGCATCACCTCTGCATGCTATGCCTGTTATGTCTCAACAGAATCCTTATGCATATTTTGCAAACATGCCATACTTTAACAATCCTTATCTTGCTGCATTTAGTATGCCTCAAATGCCATACAATATGCCTATGTGGAATAACATGTTTGCACAATCCATGCCTTATCAAATTCCAAATGTGCTAAATGATTCTGTGACTAACCCTACACCTCAACCAACTACATCTAAGATCAAGGTTGACTCAAAGTTACCTAAGTCTAAAGATGCAGGAGGAATGAAGTCTAGGAGAAAGGCTAACATGAATGGACCCAAGGAAACTTGGGTACCAAAATCAACTTGATTGATTTTATGGTGTGCAGGGAAACAGAAGAAATCTATGGTACTTGGACAGTGGCTGTTCAAGACACATGACAGGAGATTTATCCCTGCTCACAGAGTTTAAGGAGAGAGCTGGCCCTAGCATAACCTTTGGAGATGACATCAAAGGGTTTACTATGGGATATGGCTTGATTTCAACAAGGAATGTCATCATTGATGAAGTTGCATTAGTTGATGGTCTCAAGCACAACTTACTGAGCATCGGTCAACTATGTGATAGAGGGAATACAATTTCCTTCAATTCTGAAGCCTGTGTTGTCACCAGTAAGAAAGACAACAAAGTGGTTCTAACTGGAGTTAGAAAAAGAAATGTGTACTTAGCTGACTTCAACTCTACTGATGCAGAATCTATTACTTGTCTCTTCAGCAAAGCAAGTCCAGTTGAAAGTTGGCTATGGCACAAGAAGCTATCCCATTTGAATTTCAAGACAATGAATGATCTAGTCACAAAGGACTTAGTTAGAGGAATTCCTCTTGTTGAATTCTCAAGGGATGGTTTGTGTGATGCTTGTCAAAAAGGCAAACAAAGGAAAGCATCATTCAAAAAGAAGCTTGAAACAACAATTGATGAACCATTACAGCTGCTACATATGGATTTGTTTGGACCAGTCAATGTATTGTCAATTGCAAGAAAAAGATATTGCTTAGTGATTGTAGATGATTTCTCAAAGTTTTCATGGGTCTATTTTCTTGGATCAAAGGATGAAGCAAGTGAAATCATTATCAATCACATCAGGCAAGTCAATAATCATCCTGACTTGAAGGTTAGGAATATCAGGAGTGACAATGGAACTGAGTTTAAGAATTTCGACAATGAGGCTGTTCTGTGAAGAAAATGGAATCATGCATGAGTTCTCAGCTCCAAGAACACCTCAGCAAAATAGGGTAGTTGAAAGAAAGAACAGATCTTTAATTGAGGCTGCTAGAACAATGCTTGAAGAATCAAAGTTACCAACATATTTCTGGGCTGAAGCTGTTAATTGTGCCTGCTACACTCAGAATATTTCTTTGATCAATCAAGCTAAAGGCATGACTCCTTATCAGTTGTTCAAGAGAAGAAAACCAACTCTAAACTTTCTTCATGTCTTTGGATGTAAATGCTTTATACTAAGAAATCAATCTGACCATAAAGGGAAGTTTGATGCAAAGGCTGATGAAGGGATATTTGTTGGTTACTCAGCTGGAAAATCTTATAGGGTCTACAATCTAAGAACCAACATTGTTATGGAATCTGTGCATGTTGTGTTTGATGATAAAAAGATTGATGGACTAACAGATGAGGGACACCATGAGAGACTCAAATTTGACAACATTGAGATATATTGTGATGATAGTGAAGAGGAGACTGATGGAGATGACACTTCAAAAGGAATTCAAAACATGCCCTTGGATAATGCACAAAATTCTGCATCCGTTGATAGAGGCAATGCAGTATCCGTTGAAAGACATAGTGCATCATCCGTTGAAGTACAAAATGAAGCATCCGTTGATCATAGTTCATCAACGGATAATCGATTTACATCATCAGTTGATAGAACTCCAAGTTCCCTGCAAAGGACCAACAACTCAGGGGGAGTTTCAACTGATCAAAACTCTGTCTCACATCACGACAATACTGAGGCCACCTCATCTAGAGCACATCTTCCACCTCAAAGGAAATGCAGGAAGAGCTAAACCAATTTGAGAGAAACAAAGTTTGGAAGCTGGTACCCAAACCAAAGAACAAGAGTCCTATTGACACAAAATGGGTATTCAGAAACAAGATGGATGAAAATGGCATTGTCATAAGGAATAAAGCCAGATTGGTTGTTAAAGGCTATTCTCAACAAGAGGGAATAGATTTTGATGAGACATATGCTCCTATTGCAAGACTTGAAGCCATCAGAATTTTTCTAGCCTATGCAGCCCATGCCAATTTCAAAGTCTATCAAATGGATGTCAAGAGTGCATTTCTAAATGGGAAATTGGAGGAAGAAGTTTATGTAAGTCAACCTCCAGGGTTTGAAGATTCAAATTTTCCAGACTATGTGTATTATCTGTTGAAAGCACTCTATGGACTGAAGCAAGCACCTAGAGCCTGGTATGAAACCTTATCAAAATTCCTTTTGGAGAATCACTTCACTAGAGGTACTGTTGACAAAACTCTCTTCTTTAGGAATGTTAATGGCTCTAGTATACTTGTTCAAATTTATGTAGATGAAATAATATTTGGATCTACAGATGATAAGCTTTGTAAAAAGTTTGCTAAGCTAATGCAAAGTAATTATGAAATGAGCCTGATGGGAGAACTAACCTATTTTCTTGGTTTACAAGTTAAACAAGTTAGTGATGGAATTTTCATTAGTCAAACTAAATATATTTATGATCTTTTAAAGAAGTTTGACTTAATAGAATGTTCATCTGCAAAAACTCCCATGGCCACTGCCACCAAACTTGAATTAAATAAGACTAAAAGGTCTGTGGACATTACAAGTTATAGAGGCATGGTTGGTTCACTTTTATATTTAACTGCCAGTAGACCAGATATAATGTTTTCTACATGTCTCTGTGCTAGATTTCAAGCTGACCCTAAAGAATCTCACTTAGTAGCTATTAAAAGAATTTTCAGATATCTCAAGGGGACTCCAAATCTAGGAGTTTGGTACCCTAGAGAGTCTGGTTTTGATCTAATTGGCTACTCAGATGCAGACTATGCAGGTTGCAAAATAGACAGGAAAAGTACAACAGGCTCCTGCCAATTCCTGGGAAACAAGCTTGTATCATGGTTTAGCAAAAAGCAAAATTCAGTCTTTACTTCTACAGCTGAGGCTGAATACATTGCTGCTGGAAGTTGCTGCTCTCAAGTGTTATGGATGAGGAATCAACTCCTTGATTATGGACTACATGTTGATAGAATTCCTATTTTTTGTGACAACACAAGTGCTATAGCCATAACAGAGAATCCTGTGCAGCACTCAAGGACCAAGCACATTGATATCAAGTACCACTTCATTAGGGAACATGTGATGAAAGGTACAGTGGAACTTCATTTTGTTCCAAGTGAACAACAAATTGCAGACATATTTACCAAGCCACTTGATGAATCAACATTCACAAGATTGGTAAGTGAGCTAGGTATGCTTAATTACTCTTAAAATTCATGTCCTTATTTGCAATTTGAATTGAAGCCTGAAATGTATTAGCTGCAAGAACAAATTTGATTTTTAAACATAGAATATTCCATCAACGGATATTCCCTATCCGTTGAAAGTCAAAATTGTTCTGTCAACGGATGTTCATTATCCGTTGAAAGTCATATACATTTCTGGAATTTTTATCCGTCAACGGATAAAACTGAAGTGCTCTTCAACGGATGACAGTTTACCTTATCCGTTGAAATATCACATCAGTCGATTCAAGTGTTTCACAGCCGTTGATTCTATTGTCTTAACCGTTGATACTCATACATACAGCTGTATGTATTTGTTTTAAAGGTAGTTTTCAGAATACTTACAGTTTATTCTTAAACGGCTGAAATTCACTTACAAATATTTATTGTTTAATCTCTTATTTATGTTTTTTTATTTGAGAAAGTATATAAGCCCTTCTGATTTTTCATTTTTACTTTACGCTTTCTTAAAATTTCAAAGCTTTTACCATTTTCTCTCTGCAAAACCTTCAAGTTATTCTCTGCAATTTCTACTCACAACAATGGCACCAGTAGTAAAGATTATGTCTCAATCTGGGTTCATCTATGAGAAGAACAATTTCATAGCTTTGGTAGAAAAGAATGAAGCCCACTCAGATTATCACAAAATGATGGACTTCATCAAAAACTGTAAACTTAGCTATGCAATGCTGGAAGCCCCAACGATTTACTGTGAAGTAGTTGAGGAGATTTGGACATCTGCTGAGTTCAACTCCATAGATATGACTATCTCCTTCACTCTCAAAGGTAAAAATCACTGTGTTAACTGTGATGACTTACTAGCATGTTTTAAATTACCTGAGAACAATGCCATGACACCACACACTGATAATGATGTATCCAACATGTTATATTCCATAGGTTATTCTCTTAACTCTGCTAGTTTAGGGAGTATTAGAAGAAAAGGCCTTAGGAAAGAATGGAGTTTTCTTGGGGATGCCTTTATCAAGGTTTTCTCTGGGAAAATTAGCAATTTTGATGCCATAACTTCATCTCTTGTTAATATGCTCTATATGCTTGTTTCTGATAGGTATTTTAATTTTAGCAACTATATTATGCTAGAATTGGGTACTAGATTAGGTAACAAAGCTAATAGACCTAATAACATCTATTATGCTAGATTCTTTATGTTATTGGCTAACCATGTTGCTGAAGGTTTGGTCATTACGAATGAGAATAATAAACTCAAGTGCTGGGCATAAGAGAAAAGAGTTCTTGCAGATTTATTGAGAATGGATCTCAACAGCAGTGTGCCATTGGTATATTTACCAATCATGAAGACTTGATTACTGTACAATCACTTCTAGGACTGAGGGAAGGGAGTGACAATTTGAGTGAGAGGCTAGGTTGCTCCCAGGCAAAAGGAGAGATTGAGAGCTCAAATATGCATGCTATATCTTCCAGCATGGCAAAAGTAAGTGAGAGAAGTACCACCTTAGTAGGTGAAGGTGAGGGAGTGAGTTGTGTGAGCCAGGGGGAGCCCCTGATGCAAGAACATAGAGAAAATGAGAGAAAGGCAGGTACAGCAGATATAAGGATGGATCCAGCCATTGCTAGTGAGTCAATGATTGTGAATGATGCTGAAAAGGAAAGACAATTTCAGCAACATTACAAAGCTGTAATTGATAACATTTCCTTGGATGCTGACACTTTTACTCATCCTGTTTCAGCCTATCAAGTATTGGCTGCACAGGGCAATGTGGAGGCAGAAAAGACACTACATCTAGTACATACAACAGCATCTCTTCAAAGGGACAAAACTGCTGTTAACAAGATGCCTTCAACAGCTGGTGAGTCATTTGAAGAATTTGGAGTAAATTCTGATGATGATGACTTTGTTTCTTCTGATGGAAGCATGAACTTAGGGGGAGATGAAGGCCCTAGTTCTATTCCAAATCTACCTGAATGGGCCTTCACAAAGGAGTCTACAACAGGGCAATTCAATGTCTCCTTAGTCAAACAAATCAGTACTATCAAACAGGCCATTCAGAAAACTTCTCATGCTGGTACAAAGGCTATCCTTACAGCTCACTTGGACTCACTGCATCTCATGAAGTTGCAGCAAGTAAGACAGAATCTGAGTGTGGATGAACTCAGAAAGGATATTGCTGACTTGAAATCCTACAATTCTGAAAAATTGGATTCAGTCATGCCCTTTGGTACAATGCAGGACATTTTGTTGAGATTGAAAAAGGAATCACATACTGAAAAGAGGATGGCCAAATTGGAAGACAGAGTTCAAGTTATTGAAGATTCTGTGGCCACCATTCTTCACAACCAACAATCTCAAACAAATCTACTTATGCAGCTGGCAAAAGCACAGGGCTTGACCCCTCTCCTTGATGATAACAAAAAGGGGGAGAATAAAAGGGAAGGGGAAGGAGAGCCATCTACAAAAATCCAAATATCTAAAGTGCTAGTTCCTGCCATCACTACTTCTCCAATCATTCAAATCAAAGGAAAGCCTGATGGAATTGATTTAATCCAGCTAGCAGCAGCTGAAATTCAAGTGAAAGAGCAAAGGAGGAGAATTGATGAAAGGATGCAACAGCTGTTTGGCTCAATACAAGATAAATCAATATCTGTGAAACATAGCACAAAGGTTGAACCAATCAATATGGAGCACAAGCCAGAAAGGAGAAATAAGGTTGGAGAGACTTCTTTCAAGAATCTAAAACCTATGGTTCTCAAGCCCAACACCAGATCCAGCATGGACTCCACAAAGAACCCTCTAGACTTTGCTCAGATGAAAGAAGTAGACTTTCCTCTTCCAAAGCCTGATGAAGACAAAGTTTTGGGTACAAGCATCATGAAACACAAGGAGACCATGGATGAGGCAGTAAGGAGAAACATGGCTATTATCTTTAGAGAGGGAAAGAGCATATGTGTGATGCAAGGACATCCCAAATTCTCAATAGCCAAAAGGGAAGAAACCAAAAGGTTAAAGAAAGAAGCTGAAAAACTCAAGGCTGACAAAAGAGCACAAGCAAAGCTTGAACAAAAGCTAAAGTCAAGTCTAGTTGAAAATGAGAAAGGAATTGAAGTCAGGGGTGAAGACAAGATTGCAAACTTAGATGAGGTTTTTGGGAGTATATTTGGTGAAAGCATGGAGGAAAAAGAGGAATGGCAGAAGGGAAATAGAAGAAAGGCCAAGGCACATAGAAGGAGTGAAGGCAATACTGAAGAAACTAAATCTCTACCTTCCATACCTGAACCCTTTGTTGTTGATCCCACTATAAACATCCATGGTGAACCAATCATCCCAAAAGAGGAACCTATTGATTGGGACACCATCAATTTGCCTACCTTTTTAACCACTCTTCCACTACCAAAGAAACAGAAAAGAAAATCCAAATCTACACCTCCCCTAAACTCTAAGAAATTCACTCAAAAACATAAACCTAACCCTAAGCCACCCATTTCTAAAGATGATTATGTTCACATCTGTGACATAAAAGAAATTTCAGACATTGAACTCTATCTGGATGAGCTGGAGGATGTAAGGGGAATTGCTGCTTACAGACAGCTACCAGAGAGATTGGTGTTCAGATACAAAGGAGCTGGGGAAAGAACATGGCCTCTCTACAGGATTCTGAATGAAGGCTACTCTACCTTGATCAGAGTCTTTTCAGCCATACAAAATGATTCTGGCTTTACCAGGACTGCCAAGACTGAAATTCTCAACAAGATTGCCAACATAAGGAAAACTTGGAGGGAGCCCAATGCTTTGCCCAGAACCTTACTCATTCAAGAAAGGGGAACTACAATTCACAAATCACCTCATTGGTTGATGGAATTCAGAGATGATAAAGGAGTCAGAAGATTTTTTAGACTTGAAGACCAACTTAAGATTGCCAGCAATGAAACTCTCAAAGAAATGCAATCTAAGTTGGATATCAGTGATGAAGATGAAGCTGAATTCTTCAGACAACTCCAACTCCAAATTGAGGAAAATGACAAAGGGCTAGGAAAGAAAACCAGGGATCAAAGAAGAAAAAGATGATTTGCTCAGGCTAGAGGAGCACCCTTGGAAACACTGTAAATCTTCAATTACCTTCTAGTACATACACTTTTGCAGCACTTTTAAATTTCTACTTAGTTTCAGTTCATATATTTGTTAAGAGTTTTATTATCATCAAGTTAACCTTGAATTTATGTCTACAATTCTTATAGACATAAATAGGGGGAGATTGTTAGGAATATATGTGCATTAGTTTGATGATATGTTTAACAAAACACTTAAGTAGAAATCTAGTGTTTGTAGCCTCAACGGATAAGACCACTTTGGCTATCCGTTGATGGTGTAGCTTTACTTAGAAATAAGTCTAGTGTTGTAGCACATTTCAGTCTCTGAATTTGAGATATAATTCTTAAATGTTGAGGGAAATTATAAGTCATGTTGACTACTAAAGGATATGCAGATAGGAAGGCCAATTGTAAATATTTCATGCCTTGTAATTTTGTATAAATGAAATGGTTTCAATGGATAACTTAAAGACCTTCAACGGATGAGAAACAAAGCTTCAACGGATGTCTCTAAAGCTTCAACGGATAACATCCTTCAACGGATGAGTGCATCAACGGATAGAGCTTCAACTGCTAACACATCAACGGATAAAGCCATCAACGGATGAAGGCTTCAACGGATGTTCTGTTAAATAGTAGTTGACAAGTGGTAGTTGTACCTACAAACAGAGGCACATGGTTTGACAGAGACAACTGAGATGTGGTAGCCTATTTCAGGAACATCAGAAAAAGCAGCCGTTCTACTCTAGCATAAAGAGGCAATAGTCAACAATGCACTGGAGTAAAATGGAGAAGAAACAAGTGGAAAACTTATTTTATTATTGTACTTTTTATCTTTGTCTTCACTTGTAAACTTGGTGTTATATAAACCAAGTAGCAGCTAGTAATTAGAAAAGAATTTTTCCAGAGCTGTTTAGAAAAATCTTGAGAAAAATTATCTAGTTTGTACTAGGATGCAGCTGTGATCAACTTCTTGAATCACAGATTTTCTGAAATACCATCTCTGGTGGAACAACAAATCCACCAGAAAAGTTTTTAAGGTCTGTTGTGTTCTGTACTTTTGTGCTTGAATATATATCTGTCTGTATTAGCTTAAAGCAATTCACACACTTGTTTATCTTAAACACACAGCCTTTGAAACTGCTCAAAACTTGAAAAAGTTTTGAGATTTACATTCAACCCCCCTTCTGTAAATCTCATTGTTAGTTCACTAGGAATAACAACCCCCCATCCCCACTCCCTTCCATTTTTCCATCCCATTTCTCATCTTCCCTAGTGTAATTCCCCTACCTACATTTATTTTATATACTTCCCAATAATTTTGTGATTAGGAGATAAAGTTTCATGGTTGCATGTGTAGCTTTTGTGTGATCTCCAAAGAGAAACTCTTGATTCTTGTGAATTTAAGAGCTCTCTATGAGATACATTTCATATATAATTTAACCAAGTGTTTTATGGAGAAACCATGCCTTAAAAACCTTTGCATGCTACTTAAATTTCACTATATAATCATGTTTAGCCATGCATGCTAGTTTTAAGATGTTAATATGATGATCAACCATGTTGTGTATGCTACTCTTCTCGAAATCATGTTTTCATGTTTAAAAGCCTATAAATTTGAATTATTTGTGCTTAAAATAGATTGTTTCCATGATATATTGCATAATAATAGTTAAGAGAAGATATATTTCATGATTGTTAAGGTTGGGTAATAGGTTGAAGTCGAATTTACAAGAATTTAAACTCCATGTTTAGTCGAAACCTTGTTAAGTATTTTCCATGAGTTGCATGTTGTATTTTTATTTTCATGTAGGTGTTCTAGGGAATGGATGATCTCCACTCCTGTTGAGGCCCTATTTTAGGATGTTGATGCACTAGGTTTGCTTTGGTAAAGGTTGGATGCTTGGTTAATAAATGGGAGTTAAGGTGGAAAGGGTTTGGTTAGTGTTTGCATTATTCCAGAATTTTTGCACTAGTTTGTGGGGAAGTTTTGATTAAGCATTTGTTGTGCACTTTGAGGCCCAAGCCACCAGAAGCTAGCACTAGGAGTATACAATAGGTTTTAGGTGTTTGTTGGAGGTTTGTAAGACATTTGGTTAGGTGCACGAGTGGAAACACAAAATCTGTCCAGCAGGGGACAGTTTTGTTGCAACTTAGAAATGGGAAGTTTTGACCATGTCATAGGTAGGCCCTCATTAGGCTGCTGGGCCTTAGTTAGAGGGACTGCCAGAGGAGTTTTTCCAGCCATAGTTCATAGGATTTGAGTTAGAATAATGTGTCATAAATTAGTTCAAGTCAGGACCTTTTCTGCCCAGAAAAACAGGGGAACCATGGACTTTAAGCTTAGGCCTAGGGAGGCCCAAGCTAGGCCCTTGAGCCACATTAAGTTTGGGAGTTGCCTTATGACCAGAAGAGTCTATTGTAGAAGTTTTGGAGGTAAACTTGAAGTGTAAGAGGGTCTAATGCACCCAAGAAACCATAGATGTCATTTTGAAATTTACTATAATAAGCACCTTCACTTACCACATAGTTTTAGAGCACTTATGAGTGAGGCCTAGGTTGACCACTATAGTTGCAAGATAGCATAAAGCCAGTAGAGTGAAAGGCCCAAGTTAGGGTCCATAGGAATTGGATGGTTTGGTAAAGGCACATCGAGTTAGGAGGCCAAAATTTGGAGGTTTTGTCTAGTTTAGCGATCAAGTGACTTAAGTTGTGGAGCGAGATCATCCAAGCCTAGTGTTGCAATATGGTGTGTGTAATATTATTTGGTACTTAAATATGGTATGTGAGCATATGCGGCTATGTGTACTACTTTGTTTATAAGGTGATTATAAATTGCGTGTATATAGGCCTAAGTGCCATTGTGTTTAATTTTGGTTTGTAAATAGGTTGAGTTGGTGAGAATATATTATAATGAGGTTATTATTAATTGTCTAGGATCTCAAGACGAGGGTAAACTTGCCATAAAGGTCGAGTAAAGCTTCCAGTTGCTCCTACCTGCCAGTCTAGTCCAGCCTTTCTCAAGGCAAGTGATTCAACCTGCTTTTAGTTTACACTGCAAATGTGTGATAACTAGTTCCTATATATGATGCGAGTATTCTGATTTATCTTGTTATACATGTACCTAGTGGTTCTTAAACCTACCTTCGTATTATATATAAATGCATGAACCCTCAAGTGTCTATTGCAAGTAATTTAGCCTCATTTGAAGATTGTTATGAAAGTAGATTAAATGTCATATTATGTTAGTATACCAAAGTAATTGTGATGTTGAACCATGTGTAAGTTATACTCAGTCACCCCAGCTTGAAGCCTAAAAGCCAGTCATTCCTTAAAATTTTTTAATGATTGTTGATAACCCTATCCTTACCCTAAAGCTTAATACCCTGTTATACCTTAAGTTGATGATCACTTCCTTTATATTTTAACACATATATCAGACCTGGAACCAGTAATGCTTATCTTCTTGATATTTTAATACCTATACCTTATCTGAAACTATTGCTTTAAGCCTAGTCTGGCATTACTCTTTCATATTATCCACTAACCTTACTAAATCTCCTTGTCAAAATCCCTGTAAATAGAAACTGTTCAATTAACCTGATAGAGTAAAGTCTAGTGGATCATGACCCTGAGATTTAGTGGACATATTTCCAGTATTTCAAAGTTGATCTATAACCCCTTGATAAAGATGTTTACTGTTTAAGAAATTAATTGTCAATCGGCATCAGTTTTTGAAATGATTAAAAAAAAATTGGATTTTCAGTCCAAAAGGGGGATAAATGTTTTCTTTAAATAGTGGATCTGGACTGAGACGCGTGTCCTTTCCACACTTAATTTTTAGGCTTAAAAGTTGCCTAGGGATCTCATTAATGTTTCAGAACCCAGCGAGGTTCGGGATTACTTCGCGGCTGATCACCGGCTGTAATCCGTAGCGTCATAAAATGGTTTTTGATTAAAAAATGATTTTGGAAATGTTTTGATATAAACAAATGATGCCATCACCCAAAATTTCATCTCTTATTGTTATTAGCTCTATCTTCACGTTGTCATTCTCATATAACTCGATTTATGTTTTGTATCGTATTGTTTAGCACTTGTTGAGCATTTGGCTCACTACTTGCTTTCACCCTGATATTACAACTAGCAACTATGGTTAAATTCAAGCAGACAACACGTAAGACTTGTGATGCCGATGCGTATGTTCGAGCTCAGGTAGAATAAGAGATAGTTTTGTGTGAGGACCCGATATTAAAACCAGTTGTAATAGTTAATAGTGTTGGGCTGTTCCAAACCCTAAACTGTAAGATCTTGGATTCAAGTCGTATTTACTTTCTTTTAATTATTGTAATAGTTTTTATATTATGTATTGTTAAGTTGGGGGTGTGACAGGTTTTGGTATCATAGCTACGGTTTAGAGTCTCTGGACAGCCCAAATAGGTTATAGGATATATGTATAAGTTATAGATATTATGCGAGAGAGTAGGTTAAGTAAATTTATTATTAATACTCCTCTTATATATCTATATATGGTTTGTCAAGCAAAGGGCGCACTCCTCGTCATCCTCTGGGTCGGACGACACTATTGCTTTCTCCGTGTATGCTGAGTTGAAGGCGCGAGTTTGACATGCTTCAGGGCAAGTATAACAGATAGATAGACTGATTGAAGAATGTGTATCCGGACAGCCGAAACTATGAAGGGAAGCCTAAGGAGCAGATGACTGTGAGACTTGAGACTTTGGTTCAGTACGTCAACACTAAGCTTGAGGAGATGCCATCAAACCGAGACCGTACTAGCCAGTATATCATCCAGATGGTGGCGGATGAGCTCCAGAGTATTGTGAAGACGCTTCGAGAGGGGAAGACTACCAAACCCCGTTCTGATGGAGTGGAGCCTTAGTTCTTTCCATTATCTACCTTTCATGTTGTTGTATTATCGGACTATATAGAACTCCCTATTATTCCTTTAAATAAGCATGTTATTCCTAAATTCAGACCTTATTCTAATCATGATGTATTGTGACCTTAAATTTTAATTCACTATCATTCCGTTTGCTTTCAATTGTTTATTTTACACCTCATATGCATTACCCTATTTGTTTAATTTGAAACTTGACCTCATATGTGAATAAGAATGCCATGTGACACCCTCGAATTATTTCATTATTCATACATGTTTTGACGTAACTCTTATTTCAGGATCATGCCACCCAAAAAGAAGAACCCAACAACCACATCTACCACAGATCCAAATATTCTTCGATTACTGGAAACCTTACAACAGCAAACATAAGCTATAGCTCAACAACAACTAACTCTTCAACAACAATTTGAAAACCAAGATAACTGTGAACCACACCAACCACCTGATCCACCAGTACCACCTCGACAAGTTGTTACTTTCAAGGCTTTTCAGAATTTGAATCCACCTGCATTTCATGATACCACTAATCCAATAATAGCAAACACATGGATTAAGGAAATGGAAAGAGCTTTTGAATTGGTACAGTTCGGGGACGATCAAAAGACACCATATGCTACTTACTTCCTGAAGGGCGAAGTCATCTATTGGTGGGATTCAGTAAAAGCTATGGAAGCAAATCAACAAGTTTCTTGGGAAAGATTTAAGAAGTTATTTCTGGAAAAGTATTACCCTAAGTACATGCAGAATCAGATGGAGCTTGAATTTCTTGAATTAAAGCAAGGGAGTATGTCTGTGCTGGAGTATGAGAAGAAGTTCACAGAGTTGTCAAGGTTTGTGACAAAGTATACCAGCAGTGAGGAGGAAAAAGCAAAGAGATTCCAACAAGGATTAGAGTCTTGGATCAGAGATAGAGTGGCTATGTTTGAGCTTGATACTTATGCAGGCGTAGTGCAGAAGGCTGCTCTGATTGAGAGTAATGAGATGCAGTCAAGGAAGGAAAGGGATAACAAGAAGAGAAAGGTTCCATTCTATGAAGAAAAGTCTGAAGCCGGAAATTCACAAGACAGGAATATGAAGAAGATTGGATTCCATAAATGTAACACCCCCAGATCCGGGGTCGGGGATCCGGGTCATCACGGTCTTTCTTTCCACAATATCATTTCACTTAATTAATAATAATTAACCTCATACTGTGACCCCACACTAACACACACCATAACCCGTTATAGTCTCAGAGATGAAATTGAAATAAGTACAAGTCCTTGAATCCACAATTTTAAAAGTTATTATAACCCAAAATGATTACTTGATAAGTTTACAAGTTAATTGCCATTATCTGCCAGAAGTTATAATTATACAATATTTGGTTCCCAAAAGTAGAATGCCTGATCTACCAATAGATCTACCTCTGCAGCTATAGCAGCTACAACATCAACGGGAAGACGCGAAACGCTTGCGCTGGGTCTGCTTGAGTCTGGCCATCTTTCCTAACTGTTGTTGTGTGATGAAGAAATGAAGCAAGAGTGAGCATTACAGTTCGCAAGATAATATATAGTGTAAACAATGATGCAAGTATCTAAATGGATAACTTATTAGAATCCTTTATCAAGTGTAAGTTAATTACTTACTGGAATAAGTTTAAAGGAAGATGAAGTTACCAATTACTTCACTATACTTATACCATTTTTAGAAATCTACTTGAACTACTACTGTTCAAAGTATAATAAGTTTCAAAAGGTCATCCCATAGATGAGACCACAAGTTAAGACTTGAATAGATTCAACCTTTGAAATATTTTTTAAGGAAATGAAGTTACGAGATACTTCATTCAATGGAAACACCATTAAACTGTTTGACTTTGTCAAAGCTTTGGCAACCACCCATTCATAGCCTTTCGATCGAAATGCTCCGGGTAGTGTTGCAGAATTATCCAACTGGATGATGAACTCATTATGGGAGTTTTTCCGCGCCAGGAAGACCACTTACGATGATCAGTCGTAGTAGTACAACCCCACCATTTTCTACATGTAGAGGAGAACCTGTCGGATTTACTTGTCAACCGAACACTGGACTCCTAAGGAATGTACCGTCTTAGCGGAACTTCCAGGCCATTTGGGCCAATATAATATGGCTGGGCCGGCGCCACTCGACCACTTACGCCACTCCTAGTTCAGATAAAATCCATGACTCTGAAACGTAAAGCTCGTCCTCACTTTCCCCAAGTAGAAACTTGTTGATACGGCTCCACCAAGAAGTCGTATCTAGTTGGAAAGGAAAACTCACCGATATTTCCCAGGCGATGCCTGTTAATGGATTAACTTGTTCCAAGAATTTTACTTCCCGAGTGTTGGGTAAGTAATCAAAAACTCTTTTATCAAAATAGCAACCTTGTTGCGAATATAAAACATACCACAGAGCCCGATCCCTCAGGTTTTGAGCGGATATTTAAATTCCCTTTGAAAGGAAGATCTTAAATATAAAAAAATGAGTTTTGGGATCCGCTCTAACTTTTAAAATCATTTTGAAGACTCGCAAAATATTTTTAAGAATGTTTGGAGTGATGCTGATTTAATAAAATAAATCAGTCCCAATATATTAGGAAATATCTGAATATTATTATTTAAATAATATTCTCATAAAGAATAATCTTTATAAAAATAATTTGAAGTAGAAGTTTTAAAACTTATGCTTGCAATGAATATTAAATAACCAAAGATATACTTATACGAAAGTACTATCTTTATTTGAATAATCAAAAGTGAGTTTGATCATCGACACATTATTCCTTAATAAAATAAAGAATAATAATTAGTAATTAATCGGAGTCATAAGTCCTCGAATGAATATTCAAAATAATATTCATTAATAAAATAAACAGAGTCATAAGCCCTCGAATGAATATTCAAAATAATATTCAATAATAAAATCAACGGAGTCATAAGCCCTCGAATGAATATTCAAAATAATATTCAATAATAAATTAAACGGGGTCATAAGCCCTCGAATGAATATTCAAAATAATATTCATTAATAAAATGAAGTTATCGAATAAACCTTATTTGATTCATAGTTTTAAAAACTATTCATATATATATATATAAATATATATATTATACTCGGGAGCATTGACTCCCGGTTTTAGAAAAATGTTCACCTTTGGGTCCCCTATACTAAGGGTATATGCAAGTTACCGCTTATCTCTAGCATATGTATTATCAACTGAATCAACAGATATATGTATCAAGATTACGAAACAGGCATGCATATATACCATATCACATGCTACAATATATCACAAGAATTTGCTAATTAACCATCATGCATCTATCACAAGATAATGCATATACATATGTATACATCACAACAACAGTATAACGGGTAGAAAACTTGCCTGAGCGACTGGGGATTACAAATGGCTTGGGACGAGTCTGGTAACCTATAAACAACATATAAGTTGGAATTAAACCAAAGTCACTTATAAATCTATACTTTAACCAATTTAGACTCTAACGCTCGCTTTGCGCTTAACGATTCACTTAAGTCGCTCGAGTACCCTCGGCTCCACCATTTATAATAAATTAACCATTAAGAGTTTTAAGGCGATTCTTTCGCGAGTGCCTTACCAACTGCCTAATACACTTTATATAAATGTTTCATACTCCAATTAGTCCTTTTTGGTCTTTAACCTATGTTTCAAAGTAAGGCGAGGGGTAATGGTTCGTTCGCGAAACGACCGTTTTAAGAACGAACCTTCCTTAAAACGGTCGTTTCTCCTAAACCGTACATCGGATTCAAACGAAATACATATCAAAACGAAGCTCGTAACATGAACTATCTAATCATGGCAATGGTCCAAAACGTAGCAGTGAGTTCACGGGTCCTAATGTTAAGAACAAAAACAGTCTAAAGTAAATCGGGCATTACGACGGCTATGTTTACGCGATTACCCAAATTTATACCACTCTAAATCAACCCACAATCAGCTCACAATCAACATCCCAACCAAACTCCATCTATAATTCACCATAACAGCCCAAAAAACTCAATATTATCAATTTATACCATTCTCAAACATGAATTTAAACTATACTTAAGTTCATTAATCAATAATCCAAGAATTACAACTCCAAAACATCACAAAACCAACTAACCTCTACATACACAACAATCAAGCCTCTCATGAACTATAACAACAAAACTAAACCTAATACTCAAGTAAAGTTAGGGTTTGGAGGGGTTATACCTTCCTTGGAGAGTGGAGAATCAAGTAATTAGCTTGGAATCACCCTTAAAAGTCCTTATCCAAGCTTAATCTAAACAAAAACTCAAGAACAAAAATTTTAGTTCTTGAAAAACACTATTCACCATCTTCATCCATGATTTTTAGGAAGAGATTGTGAATGAATTAGAGGCTCAAACTTATAGGATAGCTATATCTATGCATAAGGAGTGTTAGATAATTACCTTGCTAATTAACAAAGCTTGGAACTAGGATTTTGAATTTTCTTTCTTTGAAAAAGAAAAGAAGCCGGAATCTTTTGATGAAGAAGGTGAGATAACTTTATGGTTTTGGTGAAAATGAATTGTTGGTTGACTTGGTGGATTTGTTTTGTTTTGATTAATTACCTTTTTAACCATGAAAAATTGTGTGGTTATTAATCAACCACACCTCCTTCCCTTATGTCATGCTTTGGTCATCATGTGATGTCACTCTCCCACACTTGTCCTCTTCTTGTTGGTTTGATGACATCATCATCCCTAACCTCCTTGATTAACTCTTAATTGCTTGCCTAAAGACCGCTGTTCTGTTATACGATTCGCTTAACTTTCGTTCTCGTTTATCGTTTGAGGGATCATACCCGGGATCTTATTACTTGGGTTCCCTTAACCTTTCTCAATACATTATATTCCTTTTATGATCCTCTCTTAAAATCCTTGAATTTAAATCCTTTTTATCCTGTTACCTTATACTCAATTCTTTCGGTATCTGGTGGATTTTTGGGAAAAATCAAAGTGTTCGAATTTGGATTCTGACGATCTTTACATACACTTATTTATCATATAAAGTACTAATACGATCTCAGAATAACAATAAAAGAACCCCTACATAGTGTGGCATGAAAAGTTTTCTTATTCAGCAATATCAGCAAAAACACTATTCATAAGGGTTACAAAAAAAAAGTTCAAAATTTTGGGGTTATTACAGTCTCCCCTCCTTAAAAGGATTCTGTCCCGGAATCAAATAGAAAACAAATGGGGGTACTTTTCTAGCATTGCGCTCTCTAGTTCCCAAGTTGATTCTTCCACGTTATGATTCTGCCATAGCACTCTGACTAGCTTGATTACTTTGTTCCGAAGCACCTGCTCCTTTTTATCCATAATCTTTACTGGTTTCTCCACGTAAGTCAGATCTGGTTGCATATCCACATGCTCGTACTCCACTATATGTCTGGCATCCCGATGATACTTCCTTAGCATTGACACATGGAACATATTATGAACTTGTTGTAGGTTCGGGGGTAGGGCTAGCTCGTAAGCCAACTTCCCAATCCGTCTTAGTATCTCAAAAGGTCCAATGTATCTTGGGCTTAGTTTTCCTTTCTTTCCGAACCTCATTAACCCTTTCCAAGGGGATACTTTTAGTAGTACTAAGTCCCCTACTCCATACTCCTTGTCTTTTCGAGCTAGGTCTGCATATTTCTTCTGTCTGTCTTGGGCTGCTACCAGCCGTCCTCTGATTAGATCCACTATGTCTTTGGTCCTTTGGACCACTTCGGGTCCGAGCATCTTCCGCTCTCCTACTTCATCCCAGTATAAAGGAGATCGACACCTTCTTCCGTACAGGGCCTCATAAGGCGGCATTCCGATGCTAGCATGAAAGCTATTGTTATAAGAAAATTCGATCAACGGCAAGTGATCATCCCAACTTCCTTTAAAGTCTATTGCACAGACTCTCAACATATCCTCTAGTGTCTGGATGGTCCTTTCACTCTGCCCATCCGTCTGGGGATGGTAAGCGGTACTCATATTTAACTTGGTCCCCGCACATTCTTGAAAGCTCCTCCAAAATCTGGAGTTGAACCTGGGGTTTCGGTCTGAGACAATGGACGCTGGGACTCCATGTCGCGTCACTATTTCCTTAAGGTAAATGTCCACCAGTCTATCGACTGTGTATCTCTCATTGATAGGAATGAAATGAGCTGACTTTGTTAGTCGGTCTATAATCACCCATATGGCATCATGGTTGGCTTTCATCCTTGGTAAACCGATAACAAAATCCATGGCTATCTGTTCCCATTTCCATTCGGGAATCTCCAGGGGTCGTAAAAGTCCACTGGGTCTCTGGTGCTCTGCCTTTACTCTTTGGCAAGTCAAACATTTGCTTACCCATTCTGCTACGTCCCTCTTCATGTTGGGCCACCAGTAATATTCCTTCAAATCCCTATACATCTTGGTGCTTCCCGGTGAATGGAATACCTTGAACTATGGCTTTCATCCAAAATCTCATCTTTAAGCTCTTGAACGTTCAGGAAGCCAAATCCGGTAGGAGTACCTCATTATCCCTGTTAGGTCACACACACACTGTAGAGGGGGTGAATACAGTGTATAGTACACTCAAATCGAACTTTAAGAACTTAAGTAACAGAAAACAAACTTTATTGAAACAATAAACTCTGTTACAGTATGGAACTGTTACCTCTCAGTGATGAACAAATATCACGAGAGCTGCTAGGGTTACAATGAATAATCTTTTCTAATAATGATAACACTTATAGTGTAAACCCTATGTCTGTGTTTATATACTACACAGTTACAAGATAATCGCTAATTGATATGGAATATAATTCTGTTTCCTAAAATATATCAATCAGATATCTTTTCTTCCAAGTATTCCATTCTTCACGGAATTCCTTCTTCATGCATATCTCTTCTTATGTTTATCTTGATCTTCTTTCCTTTAATCAGCTACTATCCTTATCTGATTGTCCTTCAGCACTTAAGTTCTGATATCTATCTTCTGATGATTATCTCCTGATAACATACGTACTGATATCCTTAAGTCCTGACTTCCAGTATAAGTACTGATCAACAGTTAAGTACTGATTTATCCTGTTCAGTAAGATCTGAAAGCTAAACATAAAACATATTAGCCATGACATTATCAAATATATCTAACAATCTCCCCCAACTTGTAAATTAACATAATATACAAGTTTAACAGATATTTGATGATGTCAAAAACATTAAGTACAAATGCATGAGAATTAGACTAGATAACTACAACTTACAGTCCTTAAAGTTTTTACCAATTTCAACTTCTGATAACAACTTCAGTCTGTATAAATATCAGAATTTAAGCAGTTGTAGATCTTCGACTTGGCTTCTTCATTTTCTGATCTCTCTGATGTCAGGAGTTGTTCTGAGATAGTTCTTCAACAAACATTTCTCAGCATATCTTAGTTCATCAATCATTCTCCTTTTAACATCTTTAAGCTCTGCAATATCTTCACCAGTTTGAAAGATTGCAGCTCTGAGATCATTGATCTTTGCTTTTCTCAACTCCTGATCTAGTCTTATAACATAAGCTTTGTTAGACTCTAGATTGAATTCAAGTCCCTTAATACCAAGATACGTTCTGATCTGTGCAGTATTAGGCTTCATATCAACAATATCACCATTGTGATCTCTGTACTTTGGAACATATATGCTGTCAGACTTAACAGAATAAAGCCTTTTTTGTCTCTGAATCTGTTCTTTTAAGTAGTTTGCAGCAGTCCCTGTTATTCTATCATCCACTTGAAGTAAGAAAAGTACATGCTCCAATTCTTCAAAATACTTCAATGGAATGGCATTTTATCTTATATGATAAACCCTACCATCTGTCATGAAATACAACATGATATATTCTTTCAAGTAGGTATGGTAAACCATCTGTACAGATTCCAGTTGATTCAATCTCTCAGGAGTTGCTCCAATACCTGGTTCACTCAAGGAAGTTGGATCATTGGTAGTGTTGTGTACTCTTCTTTCATCAGCACTTCCCAATCCAGTTTTATCTCTAGCTTCCTTTCCAGTAACTACTCTTGCTTCAAAACCACTTGCAGTAGTCTTCAAAGATTGAGTCTGTTTTGCTTTAGTGAATCCTGGTAGGAGTGTCTTTGATCTATTTTCTGATATCAAGTTAACTTGAGCTCTGTCAGAGGTTACTTGCTTCTTTTGAATATCAGAACTTACAATTTCTTGACTCTGAACAACTTGAGCCATGTCAGAGGTTGTTTTAAGAACTTTTCTTGAAGTCAGAGCAAGATCATCTTTTTCATCAGTAATTTCTTCTTCCTCAGGAGGTACATAAGCCTTGATAGGTTCACCAACCTTTTCTTTACCCTTGGATCTTGGATCTATCTATGGTTGTGATCTAGCCAATGTTGCTTCAGTATGTGTCCTTTCTTTGATCACAATGCCTTTAGGTTTTGGAAGTGACTTTTTACCAGAAGCTTCAGATTTAGATGTGACTTTCTCTGATTTAAGTCTGGCTTCTTCTTCCTTTAAACTTTCCAAGTCCATTCCTGGATTTTCTTGAAGAAATAACTGTCTTGACATTTCCTCATCAGGATCTAGAAGTTCATCAGAACTTATCCTTTTACCAGCAGCAGAACTTATTCTTTTCCCAGTATCAGAACTTGTCCTGTGACTAGCTTGTCTTGATGTAAACCTTCTACCTTGACTATGACCACTACCCATTCCAGAGTATCCTTAATCATCATTTCCATCATCCTTTCCTTGCAGTGTCTTGTTAGTTTTGCATTTGGACTTAATTACCTTCTCCCCCTTTTTGGCATCAGCAGGTAGTAAAAGAGAGATAAGTAATTCCACTGAGGATTGGATTTCAGTAAGTTGAGATTGCTGAGAAGCTTGATTTGTCAGAATTTCATCAATCTGAGCTTGTTGTTTCTCTTGAGTTTTCTCAATATAAGCAATCCTGTCAATGGTAGGTTGAAAGAACTTTTTCTTATCAATTTTCCAAACTTGTTCTTGTTTGATAAAGTTCTCTTGAATCTTGTATAGCTCTGCATGAGTAGTTGAATGAAGACCTTGTAGATGTTTAGTACTCAATGCAGTGACTCTAAGCTGGGTTTTAAAATCATCAGAATTTAACATTTCATCAGCTTTAGTCAAGTGCTCAGCAAGATGTAATGCATTTGGAACACATGAAACTGAGTTCCATTCCTTAGTCCACTCCTGACCTGCAGGAGTTTCACTCCAAGGTACTGGTGCATCCCTGATAACAAACTCCTTTACCAGTTCAGACTTAGGAAGAGTCGGTTGAGGAGTATGTCCTGAAGGACCTGCTTCATCAGCATCTATAGTTGGAGCAGCTTCACCAGTATCTCCAGCATTTGCAACATCAGAACTTAAAGAATCAGTATCTTCTGATAAGACAACAGTGTGAGTAGCAATGGAGGCTTCAACATCCTCTAATTGCTAATCTGATACTAAGTTCTGATCAACAGCCAAATCCTGATGCTCACCTAAAGTCTGATCATCAACATCTTGATGCAGAGAAGGTGGTGTTGATAACTCTGGAGTTTGAACAGCATCAGTAATAGGTGTTGTGAAAGGATTATTTGCTGTTGGAGCTTCTAATAGAAGTACTTCAGACACAACTAAGTGTTGATCAGCAATATCAGCATTTGTGTCTGGATTACCAAGAGACGCAGACGGTGAATTAGCCCTGTCAGATACAGTTTCCTGAGATGGAGTGGATGGAGAAGAAGTGACTGGAGCAAATTCCTTGTCTTGTGAGATCAGAGATTCCTGATCCCCTTCCTTAGCTGCTTCCTCTTCATCATCTGAAACTGGCCTTTGTGCCCTCTGTTTCTTGTACTTCTTGGTTGATTTGGATTCTTTGGAAGTTTCAGGAACAGTCATTCGTCTACGCCTTTTGAGAAGCTTAGAACCCCCAATATCAAAATCCTTCTGAGAAGTTGCTTTCTCCGCTTCATTTACCACAGGTTCTGAAGAAGGAATCTGTTCCTCAGAATCTGATTCATCTCTCAAAGTAATCCTCCTCCTCTTTTGAGGTGTTTGAGGAACAGTCTTTGTTCTCTTTGGCTTAGAGGATGTAGGCTTCACAGTAGGTGCTGAAGAAGAAGGTTGAGCAGTCTGTGAAGTGGAGAGATAGGATTTGAGATAAGTTCTGAGGGTAGGCTGAGATATACCCTGAGTGGTAGAGACTGAAAATGATGAATTTTGGTTATGGTGAGTTGGTTGAACATTGGAGTAAACAGATTGGTAAGTAGCAGGATCAGCATTTACCAGAATCTGTTTCACAGACTGAGGAATCTGTAATGGTCTCACCATTGATTTCTTTGTGTCAGCATTTATCAGGTCGTTAAAGTACCTTTTTGCAACCTTAAAAGGTGGGGTTTGAGTGCTGACTAACTGGGCTTCATCAGTACAATACGTATAAATAAGTTGACAGAATCGAGCAAAGTAAACAACAGTTCTATCCTCTGTCATCCTATCCCCAATAAAACCAATTAAAGCAGTTGCAAAATCAAAGTGAGTTTGATTGATAAGTGCATACCCGATGTGCTGACTCATTATTGGGATAGCATCAAAGTTTGAACACTTGTTGCCAAAAGCCTTGGTGATGCAATCGAAGAAGAAACTCCATTCTCTTCTGATATGAGCCCATTTCAATTATCCTAGTTTCATCAGACTCTTTTCATATCCCAAATCAGTCATTAACTCCCGAAGTTCTGATTCCTCTGGTATAGAGAAAGTACAATCTTCTGGAAGATGTAATGCTCTTCGTACTATACCAGGAGTGACTACATAGGATGAATCACCCACTTGGAAGATAATACTGGGAGTTCCTCGTTTACCACCATCATCAAAAACTCCAGTCCTCCAGAACCTCAGAACTTGTTGACTTGAAAATAATTCAGGCTGAGTTAGGGCGTACCCAACCTCACTATGTGCAAGAAGATCTTGCACAAAGTGCAATTCAGATGGAGCTTCAGTGTGATCAAGAACTGCAGCATAGTTGTTAGGGACAAACTTAGCTCCATCAATGATTAAATCCTTTGGTGCCATATGAAAAAATTGAGAATTAAGTATGCCTGTTAGGTGTTTGATATAATGTCTGTATGAAAACAACGGAAAAAGGAAAGTGAAGGAGAGTAAAAGTAAGAAGAGAGATAAAAGATGAAGAAATTAAAAAGATTAAAGAAATCTTCTCTCTGCTGTACTTATACAAAAAAATATTACCGTTGGACACCTGTCAGACATGCAGTAATAACGGATAGTTACTGGGCTCGAGAAAACAGTAATCATTACTTACCCCTTTGCCGAGTTTCAAGGAAAAACTGTTCCATTTATCAAGGGAAACAATTTTAATTCAAAATTTAACCCGTTAGCACTGATTGAATTATTTTTCACTGCAACATTAATATTCTGAAAATAAATCATGTTAAAAATGACCGAGATAATTTCGATGAATAAGTGCTGACAGAGAATCAGAACTTAAATAAAAACAAAATTTAAATGGTCATCAGAATATCAATCAGGATTTATCAACACAAGACAAATAACTCAGAGATCAAATCTTGATGTAAAAACAATTTTCATTAATATATCAAGACAATACATTCATGAATTGGAAATTTACATCAGTACTTATACAAGATTTTCCCTAAGCTTCTAATCCTAACATCAACAGCCTTAGTCCTAGCTAAGAAGCCTGACAAAGCTGATGATGAAGAAAAATAGGAAGAAGACGAGATTAAGTCATCTTCTTCTTCCTACTCTCGACAAACAGAATGGCGAGTCTGATGATTCGCTCTTGTTGGCGGAGAGCTTCCAGCCTTTCCTCCTCCAATCGCTCCAGATGACGATGGTAGTCCATATAGAAGAACATGAGGCGTGTCAGTACCTCCTGTGGGACAGAGTCCCATATCTCCTCAGGAATGGCTGTGACATGCCATTCCTGCTGCCACTCAGCACAACTTAGCTCCATATTGAAGGTTTGGTAGTTCAAAAACATGTTGTATCTGACCATTGTGTTTTTGAAAGAAAAAGGAGGATAAGTGTGTGAGAAGAATGTGATGGAAAGACTGATGTGAAGTGGTTGCTTATATAGACAAGAGAATGCCAGGAGACGCAAAGAAATTTAATGCTGACAGGTAGAATTAATTCTACCTCGTCTCCCTAGACTTTGAAAAAGAATAACATTCATTGGAAAGAGGAATCATGGTTTAGACCGCACAAGACACAAGAAACAGTGGACTGTTCAAGTACGAATACCATTAATCCTAATCATAGTGACTATTAATCTTCCACTTCAACATATTCTAGTTCGAACTGAGACTGTTATCAAATTTTATTCACATATAAGCCAAGTAAAGGATTAGACTGAGAAATCAGAACTTACACCTATACCAGAACTTAACAGTCATCAGAACATAATTTCTTAACTCGAAAAAGGAATGCCCATCTTAGTAAATACTCATACAAGTTCTGAGTTATAGACTTCAGAACTTAATCATCAGAACATGTAACTAGAACTTGTCCTCAGAATTAGTGCAAAGTGACACAATGACTATTTATCTAAAATAACATAGACCACCACAGAAATTTTCATCATTCAGATGGAGTGATTAGTGTGTGCATTAAGCTAAATAACAGACAAAGAGTAAAGTCTGATTCACTTCAGTACATCTTAGAAATAAGGCATAATTAAAATTTTGCTAAGGAGATGTCATTGTCCTGAAACCTACTGATGAATGAGTTTATGCTTGAGTCCACCTCAACTGTTTTGTGCTAATTTTATGCATCTTTTGAAATTCTATTTTACAGTGGCTTCTCAGTGTAAGTGAGTCACGACTGTTTATCAGAATTTATGCTATTATCAGAGTATTTCTCCAGTAATCATAGAGTGTGAAAAGTCACCAAGAAAATATTTTGCTTTTCTAATGCATATTTACTTAATACCAGCAATGCACTTGGGTCGTCCCTTCCACATTTTTACTCTAGATCTCAAAGGAGTACCTGATTTTATTCTTTGATCTTTTTGCTTTTTCTTTTGATAAGTAAGGTTTATCAGCACTTAGTACATTCAGCAGTTTTACTAGTATCAGAACTTAACAGATGAGTAGCATTATTCTAATTTGTGACTTAGTAATAAGATATACAAAGTAAACTTAACTAAGCTCAATTATCAGAATTTCCTAGTGTCATAAAATTTCCACTGAAATAATTACTTCTTACATGGAATCATTTGTTTATTGAAGACTACTAGGTCAGTATCTAGCACAGTTATCCTCATAGGATTGAATAGGTACTAGAACAGACATATCACTTATCAGAGTTTAGAAACATATATCAGACAACAGTCAGTACTTAAAGACATTTATCAATTAAGCACAGAATATACAATGAGATTAATTCTGTAAATACTGAGCATAAAGTCTAATAACACAGAACAAGTCTAAGCAGATTTAGAGAAAGAACCTGAAACCATTCCAAGTTCATTTACCAATCTTGTAAAAGTAGCTTCACACAGTGGTTTTGTGAAGATATCTGCTAGTTGTTGATCTGTGGGAACAAAATGCAATTCCACTGTACCTTCATCCACATGTTCCCTGATGAAGTGGTACCTGATGCTGATGTGCTTTGTCATAGAGTGTTGAACTGGATTACCTGTCATAGCAATAGCACTTTGATTATCACAGTAAATAGGGATTTTGAAATATGTTAACCCATAATCCAGTAACTGATTCTTCATCCAAAGAACTGTGCACAACAGCTTCCTGCAGCAATATACTCTGCTTCTGCAGTTGATGTGGAAATTGACTTTTGTTTCTTGCTGTACCAAGAAACCAATCTGCCTCCAAGAAATTGGCAGCTTCCACTTGTGCTTTTCCTGTCAATTTTGCAACCTGCAAAATCTGCATCTGAGTAACCTATTAGTTTAAAATCTGATTCTCTAGGATACCATAATCCCAGAGCAGCTGTTCCTTTAAGATACTTAAAGATTCTTTTTACAGCTGTTAAGTGAGGTTCTCTTGGATCTGCTTGAAATCTTGCACAAAGACAGGTAGCATACATGATATCAGGTCTACTAGTAGTTAGATAGAGTAGAGAGCCAATCATACCTCTGTAGTCAGTAATATCTACTGATTTACCGGTATCCTTATTCAGTTTTGTGGCAGTGGCCATTGGAGTGGATGCACTTGAACAATCTTGCATTCCAAATTTCTTCAGCAAGTTTCTGGTGTACTTGGTTTGACAAATAAAAGTGCCTTCCTCATTCTGCTTGACTTGAAGGCCCAGAAAATAGCTAAGTTCCCCCATCATACTCATCTGATATCTTGACTGCATTAGTTTGGCAAACTTCTTGCAAAGTTTGTCATTTGTAGATCCAAAAATGATATCATCAACATAAATCTGGACCAGAAGTAAGTCCTTTCCATGGTTGAGGTAGAACAGTGTTTTGTCTATTGTCCCTCTATTGAATCCACTTTCCAGAAGAAACTGAGCTAAAGTCTCATACCATGCTCTAGGAGCTTGCTTAAGTCCATAAAGTGCTTTATCAAGCCTGTAGACATAATCTGGATGTTTGGTATCTACAAAACCTGGAGGTTGTTCAACATATACCTCTTCCTCCAATTCTCCATTGAGAAAAGCACTTTTCACATCCATTTGAAAGACAGTAAACTTTTTGTGAGCAGTATAAGCCAAAAATATCCTTATGGCTTCTAACCTAGCAACTGGTGCAAATGTTTCATCATAATCAATTCCCTCCTGTTGAGAATATCCTTTTGCAACCAGCCTTGCCTTATTCCTTGTAATTATGCCATCACTGTCAGTTTTGTTTCTGAATACCCACTTTGTACCAACAACAGATCTATTCTTTGGTCTTGGCACTAGGGTCCAGACTTTGTTTCTTTCAAATTCATTCAACTCTTCCTGCATTGCTTGCACCCAATCAGCATCTTGAAGAGCTTCTTCCACTTTCTTTGGCTCAGTCTGAGAGAGAAAAGAATTGTAAAGACATTCATTTGAAGTACCTGTTCTAGTTCTGACACCTGCATCAGGATTTCCAATTATCAAATCAGGTGTATGTGATTTTGTCCACTTCCTTGCAGATGGAAGGTTTTCTCTAGAACTGGATGCTCCCCCATGATCCATGCTATCTTCATTTTCATTTTCTGATGCTCCCCCTGAAACTATGCTCTCTGAGTTGGATTCTTCAGTATTTAGATTTTCAGCACTATCAGAACTTGGCTTATCAGAACTTGACGAATCAGAACTTGAAGAGCCAGATGCATGTTCTGATGTTTCTTGAGATGTGGTAGGATCTTGAGTATGCTCCCCCCTGCATAGGTGCATCTTCCTTTGACGTAGTCACCACAGTTTCAATAACATCAGAGTTTAATCCATCAGAGTTTACAGTATCAGGACTTAGACTGTCAGGATTTTCAGTATCAGAATTTGAGTCTTCATTTTCAAATCTCAGCTGATCATGGTCAATGAAATCTTCAAGACCAGTGATCTTCTTGTCATCAAAAGAGACATTGATAGATTCCATGACCACTTTTGTTCTCAAATTATAGACTCTGAAGGCTTTTGTGGAAAGTGGATATCCAACAAAGATTCCTTCATCAGCTTTTAGATCAAACTTTGATAGCTGTTCAGGATGAGTCTTGAGAACAAAACACTTGCATCCAAATACATGAAAATATTTCAGATTTGGCTTCTTTTTCTTCACCATCTCATATGGTGTTTTTCCATGCTTGTTAATGAGTGTTGCATTTTGAGTAAAACAAGCAGTCTGCACAGCTTCAGCCCAGAAATAGGTTGGAAGCTTTGCTTCTTCAAGCATTGTACGTGCAGCTTCAATGAGAGTTCTATTCTTCCTTTCAACAACTCCATTTTGCTGTGGAGTTCCAGGAGCAGAAAATTCCTGCTTTATTCCATGGCTTTTGCAGAACTCTTCCATTATCAAATTCTTGAATTCAGTGCCATTATCACTCCTTAAAATTTTCACAGAATCTTTGACCATTTTATCCAGCTGTTTGACATGATCAATCAAGATAGATGCAGTTTCACTTTTTGTGTGCAAGAAATACACCCATGTGTATCTGGTGAACTCATCCACTATGACCAACGCATACTTCTTCTTTGCAATAGACATGACATTTACTGGACCAAATAGATCAACATGTATTAGATGATAAGGCTCAAGAATTGATGATTCAGTCTTGCTCTTGAATGAAGATTTTCTTTGTTTGGCTTTCTGACATGAATCACAAAGACCATCAGGAGCAAATACTGTGTTTGGAAATCCTCTCACAAGATCTTTCTTGACCAATTCATTTATATTGTTGAAATTTAAATGAGAGAGTTTCTTATGCCAATTCCAGCTTTCTTCAATTGATGCTCTACTCATCAGACAGATTGCAGAACCATCAGTACTTGTTGAAAGCTTAGCTTCATAAATGTTACCACGCCTGTATCCTTTCAGAACAACTTTGCCTTTAGATTTACTCACTATTTCACAGTGTTCTTCAAAGAAATCAACATGATAACCTCTGTCACAAATTTGACTTATACTCAGTAAGTTGTGTTTAAGTCCTGAGACCAGAGCTACTTGTTTAATTATGACATTTCCAAGATTGATATTGCCATATCCCAATGTTTTTCCAATGTTGCCATCTCCATAAGAAACACTTGGGCCAGCTTTCTCCACAAAGTCTGATAGCAGGGCCTTATTTCCAGTCATATGTCCTGAACATCCACTGTCCAGAACTAGAATATTTTTCCTGTTGCCATGCAATCACAAAGACCACTAATTATTAGTTTTAAGGACCCAGACTTGCTTGGATCCTTTGGCCTTATTAAGTTTGTTAACATTTGCAGCGGATTTAGCATCAGATTTTATGTTAACATTTTTCTTATCAGAACTTACACTATCAGACTTTGAATCAGAATTTACACTAGAAGGAACAATGGAAACTTTCTTCAAAGAAGGTTTTATTTGATAATAATCATAGTACAAACTATGATATTCCTTACAAGTATAAATGGAATGCCATAAACTACCACAATGAAAACAAGGATTTTATGGTTTGTATATAACAGACTGACTCTTAACTCCTGATTTTGAAGGTAAGGAGTTAATATTCTTATTCTTCCTGCAAAAAGAAGCAAGATGGTTAGAACTTCCACAGTTATGACATGTTTTCCTAGGAGCATCAGGAACAGGTTTATAATCATTGCTTTTATTCACACCTTCCTTTCCATTCCTATTTTTCCTAGGTGATTTTACCTTGTTTGCATTCTTGACATCTTTCAGCTTATGCTTAAGCTGCTTCTTTGTCATTAAGCCTATGTTCACTTTAGCTGTCTTTTCCTGTTTTAGTTTGTCAGAAGTTGATTCCTTTGTAACTTCTGATTTCTCATTTTCAGACTTTACAGTTACAAACTTAACAGGTTTAAACTTTAGCTTTTGCTTAACAACAGGCTTAATTTCTTCAGTTCCTTTATCATTCTTATCTTCTCCATAACCTAAGCCCTCTTTCCAGTTTCCACTACTTAGCAAATTTTGAGTTGTTTTGCCAGAGTTAGTCCAAGTCCTGATAATCTCTCTTTCCTTTTCTAACTCAGTTTTTAGAGATTCATTTAATTTTAGCACTTCATTCCTAACATAAAAAGCATCATCTCTATCCTTCTGAGTTTGATGGAACATGACTAACTGTTTTTCTAAGAAATCATTCCTTTTCTTAAATGTAAGATTTTCAGAAGTTAATCTTTCACATGTTAAAGTTTGATCTCTATAGCTAACAAACATGGTTTTAAGATATCTTCTCAACTCATTAATATCATCAGTATGAAAAGCATAAGTAGTCTGAGGTACCTTTGTTTCAGCAGCTTCAGAACTGCTATCAGCACTTTCTTTATCAACATTTGCCATCAATGCATAGTTCTCCTCACTTTCAGAGTCTGAGGTGTCTGTCCAGCTTTTCTGCTTTGTGACAAGAGCCTTGCCTTTGTCACCCTTTACCTTCTTGCAGTCAGGAGATATGTGGCCTTTCTCACCACAGTTATAGCATTTAACATTGGTGTAATCTCCTCTGTCAGATTTTCCTCCTCTGCCTTCAGATCTTCTGAAATTCTTTTTATCAGAACTTATGCATTTCCTGGAAAACTTCTTTCCCTTCCTGAACTTCCTGTATGTAATCTTTGTGATTCCTTTCACCATAAGAGCACACAGCTTCATCATCTCCTCATCAGTATCAGTCTCAGGCAAGCTTTCAGAATCTGAGTCATCATCACTCTCAGAACTTGCTGACTCAGTATCAGACTTTATGAAAAGAGCTTTACCCTTGTCTTTCTTTGAGGAAGCTGCTTTGGGGAATTCTTCTTCAGCCTTAAGAGCAACTGTCCTTGACTCTCCTCCTTTCCTCTTGCTTCTTTGTTCCATCTCCAGCTCATGAGTCTTGAGCATTCCATAGATTTCGTCAAGAGTTGTTTCATCAAGATTGTAGTTGTCTCTTATTGTCGTTGCCTTCAAATCCCAGCATTCAAGAAGAGCTAACAGGAACTTAAGGTTTGAATCTTCAAGATCATACTCTTTATCAACCAATGACAAATCATTCAAAAGTTTGACAAATCTATCATATAAATCATTCAATGACTCATTAGCCTTTGAGTCAAAGTGTTCATACTCTTGAGTGAGTATTGTCTTCCTATTCTTCTTAATTGTGTCAGTTCCCTGACACCTTGTTTCCAGAGCATCCCATATCTCCTTAGCAGTCTTACAGTTGATTACCCTGTTTGACATTACATTATCAATGGCACTATGCAGTAAGTGTCGTACCTTAGCATCCTTAGCAATTGATGCTATGTCCTCAGCAGTATAATCACTCTTCTCCTTTGGTACGGTCTTTGCTGCTTCACCTGCAACTGCAACAGCGAGTTTGGTTGGTTTGTGAGGGCCTTCCTTGATTCTATCAAGGTATTCTGGATCTGTTGCTTCCAGAAACATGGTCATCCTTACCTTCCATATGGGATATTCAGATGGTCTCAGTATGGGGACTCTGATGGTCTCATACCGACTCTGAATTTGTGTCTTTGGTGGTTCCTCAGTTGTGGTAGGCTTAGTTGGAGTTTCTGTGTCCGACATGATTGAGTTTGGATCTTTAGCTGTATGTATGTTAACAGATAGGCTCTGATACCAATTGTTAGGTCACACACACACTGTAGAGGGGGTGAATACAGTGTATAGTACACTCAAATCGAACTTTAAGAACTTAAGTAACAGAAAACAAACTTTATTGAAACAATAAACTCTGTTACAGTATGGAACTGTTACCTCTCAGTGATGAACAAATATCACGAGAGCTGCTAGGGTTACAATGAATAATCTTTTCTAATAATGATAACACTTATAGTGTAAACCCTATGTCTGTGTTTATATACTACACATTTACAAGATAATCGCTAATTGATATGGAATATAATTCTGCTTCCTAAAATATATCAATCAGATATCTTTTCTTCCAAGTATTCCATTCTTCACGGAATTCCTTCTTCATGCATATCTCTTCTTATGTTTATCTTGATCTTCTTTCCTTTAATCAGCTACTGTCCTTATCTGATTGTCCTTCAGCACTTAAGTTCTGATATCTATCTTCTGATGATTATCTCCTGATAACATACGTACTGATATCCTTAAGTCCTGACTTCCAGTATAAGTACTGATCAACAGTTAAGTACTGATTTATCCTGTTCAGTAAGATCTGAAAGCTAAACATAAAACATATTAGCCATGACATTATCAAATATATCTAACAATCCCTTTATCATCTTTCTCAGTATGGGTCTCTTCTCCAGTCATTGACTCTCTGCCTTCATTCATTATTTTCTCTTGGCACAATCTGATCTTCTCCAATAACGCTGGCTGCATCGAGATCTCAAACAGCTTTTCAGCTCCGGTTCCGGTTACCTTTACTTCTATTTCCATTCTTTTAAAATCCTTTATCAATTCTTCCGAAGTCGTTATCATTCTGAGTCTTTCCTTTCTACTAAGGGCATCAGCCACCATATTGGCTTTCCCCAGATGATAGAGAATCTCACAATCATAGTCCTTGATTAGCTCTAACCATCTCCTCTGGCATATGTTGAGCTCTTTCTGCGTAAATATGTACTTGAGGCTTTTATGGTCTGTGAAAATCTCGCACTTCTCCCCATACAAGTAGTGCCTCCAAATTTTTAGGGCAAAAACTATTGCTGCGAGCTCAAGGTCATGAGTAGGATATCTAATCTCGTATTCCTTCAGTTGTCTCGACGCATACGCAATCACTTTACCGTGCTGCATAAGCACACACCCTAATCCTTTGTTCGACGCGTCACTATATATCACAAAATCTCCTTTTCCGTCTGGAAATGCCAACACCGGGGCTGTTACCAACCTTTTCTTTAATTCCCGAAAACTGTTCTCGCATTTCTCCGTCCATTCAAACTTCTCTGTCTTACGAGTAAGTCGTGTCAAAGGGGCTGCGATCTTCGCAAAGTCCTGTACAAATCTACGATAGTAGCCGGCCAATCCTATGAAACTCCTTACCTATGTGGGTGTGGTTGGCCTTTCCCAATTTGAGACCGCCTCTATCTTGGAGGGGTCAACCAATACTCCTTCTTTATTGATCACATGTCGTAAAAACTGTACTTCATTCCGCCAGAATTCACACTTCGAGAATTTGGCATATAACTGTTCCTCTCTGAGTATTCCTAGAGCTATCCTCAAATGCTCTGCATGTTCTGCCTCAGTCCTTGAGTAGATTAAAATATCATCGATAAAAACTATCACACACTTGTCCAAGTACTTCTTAAATACTCTGTTCATTAAATCCATAAAAGCCGTTGGGGCATTGGTTAATCCAAAGGACATTACCAAGAACTCATAGTGCCCATACCTGGTACGGAACGCGGTCTTGGGAATATCTTCGGATTTAATCTTTAGTTGGTGATATCCAGTTCTCAGGTCAATCTTGGAAAAATAAACAGCATCCTTTAGCTGGTCGAACAAATCGTCTATTCTAGGTAACGGGTACCTGTTCTTTATGGTTAGCTTGTTCAACTCTTGATAGTCGATGCACATCATCATGCTCCCATCCTTCTTCTTAACAAATAACACTGGTGCTCCCCACGGAGACACACTGGGTCTTATCATACCCTTATTCAAAAGTTCCTGCAATTGGGTAGCTAATTCCTTCATTTCTAATGGGGCTAACCGGTAAGGTGCTTTTGAAACTGGCGCCGTCCCTGGGGCCAACTAAATAGCAAATTCAATCACTCTATCGGGTGGTAATCCCGGAAGGTCTTGTGGGAATACATCTTCAAATTCTTTGACTACCGGAATATCTTGTAAGTTGGGCACCTCTTTCTGCGTATCCACCACATAGGCTAGGTAAGCCTCATTTCCTTTTCGTAGCATCCTTCTGGCCTGGGCCGTAGTCAAAAATTTCTGCAGTCTGCCTCTTTTCTCTAAATATGACTTCTTTCTTCCCTGGGGTATTCAACTTAACTTTCTTTCCCTTACAGCCTATCTGAGCATCATTGCTAGATAGCCAATCCATTCCCAAAATTACATCAGACTCCCCTAATTTAAAAGGAATCAGATCAACACTAAAAGTATGTTCCCCTATGCCTAACTCACAAGCTGGGTGAATCTGGTTAACAAGAATAATTTCATGATTGGCTATTTCTACTTGTAAGGGTTCTATCAAGGGTTCAGCCTTAAGTCTTAATTTACGCGCAAGGTCCTTTGATTTAAAAGATTTAGTTGCTCCCGAATCAAATAAAACATTTGCACTGACTGAATTTAGAGAAAGGGTACCTGCTATCACATCTGAGTCTTTCATAGCATCCTGGATTGTCATGTTGAAAGTCCTCGCAGTAGGTGGCTTATTGGAGGCAGCCCTGCTGGCTTCTGAAGCTGCTGGTTTGTTCATTTGGCATTCCTTCTTCCAATGACCCGGGCGTCCACACTGATGACAAGTGGTGGTTGGAATGACGGCAGGGGCTGACGAAGGGCATTTGTGGGAATAGTGGCCCACTTGCCCACACTTAAAGCAGGTTACTGGCTTTCCCTTACATTCCCCAGAATGCATCCTTCCACAAGTGTTACAGGCTGGCAATGAGGGTCGAGACTGGTTGGAATATGACATTCTTGACTTCTGGCCGCTCTGGCTCACATTCACACTCATTGGCCGCTTAAACCCAGTGTTCTTTCCCGGTAGGGACACTGCTCCTCGATTAAATCTAGTTGGGAAGCTCCTTCCCGTGGAACCTCCACCCATACTCATACTTTTCCTCTTTATTCCCTTCTTCTCTCTTTCCTTCTGCATCTGTTCACTTCCAGCTTCTACAATTGTTGCCTTTTGCACCAGAGTGGCATAATCAGTAAGCTCAAGGATTGCCACCCTATTCTGAATCCACGATTTCAGTCCCTACTGAAACCTCCTAGCTTTCTTTTCCTCGGTGCTCACAAACTCCGGCACAAACCTTGATAACCCAGTAAATTTTGCTTCAGTACTCTGCTACAGATAAGTTATTCTGCTTTAGCTCCAAGAACTTCAGCTACATCTGGTTTTCCATAAACCTCGGGAAATATTTTCCCGGAAACAACTGACTGAATCTCTCCCAGGTTATAATAGCATATGTCTCCATGTTTTTCTTGGCCTCCCACCAGTAGTTAGCCTCTCCTTTCAGAAGGTAGGTAGCAAATACTAGTCTTCTCCATTTCTCAAACATAACAACCCCAACAACTCAATATTATCAATTTATACCATTCTCAAACATGAATTTAAACTATACTTAAGTTCATTAATTAATAATCCAAGAATTACAACTCCAAAACATCACAAAACCAACTAACCTCTACATACACAACAATCAAGCCTCTCATGAACTATAACAACAAAACTAAACCTAATACTCAAGTAAAGTTAGGGTTTGGAGGGGTTATACCTTCCTTGGAGAGTGGAGAATCAAGTAATTAGCTTGGAATCATCCCTTAAAAGTCCTTATCCAAGCTTAATCTAAACAAAAACTCAAGAACAAAAATTTTAGTTCTTGAAAAACACTATTCACCATCTTCTTCCATGATTTTTAGGAAGAGATTGTGAATGAATTAGAGGCTCAAACTTATAGGATAGCTATATCTATGCATAAGGAGTCTTAGATAATTACCTTGCTAATTAACAAAGCTTGGAACTAGGATTTTGAATTTTCTTTCTTTGAAAAAGAAAAGAAGCCGGAAGCTTTTGATGAAGAAGGTGAGATAACTTTGTGTTTTTGGTGAAAATGAATTGTTGGTTGACTTGGTGGATTTGTTTTATTTTGATTAATTACCTTTTTAACCATGAAAAATTGTGTGGTTATTAATCAACCACACCTCCTTCCCTTATGTCATGCTTCGGTCATCATGTGATGTCACTCTCCCATACTTGTCCTCTTCTTATTGGTTTGATGACATCATCATCCCTAACCTCCTTGATTAACTCTTAGTTGCTTGCCTAAAGACCGCTGATCTGTTATACGGTTCGCTTAACTTTCGTTCTCGTTTATCGTTTAAGGGATCATACCCGGGATCTTATTACTTGGTTCCCTTAACCTTTCTCAATACATAATATTCCTTTTATGATCCTCTCTTAAAATGCTTGAATTGAAATCTTTTTTATCCTGTTACCTTATACTCAATTCTTTCAGTATCTGGTGGATTTTTGGGAAAAATCAAAGTGTTCGGAATTGGATTCTGACGATCTTTACATATATTTATTAATCATATAGAGTACTAATACGATCTCAGAATAACAATAAAAGAACCCCTACATAGTGTGGCATGAAAAGTTTTCTTATTCAGCAATATCAGCAAAAACACTATTCATAAGGGTTACAAAAAAAAAGTTCAAAATTTTGGGGTTATTACAATAAAGGCGGAAATTTTCAAAAGAAGGGAAATTTGAGCAAAAGACAGGAATCAAAGGGGAACAACCAGGCAAGCCAAGGACAAGTTGGAGAAACAGATTTCAGAGACCAGAATGCAAGCAATATGGAAGAAGGCACCCCAGGAGTGTGTAATAAGCTGAGCATGACATGCTATAGGTGCAACCAGAAGGGTCATTTGGCAAACAAGTGTAAGAATGCCGAAGTCGGGAGTTACATGCTACAAGTGTAGAAAGACTGGACACATAGCTAAGGAGTGCAAGTCAATCGGACCAGTCAAAGCTCTGATGAACATGGAAAGTACCAGTGCAAGCGTGCCAGCTGAGGTATTGGCCTTACCTCCACCACCTACAATTACTCCGCAAGCAACATCAAGGACATTCAATTTAAAAATGAAGGACGTTGTTCAGAACTCTGAGGTGAGAACATGTACACTTTTACTAAATAATGTCGAAGCTAAAGTATTGATTGATCCTGGAGCGACGAGATCTTTCATATCAGAAACTTTTGTTGATAAAATTCAATATGATAAAATGGTTATAAATGAGGTAGTAAATGTGGTAATTGTGAATCAAGAGAAGATTCCTGTGAGTCAATTCTGTCCAAAGTGTGAGATTGATATTTCGGGGTATAAATTTCAGCCGACTTGATACTCTTCAAGTTGGGAGAGTTTGATATAATTTTAGGCATGGATTGGTTAGGGAAGAATAACACCCAGATTAATTGTAAGTCCAAGAAGGTGTATTTAAATATGAAGAGTGGAAAGAGAGTAGTATTTAAGGGACAGAGGCAAGAATAGTTGTTTCTTACAATCGTTCATGCTAAGAAGTTACTTAGGAAAGGTTGTGAGTCCTTCCTAGCTTATGTAGTGGAATTCAGAAAGGGACAACCTCAACATAGAAGATATTCCTGTAGTCAACGAATTCCCAGATGAACTACCAGGCTTACCTCCAGATCGACAAATCAAGTTCGAGATCAACCTTGCTCCGGGCACGGAACCAGTTTTGAAGGCCCCATATAGGATGGCACCAGCAGAAATGAAAGAGTTGGCGAGCCAGCTACAAGGATTGTTGGACAAAAGAGTGATACGACCAAGTACGTCGCCATGGGGAGCAACTGTTCTGTTCGTAAAGAAGAAAGATGGAAGTATACGGTTATGTATAGATTATTGGGAGTTGAATAAGGTGACGATTAAGAACCGTTACCCGCTACCAAGAATAGATGACCTATTTGATCAGCTGAAAGGAGCAAAGTGCTTTTCAAAGATTGACTTGAGATCATGGTACCATCAATTAAAGATCAAAGAAGAAGATATTCCAAAGACAACATTCAGGACAAGATACAAACATTATAAATTCTTAGTAATGCCTTTTGGATTGACTAACGCCCCGACAGCATTTATGGATCTGATGAATCGGGCATTTAAAAAGTATTTGGACAAGTTCGTAGTGGTGTTCATTGACGACATCCTTATTTATTCAAAGTCGAAAGAAGAACATAAGCAACATCTATGGATAACATTAAAGATACTCCGACAAGAGAAGTTGTATGCCAAGTTTTCTAAATGTGAGTTTTGGTTAAAGGAAGTTCATTTTTTAGGACACGTCAATGGAGATGAAGGAGTTAAAGTAGATCCGACAAAGATTGAGGTGATTATGAGTTGGGAGAGGCCAAAGACACCTACGGAAGTGTGAAGTTTTCTAGGATTGGCAGGATATTATAGAAGATTTGTCAAGGATTTTTCAAAAATCACCACGCCATTGACTAAGTTAACCAGGAAGAACCAGAAGTTTGAATGGAATGCAGAATGCGAGGATAGCTTTCAAGAGTTGAAGCAGAGGTTAGTAACAGCTCTGATGTTAGTACTACCAGACGGCCAAGGAAACTTTGTGATTTTCAGTGATGCTTCACATAAAGGATTGGGCTGTGTGCTAATGCAACATAATAAGGTGATCGCGTATGCGTCAAGACAGTTAAAACCGCATGAATTGAAGTACCCTTCGCATGACTTGGAACTAGCAACCATAGTATTCGCACTTAAGATTTGGAGACATTACCTCTACGGAGAAAAGTGTGAGATCTACACGGATCACAAGAGTTTAAAGTATATTTTCACTCAGAAGGAGCTCAATATGAGGCAAAGGAGATGGTTGGAATTGATTAAGGACTATGATTGCTTGATAAATTATCATCCGGGAAAGGCAAATGTTGTAGCCTATGCTTTGAGTAGGAAGGAAAGATTGAATATGATAGCAACACCAAAAGAATTGTCAGAAGAGATTAAGAGATTTGAATTGGAACTTTGTGATTGTGGAATAGTTGAAGAGGTTTGTCGTACAATGACTTTTCAGCCAACATTAGTGGAAAAGATAAGGAAATGTCAGGAAAAAGTAATGAAGGAAGAGAAAAATCAGGTAACTGGAGAAGTGATTGGTACTCAAAAGGATGAGCAAGGTATACTAAGGTTTTCCTCATGAATTTCGATTCCTCATGTACCTGAATTGAAGAATGAGATTTTGTAGGAAGCCCACAATTCAAGATTTTCAATCCATCCGGGAAGCACCAAGATGTATCGAGACTTGAAGCAGAACTTTTGGTGGCCAAATATGGAGCGAGAAGTGGCAGAATGGGTTGCGAAGTGTTATACTTGTCAGAAAGTGAAGGGAGAATATCAAAGACCAAGCAGATTAATTCAGCCCCTAAAGATTCCAGAATGGAAATGGAAAGATATTGCTATGGACTTTATAGTGGGACTACTGCGAACGAAATCTGGACATGACGCTATATGGGTTATAGTTGATCGCCTTACGAAGTCGGCGCATTTTCTCCCAATTAATGAGAAGTCGTCATTGTACAGATTGGTTCATCTGTATGTGCGTGAAATCGTACTAAGATATGGAGTATCCGTATCGATAGTTTCAGACAGAGATCCCCGATTTAACTTGAGATTTTGGAAGCAATTTTAAGAGAGTCTAGGTACGAAGTTGAACATGAGTACGGCGTATCACCCGCAGACTGATGGTCAGTGCGAAAGGACAATTCAAACAATCGAAGACATGTTGCGCAGTTGTGCAATCAATTTTGCAGGAAGTTGGGACAACCACTTGCCATTAGTAGAATTCTCCTATAACAACAGTTATCACTCCAGTATTGGCATGCCACCATACGAAGCTTTATACGGACGAAAATGTAGATCACCGACAAGTTGGGATGAAGTAGGAGAAGGAAAGATTCTAGGCTCAGAATTGGTACAACAGTTGTATGAGACAGTCAAATTAATTCAGAAAAGGTTGCTTGCTGCTCAAGATATACAGAGAAAGTATACGGATCCAGCGCGTAAGGATGTTAGATTCCAAGTAGGCGAAGCCGTTTTGCTAAAAGTGTCACCAAGGAAAGGGTTGTCTAGATTTGGCAAGAAAAGGAAGTTATCACCTAGATATATAGGTCCTTTTGAAATTTTGAGTCAAGTGGGGAAGGTAGCTTACGAGTTAGCCTTACCACCTCAGTATCAGCATGTGCATAATGTGTTCCATGTGTCATTGCTTAAGAAGTACAATCCTGATGCCAACCATGTGATAGAATATGAACCTGTAGAAATTCAGGTAGACCTGTCATTTGTGGAGCAACCTATCAAATTACTCGACTGGCAAGTAAAGAGTCTTAATAATAAGTCGGTAAAGTTAGTGAAAGTACTTTGGAGGAACCCCAAGGTCGAAGAATCAACCTGGGAGTTAGAGTCTGATATGCGTTCCCGGTATTCTCATCTGTTCTCTTAGATTCTGGGGACAGAATCCTTTAAGGGGGAGAGGATGTTACGACCGGCATTTTGTGTAATATTATTTGTGAACTTTATATAATATTAGAGCCAATTATAAATATACTTAATGATTGTACGTTTGTGCGAATGGAATTTGACGCGTTATAAACCTGGAAAAGGTCTTTGTAAGAGGGTCATGGTTATGTATTATTGTGAGTTGGTTGTAATATATTTCTGTTTATTTATTATTCGTGACATCAACTCTTGACCCCAGAGTTGAGGCCGTCACAATCAGGAGATAAACATGCACTGCCACTTTAATATAGTGGTTCTTGTGTGGCTTGAGGTATTAGAGTTTCTAAATCCCTTTGAGATTCAGGTTCTTGCGGACTCCCCTCTTCTACATCTGAATCATCATCATGTGCTTTGCTAATATGCACACCAACTATATTCTTTTTTTAATAACAACAATTGTTTTGTAGAAGCTTTTTACTTTGGAGACCTCATCTGTCAGCTTGGTGTTCTCAGTATCATTCCATTCCTGGATTCTTTCAGTTACTATTGGATCAGGATGTACTGTGTCTTCTGCATCACATTGAGATGTAGGTTCTTATGGGAAAAATCCTAGTAGTAGTTGCTTTACCATGAGGAGATGAAGGTTTTTGTGAGATTGGTTCTCTTTCAATGAATATTCTTGAAGATAACCTTTTGATGACAAGAAGATTCCCGGTTTTGAAGAAGACTCACATGAAGAACTGGTGTTTACTAATGAAAAGGCAAAATTAGGAATTGACTCAAATCCTGACAATGATAATCCTGATATTGAGAATACAAATATTGAGGGGGAGCAACATCAACATTCCGTAAGTCACACCTCTAGTGAATCAGATCATAATGATACATCAGGAGACCAGGATGGGTCAGCAAATACTGAGTCAAATGGGAATTCTTCAAGTCATACAAATTCAACAAATAATAGTTCATCAAGAGGAGACCATTCAACTGAACATCATGATTAATTTGGTGAATAGTTTTCAAATGGAAGCTCCACATAGTCAGGAACTGAGAGCAATGACACAGGGAGAACTTCATATAATAGTGACTTCAGTGATGCATCAAGTTTAGAGGGAGCATCATGAAACATGACTAAATTTCTAAGAGCAATAAAATGGACAAAAGATCATACTCCTGATCTTATAAATGGAGTTCCTGATGCTGGTATTCAAACTTGGAGTGCAACTGAGCATGGATGTTTCTATCATAATTTTCTTTCTAAAGAGGAGCCAAAGAAAGTAGAAGATGCACTTAAGGATTCTGATTGGATTACATCTATGCAAGAAGAGTTGAATGAATTTGAGAGAAATGAAGTAGGGAAGCTTGTACCAAGACCAAAGAACAAGTCATTAGTTGGCACAAAATGGGTTTTTAGGAACAAGATAGATTCAGATTGCACTATAATCGGGAACAAAGCTAGACTTGTTGTAAATGGTTATTCATAACAAGAGGGCATTGACTATGATGAAACATTTTCTCCTGTTACAAGTCTAGAAGCTATCAAAATCTTCTTAGCTTATCATGCTCATAAGAAATTCAAAGTCTTTCAGATGGATGTCAAGCGTGCTTTTGTAAATGGAGAACTGGAAGAGGAGGCATATGTTGAGCAACCACCAGGATTTAGATCCAAAATTTCCCAATCATGTCCACAGACTTGACAAAGCACTGTATGGACTCAAACAAACACCAAGAGCCTGGTATAAAACACTTGCCAAATTTCTAATTGAAAATGGTTTCAAAAGAGGTACGATTAATAAAACCTTATTTTATATTAATAAGGGTAAAGATCTGCTTTTGGTAGAAATCTATGTTGATGATATAATATTTGGGTCTACTAAAAACAAATTATGCAAGAAATTTTCTGATCTTATGAAGTCAAGGTATCAAATGAGCATGATGAGAGAATTAAGCTACTTTCTGGGATTACAAGTTACACAGACTGATGAGGGTATTTTTAGAAATCAGTCTAAATATACAAAGAACATGTTGACTAGGTTCAACATGCAAAAAAGTACCACAACAAAAACTACCATGACCACAACTACAAAGTTGGATCCTGATCAAGGTAATAAGATTGATATAACTGCTTACAGAGGTAAGATTGGTTCCTTATTATATCTCACTACAAATAGGCCAGATATTATGTATGCAACTTGTTTGTGTGCAAGATTTTAGGAAAATACTAGGGAACCATATTTGGTTGTTGTCAAAAAAATTCCGAGATATTTGAAAGGGACTCAATCTCTTGGATTGTGGTATATAAGAGAATCAGATTTTAATTTGATAAATTTTTCAGATACTAATTTTGCAGGTTGCGAAATTGATAGAAAAAGTACCTCGGGTGGATTTCAGCATTTTGGTGGACGCCTTGTTACATGGAAAAACAAGAAACATAAATCCATTTCAACTTCTACAGCTGAAGCTGAGTACATTGCTGCAAGAAGCTATTGTGCTCAGATTCTTTGGATGAGAAACCAACTTTTGGACTATGGATTGTCTTATTCCAAAATTCCCATTTACTGTGAAAATCAAAGTGCCATAGCTATGACAGGATCTAGTTCAACACTCCCTAACAAAACACATCAGTATCATATATCATTTCATAAGAGAATATATCATTGAAGGAAAAAATGAGCTTCATTTTGTTCCTACTAATCAACAAGTAACTAATATCTTCATAAATCCATTACCAGAAGCAACTTATGCTTAACTCATATATGAACTTGGGATGCTTAGCTATGAGAAACAATGACTAGTCAAATCCTGACTGGACCAGTCAGATCCTAATGAGGTAAGTCATATCTTGACAATGTATATCATGTCAAGATTAGTCAAATCTTGACAAGGAAAATCAAATCTTGACAAGGTAAGATAAATCCTGACAAGTTGTATCCAGATAAGGTAATCAAATCCTGACTATTTCCAATACTGATTGATGGTAATATATGATTGTATAAATTCATTTATCTTGAATAATACTTGATTTAATTCAGTATAATTAAGAGAAATTTTCATGCATGAATTTAGTTTCATTTGTTACTCAAGGTAATGTTTCTATGGTATATGTTATTTTATAAGCGCAGTAACACATTACCGCTCCTTAAAAACCGTGCACGAATAACTATTTGAACACGTTATCTGGTCCACTAATTACTCTTATCCAATTAATTATCATCATGTGTACTCTATGTATTTATGTATGTCTATAACAATATTATTTTTCTAAAACTGATCATATTCACAATACAAACAATACACACAACTTGTTCACCTTCAACTCTCTCTCTACAAAAATTACACACTTGAATTTTTCTGTGAAACCCTAATTCTCAACAATGGAAGATACCGATTCTATCTTCAAACTTGTTTCTACCAATTACATCCTCCCTGACTGTACTTTTGGTCCAAAAAACTTTAAAACACCATTGTCTCATGATGATATTCACTTTGATTTTCATATGATTCAAGATTTCCTTGCTCAAAGTCACATAAGATATGCTCTAGCTGATTCTTCATGAGTTTGGTTCAAATAGATTATGCAGATTTACTACTGCTCGTATTGACTCAAAGAAAGACACCATCTTTTTCACTCGTGTTGACAAGGAGTATGAAATCACGGCTGAAGTTGTGGAAAAGGCTTTAGATCTTCCTGAATTGGGTGACAAAACTGTGATTATAAAACCTACTACTATGCTGTTTGATTTCATCAGGAACATTGGTCATATCACATAATTCACCAAGGCAAGAGATCTATTCAAGACTAAGCTCAGGAAAGAATGGAACTTTTATTTTGATTGCATCGATTGCTACTTTCTCAATAAGATATCAAACTTTGATGCATTGCCATTGGTTTCCTTGCAATTGGGTTATTCTTTAATTTTTAATCATGTGCTTGATTATGGAAATACAATATTGCAATTCCTGATAGGTAGGTTAGGTGACAAGGATGGTGTTATAGGCTATACTAGATTTTTGCAGTTAATTTTCACATATTTACTGCCTGATGTTACTTTTAGAAAGGATGAATTATTCTCAATTTTTCAAATCACCACTAAATCTATGACTGATCATGCTAAGAGAAAGGATAAGTTTGAAGGAAGGGCTGAATTACCAATTCAGATGTGGAAATTCCTGCAAAGGGTTCTGCCACATAGATATACTCTGTCAAATCCTAATGCTATGGAATAGGTCACAACCCATCATGCACCTTACCCAAGCATCTCACTTTTCTAAACAACAATTCCGAACACATATCCACCTCTGGTTCTTCCCAAAAAGAATCAATTGTAAAATCTCAACAACCAGCTAGAATTGATGTTCTATGGACGATCAAGTTCAAGGATTGTTACACATTCACCCACCGAAAAGGAGGAAAAAGATGGAGTAAGGAGAGTGTCTGGCTCTAAGTAACATATTCCAAAAGGCAAAAGAATAAGACAGACACTTGCTGAGGAAAAGAAAAAGAAAGAGAGGGCATGAAGGAGTAATGTTATTGCTGATTCAGATACTGATGATACTGACGAGACTCCAATTTTCTTTAAAATGAATATAAAGCCAGTGGTGGTTACTGGTATTGAAGAAGGAGATAAGTCTGATGTTGAGAAGACTGCTCCAAAGAAGAAGAAAAGTTGGTAAAATTGGCTGACAAGCTTCAAGCTCGACAAGAAAAAGTCAATATGTAGACACAACTCTATGCTACTCTTGATCAATCCATTCTGTATCCTGACAGTGAGAAAACTTATTTTCCAGAAACAATGATTATAATTTCTTATATTACATCTATTCCGGACTCTCCACCAACTAAATTTATTGAAGTTTCTGTGGAGAGAAAGGCTCAAATGGCAAAAAAAGTTGGTCTTCATACTTTAGGAAAGAGAAAGTAAGAGGATAAAATAGTTTTCATGAGAAACAAATTAAAAATCTAGTCTTCACAGAAAGAGCACAACATATAAGAACCTGATTCTCAAATGGTTTTAGCAGTTGTTCAAGTTCCAGTTATACAAGAACCACTCTCTCAAAGTCAGAGTGCAAACATACTCATTCAAAGGACAATTCCTGACACTGCTCAAGGTGGTCCTGATTCTGTGGAAACTGAGGTTATGACTCATGTACAATAAAAGGAAGCTCATCAGAATCATTTGGCTAAGTTGGATTCAGTTATCAATGATTCACTATTTGAGAAAAACTCACAAGAACCTCCAACTCAATGGGTTGAAGAAGCTTTACAGCCTCAGATCACATAAAAACCATCAGTTCAAAATGTTGATGCAGACCAAACTACAATTCCTGATTCCGGGTCAAATCCTGATACTGCTCATCCTGATCCTGATGCAGCAAATCCTGATGCTACAATCATGATCCTGATGTTGACATAGTGGCTACAAAGCATAACACTAGAGATATACCGGTGACTCATCTCTCTGTTATGCCTTTGGAATCAAACGAACAAGGTACAACTTCTACTCACTTCTTCTTTATCTGTCAGTGTGACTATAAAATACACCTTGGCATGAGTATTACCCCTATTTATATGACTATAGACCACTCCTCTAATCCATCTATTATTTCTTCTCTTGTGAGTGAACTGAGCCTTTCTAGTGAGTCTAAAAGAAAACAATTAGTGAAAAATCAAATTAATGAGAGGCAGTCTCCTGTCCTGGAAAAAGGAGAGGTAGAATTGAGATAAAAGAGTAAGCAAGATATTACTACTGAAAGTAATTTATGTGTGAGAAGTGATGAGATCACTTTAAAAGAATAGAGAGACTTAGGTGTTATTGGTCCTTTTATTTTAGGATCTTCTCAGGACATTGGTCTTCCTAAATCAAAGGCTTATCAAAAGCTGAAAAGCATAGCTGAAGATCCAGTTCGTGATGATCATGATATTCCTGATAAGTTCAGTACTGACAGTGCTGATGATAATGATCCTGATGCAGCTCAACTTAAAGTTGTCTTGGAAGCTTCTAAAAATTCTACATATGATGCTGCTCACACCTTAGTTGATCATGTTGACAATTCTATTGCCAATCCTGAGTTAAAAAATTGTTGTCAAAGCCACTACAATTTTGGTAAAAGGGATGTATTTTTTCTTTCTTCTCTCAAAGATTCAAATAATGATTTGAAAAAAGAAGTTGATAATCTTTCTGTTACTATCAAATAAACTAACAAGTACAATGGACTGGGTAAAAGTATGATGAATATAGAGCCAAATCATGAATTGATGAATGAAAGATTGAGTGCTATTGAATCTACTCAACAGGCTACAAATCAAAAACTGGATGATATCTTCTTCTTGTTACAGAGTCTTGATGCCAAAAAAAGGGAGATAGTAGCTGAGAAAAAATGTGCAGCTGAATCAGTATTGAGGAAAGATTATGCCAATCCTGATATTGATGGTAGAAATCAAAGCATAGGGGCCTCTGATGTTGTTGTGGTACAATCAAGAGATGGAATTAGAACTCAGACACAAACCACACAGTCAACGGATGGTACAAAGACTATTAGAACAGAGATAGTAACTCGCCCTCAAATACTGATGGAAAAGCAAGATTCTATAGGCCTTACAAGACAAGGGAATGTGAGGTTGTGACTCCTTATCACAAGGACAAAAGAGTTGAAGATCTATTTAACAGGAAAGCACTCACTCACTTAAGTGAAGAATTTCCTGATATGACAGAGGAAGAAATTCTAAGGCAACAGAAAGAAATACTGATGCAATTTCAGTCTAGAAATCAAGAATCCTCTAGAGGTAGAAGAGGTGGAATAGTTAGAGGATCTAGGAGTGCACGAAGGGGATGAAGAGGAAGGACTCCCAGAACTGATCAAGCCATTGTTCCCTCTCAAAGAAGGACTAGGTCAAGTGGGGTCAGGATTGAAGAAGTTCCTCAAACATCGCAGGCTTCAAGAATGCTTATTGATCCAATATTTCTCAATCTTGTACCAAGGTCAAGTAAGATACCTAATATGAATATCTTTACAAAAGAATCTCATGAGAAAATGGAAGCTCAATTATCTATAAGATCAAGAGAACCTGAAATTACTGCAGCTCCTAACAGTGAAAATACTGATCCTAATACATGAATTCCTGACACAGTCAATCCTGACCGTTCAATTCCTGATACTGACATGAGGTCAAATATTGCAAATCCTGATGTTAACGGAAATGAAGATCAAGAATGTCTGAATCAGTTGAATATTCAAATCCTTTATGTGTTTGTTGATTCTCATAACTTTGAAATTTATGAAGAAGAAAGAAGAGAAGAAGTTAAAATCAGGATAACACTGAACAAGGTAAATGATGAGTTTAATAATATGCTTTGGAGATTTGGATGGGAGATATGGCATATTACAAATCTTGAAAATCTTGAAGTAAAGGAAAAGACAAGAACTTATTTTCTAACACAAAAGAAGACCGCAAGTGGAAAAATATTCATGAATTAAAATGTTCCGGTAAACTGAATTCTATTCCTGGAAGAATCAGACAGGAAAATCAAGTTGAATATGTTGTGGATAACAATTAAAATACACCATCTTGGTTGAGATAAGAATAAGGTCTCAGATTGTTGGAGCCATACATAAGAGTAGGAATTGCGGATCATGAAACTGAGTTTATAAATTCTAGAATGGTAAATTTCACATTGGTCGATAGATCTGGTCAGGAAGTTACTACTGATAATCTTAACAGGCTTGAAGCTATAAAAATTATCATTGACAAGCATGATGGCTCAGATCAAAAGGAGAAAATTATGCTAATGTTGGAAGGAGATCACGTTCAAGTACTTTCTTCTGATGAGCTACTGATGATGTTAACCAAATAGCTGAAATTTATTCATTATCTGCTAATAATTGACAATCAAGCATCTAAGGAATGGTCAGATTAATTTTCTAATCAATCAAAAGGAGAATTTAAGATATAGGCTTTGATTACTTTGGACATTACATCTCTATGTACATGAACTTCAGACATCAGGAAGTGGAAATGAGAAGAGGTGTAGCTGTGATTGAGACTGTTCTTACTTCAAGACAGCTGATATTAAATCCTGATGGTCTGAGAGACAGTTATGTATTACTTGATGTTTTAATGATAGAGAGGACATGATTAGGAACTTGAGAGCTATCATGTTTCAGTTGTCTGAAGGAACTGATTATGAAAGAATTTTAAAGAACAAGCTAAAGCAACTTCTCAAAAAGAAGATAAAGGAGAGGCTCAAGGCTTTTGTCAACGGAAACTCAAGGGTTTATGAAGAACTAGGAAATTAATAACAACAACAATTACTGAGTATGCTCTACAACTTTCTATTCAACATTTTGTCTTCCTGTTTTTGGCATCAAATAGAGCATATAATTTATGCATGTTCTACAAAGCATAAATTGGGGGAGATTATTAGGTAAAAATGCTCTAATTCAGAATCGGGATTTGATGAGAATCATGATCTACCAACTGTCAGGATTTGGATGGCATCAGCACATGACGTCAGGATGAAGAGAATCATCGGGATATGGCTAGGTGTCAGGATTACGGAATAAATCAAAATCTACTGATTTATACAGTCCCAGTAATTAAAGAGTATTTTAGTTATCGATTCCTGATTTGTAAGAATATAGCTGTTAATTGATATATTTATAGAAACATGATATATATCTCTTTGACATATCCAATAACTAATAGAGCAACTGTATATTATATAAACACAAAATATGTTATCATTGTTTATAAGCTTTAACACAAGAATCATTGTAACCTATCATCACTCAAGAACATCATAATTTCTTGAGAGAATTTTGTAACAGTTTATATCAGAATTAATAAACTGTTATTGATCTTATATCGTAATTTCAATTTTTATATATATAATTGTATCCAACCTCCGCAAACAATTATATCTTTACTGGGTAACATTATTGTTTGTGATTTATTTTTGGATAACATCATGCAAGGCCATAAATGATTATTTGATATGCTTGATGTTGGACTCAACCTCAGTTAGAATGAATATGGCCATCTTTTTAGAAACTTTGTTGAATTTGTAATTGATCTCTATTTGTGATGTCACAAGGTCATCAATTCTGGCCCCAACCATCTCCTTGATCTTCTCTTGATGACCATCCAGAGTCTTTTCTAGTGCTTTTTCAATGAATCACAAAGCTTTTAATTGTGCTTTGTAGACTTCTGTTATGGTACCATACACTTATGGTAGAGTGAGTGCTTTGGCATTGCTACTCAATATAGTGATATACTCTTACCTGAATCTAGCCAAAGCCTCCTCAATCTCAATGCTAAAGGCCTTGGACATCCGGGCATCTACATTACCATCTTGTTCAACTTCATCTACAAACTTTGTTTGTTGATCTTCAACATCCTCTTTGTAAGACAAAACAATTGCTTGATAGTCTTTGGTTAGACATGTCTATGGTAAGTAGTTGTTGAGTGATGCTGGCAAGTCCTTCAATTTGATCAACAAGGAGATCATTTATGGTAATTGGTTGAGTTTGAGTGTCTTGTAGCCATTAAGAGATTAGGTGTGAAGGTTGTTGTGTAGATGTAGATGGTTGGTTTGTGTTTGGTTGTATGGTTGTTGATGTGGATGGTACACTTGTGAATGAAGTCATAGTTTGACTCACAGTTGGAACTGTGGTTATGACAGTGTATTGATCACTTTGAGAGTGATCCTACATTTAAATTGAAGGGGAGTTGACCAAGTTAGTGTCATGGACCAAGGCCTAAAACCCTTGTTCTTCTTACAAAAACTGGCACTTGAATGTGCTATTGTACTTGCCTTCCCAGTGAGTGGATCATTGGCAATTGAACTCCTAGATTCAGTTGCGAGTGCAATTTCAGCTACGGTTTTGAGGGGACTTGTTCCTTCAAGAGGAACCTCCAATTGAATTGGAGAGGATTTGAGTAGCTCCACCTCAAGAGTACTACCCTCAAACCTTTGATCCTGTGAAGGCTATTATGCACATGAAGGTGCATTGGTTTGCACAGGGTCTTCAGTAATAACCTGATGAAACCTCTGTATTTTTTTATGGTGTCATCAAGGTCCAACTCAACACTTGGTCTCTCACCATCTAAATATTGTTTCTGAGTAGTTAGCACAGTCTCATGAGCTGTGTCACTTGAAGTTGGAAGAGCTTGTGAAGTGGATTCAAGCTCTTTATTATATGAGGAAGAAATCTGAGAGATAAGATTTGTGAGCTCAGTGTTGAGTTTTGGTAACTCCCCCTGAATAGATGAGAAAGTTTTAAAAGATTTGTTGTCAGTGTTGTGTGTGCTCTTCTTTCATCTTCTTGAGTGTGCTCAAAAAGGGGTGCAGACTTTTTACAGATTGCACTTGGGAGAATGCTTGATTCAATTGTGGCATCTTGTTGAGAATATTTCACTAGAGTCAATTTGGATCCCTTGTTTACAACTGCATCTTTTTGAGAAGATGCAGAGGTGGTCATGTGAGAGTGGTCAGCTAAATTTTCTTTCTCCTTGTTTTTTTGACCAGGTGAGACACTTCCTCACTTTGTGTTTCCTCACTCTCATTGATTATATCTAGTTTAATTTGTTTTCTCATCTTTTTACTAACTCCATCCTTTTGAGAGGATCAAGCAGTTAGTTTTCTAGAATCTAGTGGTTGTGAAAAATGGTTTAAAATGTGATAGGATCCTGTGGGTGTTCCTGCATTTGTACTACTATAAGACCAAGATCCATAACTATACTAGAAATTGCAATACTCCTCATGTCATGCATGGGGTAAGGATAACTCCTAAATTTCTCCAACATGAATTTAGTGATATTTAGGCTCACCTTTACCTGGTTCTTTGTATTTAGTGATCCAAATAGAATTTTGGACACTGGCTTACTAATGCCTATTTGACTAACATCTATCCCTTCAATTAAATGTATGTCATTCACTTTATGATTTAAAGCAAACATAATAAATCTAGGAAAGAAGATTTCTTTTCCTCTACTTACCAAAGGCATTGTTAGCCTTGTGCTTAGCTCTCCAAGAATTAGGTTTCCAACATCAAGGTATTTGTCATAGGCCACTGAGTACACCAACACTGGATCGTACTTGATATGTTGTCATAGCATGTCTTCATGTAAGTGAAGGCCCTAATAATTGTATCAAAGCCAAAGGACCTTTATCTTTTAGTGTAATATCCGGGATATAACGTGTAATTATTTTTTTCACTGAATAATTATTATGTGATTATTATGTGAATTTTGGTGAATAACCTGTTAATTGGTATTTGTGTTTGGATGTTTATCTGTGATAAAATTTTACTATTTTAATTTTTATATATCCAAAATAAAATATAGATAATTTTGATATTCTCCTATTAATTTATATGTTGTTATATGATTTTATAAAAGATTTATGGATTTAATAAATTATTTTTCCGAGTAATAATAAACTATTTTGTGTAATTGGGAATCATCCGACTTCAACCGTTTTTACGTTTTTACGTTTTTACAACCCGGAAGTCTCGGGAAAACTCCTTTGTAACTTAATATGATTATTCCGAGCATTTTCCTGGTTTTTACTTTTTCGATCCGGAGTATGATTTTACTCGTGCGGATCCTTGCACAAATTTTTCGATATAGTATTCATTTCGGTAAATCGATAAAACTCGTATTTTAGAGAAACCAAATGTTTTGATTAAACTATTATATTATCTTCTCGTAATTCATGTAACCAAAGCAATGAGACCAAAACTGTATTTACAAAAAGCCTGGTTTTGATAATTATCCCAAAATCGGTACCGAATTGGATCTGTTTTATCAATTAAGTATTCTATTTTATATCCGATATGATCCAACGGAGTACCAATATTCCATAAATATAAATAGCCCTTACCGTATTTTATTTTGTACAGATAATCATTATCAAATAGTAAAAATATATAATTTCCAGAGCAAAACCATAAAATTCATCGCGTTCTTGAGAATCAAACAGAGATTTGAGGGAGTTATTGAAGTCAAATTTTTATGTTCTAGTAATCAAAACAAAGGTCTCGAGGAGTACTATCAGATTCTATAGCCTATTTCACTGCAAAATCATCTAGTATTTTTCAATAATTTTATTTATTTTTGAATTAATTTGGGTTTAAATATGAATTTTTGATTTTGATATTCTTTGTGTGATTTGATGCTTGCATGTTGTAGATAATTTGATTCTGGTCATTTTGATATATTATATGTTAAATTTGGAGTTCAATAACATATAGAAAATTGTGTTTGATTATCGAATTATTAAAATTAGGGTTTATATAAGTATGAATGTTCTTAATTGATTTTTGGGCGTTTTTGATTCAAGGGTTATTAGCTTAATTCGTTTATACCATTAGATAGATCGTGAAACAAGCAATCGATCGATATAACTTTGGAGAACGGGGGATAACGGGAAGAGGTTCTTCGGAAAATCAGGCAAAACGGAAGCGAAAATTTCCGGTTTAATTTCCGGGCTGTTCGTTGATTATTTGATGGATTTGTTAGTGAAATCGTGTTCCTAGAAGTTAGACAATCACTACCTTTTGATTTGGTTCGATTCTGGAGATTTTTCCGGTCGCCCGAAAAGCTCCATGGCTGGTCGGCGACAAGCCGGAGAAGATGACCGGAAGGGGCAAATTGCAATTTGACCCCTCATGGTTTTCTTCGTTTAAAAATCTTGTACTTTTGTTTTAAAACTTATAAAAACAGGATTTCTGTTTTAAAAATTTGCAAAAATCATATTTACGTTTAATTTATTTTCAGAAAATTATTTTTAATTATTTAAAATTCTAAAAATTAATTATTTTAATTCTGAAAATAATTTTTAATTCAAAAAAATCGGAATTATTTAATTATTTAATTTTAGTTAATAATTTATTATTTAATTGGTCAATTAATTTTGATATTAATTGATTAATTGATTTAATTGGTTATTAATTAATTTTTATTGATTATTTAATTATATTTAATTATTTCTTTTGAATTTAAATTTCTGAAAAATAGTTTCGAGCTTTAAAATATTATTTTAAATTATGTTCAAGGCTCGAACAGTTATTATTAAATGATTTTAAAGTCAGATTCGAGTATTCGAACCCTGTTAATCATTTATAAAATGATTCATTGACCCGTTTTTATTTCAAAAAATATTCAAAAATTCGTATTAAATACTCGGAAAACATTTTAACCCCGAACCTTCCGTGAAAAATAACTTTTATCGAATATTTTATGTGCTATGTGCTATATGTTATCTGGTTGATGTATAGTTTGCTTATGTGTTTATTGTTTGACTGTTTTTATCGTAACTTTATGGTATTTGGGTGATAGGATTTGGGTGAAACGGGGGGTAGATAAAAGCTGGTAAAGAATAAAATAAAGTGAGAATGAGTATCAATAGATACTTGTAATGTCTAATAGTAGAAGCAAGGCGTAAAAGGGAAAGTAGATAGTTAATGAATAGAAACGCTAGACGAGAGCAAGTGAAGTAAAGCCAATCGAGACAAGGTAAGTGTTCTGAACCTTTCTTAAAATATGTCGCTTAGTATTCGAAATAGTTCATGTTTTATATTGCAAGTTCTTTGAAGTACTTAACCCTAAACCCTGATTTTACCTATTGATCTTTGAGCCATAAGCCTTATTCTTTGTAAACCATTGATTGTTAAATTCCCAGATACGAATCAGAGATATACGATACTACTCCAAAAATACATACATACCATATATAGATCACTGAACTGGATTTGATTAACATACAAACCTTCATACCTTATACATCAGAAGACTAATCCTTGTAACCATTAAAGTTTTGTTCTTCTATTATTGGATTCTTTTATAGGCTGGAAGCCAATCCTTATACACACCTTGTTATACCTTTATGGTATTATGAATCACCTTATACTTTGTGACGAATGTTGTTTATGATTCTGTTTATTGATTTAAATTTTTTACTCTGTCATTGTTATAGAATTGGATGGTTTTATAAATGTGGACCAGATTCGAGGTTAGGCCAGATTCGTGGTCAGACCAGATTCGTGGTCGTATTAGGCCAATGTGTGCCTTGGATCCAGTATATAGAGCAGATCTGTGTGCTTTGCTCGGGATTAGTGCGTGACTGATCAGAATCCTAACTTTGGTTTTAAAATAAAAAAGTAAATATCCAATTCTAATCATTGCTTAACAAGAAACTTAATTCCTTAATACATTTCATTTGATCATTGTTTAATCTCAGTATTGTCACTGTGACTTGCTGAGCTAGTTAGCTCACTCTTGTGAATCTGTTTATGTTCTTTCTGGTTAAAAAGGAAACTGTTGGTAGCGAGAATCCCCAGACAAATGCGAGAGCTAGGATTACAGGTTGAGACGGAATAAGCTAGCTCAAGACTTTTATTTTAATCTTGAGTTCAAAAGTTTGTAAAAATATTTAACATCCAGATGTAAGTTAAACTAGTTGGGATTTGGTACGTTTGTAATATAAATAAGGTTTGTGTGCATACTTTAACCTGCTGCGATCCGTGGTTATGGTAAGTAGGGTCATTGCATATATTATTTTCATAAGCAGGTTTATAAATTGTGTGTGTGTGTTGTGAAGCCCAAACTTCTGACCCAGGTTTGGAGGGTGTCATAGGTTTTGTGACGCCCTCCAAACTCGGGTCAAATAATCAACGTAGCATGCCTTTTATTGAAGCTACAAGAACAATGCTGGAAGAATTAAAGTTACCAACATATTTTTGGGCTGAGGCTGTAAATACTGCACGCTACACTCAGAACATTACTTTGGTCAATCAAGCCAAATGCATGAGTCCCTACCAGTTTTTCAATAACAGGAACCCAACATTAAACTTTCTCCATATCTTTGGCTGTAAATGCTCTATCTTAAGGAATCAAACTGATCAACATGGAAAGTTTAATGCCAAAGCAGATGAAGGGATTTGTGTTGGATATGTTGTTGGAAAAGCATATACAGTCTATAATCTAAGAACCAACATTGTTATGGAATCTGTACATGTTGTGTTTGATGATAAAAAGATTGAAGGACTGCGAGATGGAGATTTCCATGAGAGCCTCAAATTTGACAATGTGGAGATGATTTGTGAAGACAGTGAGGATGATAGTGATCAAGAAACAATGGATAAGGATAATGGAGAAAAGACTATCCCCAATGATGCACAAAATTCAGCATCAGTCGAGTTGCATAATGCATCATCCATCGGTAGACAATCAGCTTCATCCCTCGAGATACAAAGTGCATCATCCGTCGGAACAATGAGAGAAGCTGATAGTCAAAACAGATTACTTACAGAAAGAAGTCCTTCTTCAAATTAAAGATTCATAAACTTAGGGGGGGTTTCTTCAAATCAAAACTCAGTCACACATCAAGATAATGATGAGGCCTCTTCATCTAGAGCTAATCTACCTCAACAGAGAAAATGGACTAGAGATCGCCCTTTTAAGCTCATTATTTGTGATGCATCTTCTAGAGTTCAAACAAGGAAAGCAACTCAAGAAGAATGTCTGTATAACAGCTTTCTCTCAAAGGAAGAACCAAAGAAGGTAGAAGAGGCTCTGTTGGATCCTGATTGGCTTCTAGCTATACAAGAGGAGCTAAACTAATTTGAAAGGAACAAGGTATGGAAGCTGGTACCCAAGCCTAAAGGAAAGAATCCAATTGACACCGAGTGGGTATTTAGAAACAAGATGGATGAAAATGACATATTTGTCAGGAACAAAGCCAGATTGAGTTCTAAGGGCTACTGTCAACAAGAAGGAATAGATTTTGATGAAACTATTTCTCCTGTTGCAAGACTTGAAGCCATCAGAATTTTCTTAGCCTATGCAGCCCATACCAATTTCAAGGTTTATCAAATGGATGTCAAAAGTGCCTTTCTGAATGGAGATTTGGAGATAGAAGTCTATGTCAGTCAGCCTCCTGATTTTGAAGATCCAAAATTTTCAGAATATGTCTACTATCTTTTGAAAGCACTTTACGGATTGAAGCAACACCTAGAGCCTTGTATGATACTTTGTCAAAGTTTCTCTTAGAAAATCACTTCACAAAAGGTACTGTTGACAAAACTTTATTCTTTAGAAATATAAATAGCTCTAGTATACTTGTTCAAATTTATGTAGATGATATTATATTTGGCTCTACAGATGAAAAAGTTTGCAAAAAGTTTTCCAAATTGATGCAAAGTAAGTATGAAATGAGCATGATGGGAGAACTAACTTCCTTTCTTGGTTTACAAGTTAAGCAAGTTAGTGATAGAATATTCATTAGTCAAACCAAATATATTTATGATCTATTAAAGAAGTTTGATCTAATGGATTGCACATCTGCAAAAACTCCCATGGCTACTATAACTAAACTTGAATTAAACACTACTGAAAAGTCTGTGGATATTTCAAGCTATAGAGGCATGGTTGGCTCAATTTTGTACTTAACAGCTAGTAGGCCAGATATAATGTTTGCTACTTGTCTTTGTGCTAGATTTCAGGGTGATCCTAGAGAGTCTCATTTAATAGCTATAAAGAGAATTTTCAGATATCTCAAGGGAACACCAAAACTTGGCATTTGGTACCCTAGAAATTCTGGTTTTGATCTAAATGGTTATTCAGATGCAGATTATGCAGGTTGTAAAATTGATAGAAAAAGTACAACAAGAACCTGTCAATTTTTAGGAGACAAGCTAGTATCCTGGTTGAGTACAAAGCAAAATTCAGTTTCTGCCTCTACAGCTGAAGCTGAATATATTGCTGCTGGTAGTTGTTGTGCACAGATTTTATGGATGAAAAATCAACTGTTGGACTATGGTCTACATGTGAATAAAATTTCTATTTTCTGTGATAACACAAGTGCAATTGCCATCACTGAAAATCCAGTACAACATTCAAGAACATAGCACATAGATATCAAGTACCACTTCATTAGGGAACATGTGATGAATGGTACTGTGAAACTTCATTTTGTTCCAAGTGAGAAGCAACTTACATATATCTTTACCAAGCCACTTGATGAATCCACCTTCTCTAGGTTGGTAAGTGAGTTAGGTATGCTCAATTATTCTTAAATCATTTTTGTTAATTTTGCAAGTTGAAATACAACCAGAAACTTAATTGATTTTTCTGTTTTGAATGAAAATTTGGCTAAGTCAAAATTCTCATCTCGACGGATGTTCATTATCCATCGAGTTTGATCATCCGTCGAAATAAAATAGCATGGTAAAAATCAATTATTTTTCTGGATTATTTTAAAGCCCGACGGATAATTTCCGTATTCTCATCCGTCGAGTTGTCTACATCTTAGCCGTTAAAATTCTGAACTTTATCCATCGGATTTACTTACAGTCTGTAAGTATATCATGACGGATAATTGACAGAATTTTGGTAGTTTATTTTACTTTTAAACGGCTATTTTGGGTAATTTTTATTGGGTCTTTAATTTTTACCTTTATTTTTTATCCCATTTTTATTTGAGAATACATAAAAGCCTTACTTTAAGTTTACTTTAACTTTTATCTTTCTCTACTGCAATTAACTGCTATCTTCTCTCTCAAAGCAAAACCCCTTTCTTTCTGCAAATTTCCTTGCTTTAACAATGGCACCAGTAGTCAAGATCATGTCTCAGTCAGGATTCTTTTATGAGAAGAACAATTTCGTAGCTCTTGTGAACAAAGACATCCTAGCCTCTGAGGATTATCACAAAATGATGGATTTTGTGAAGGGATGCAAGCTTAGTTAATCCATGTTGCAATCACCCATAATCTACTGTGAAGTTGTGGAGGAGATGTGGACTACTGCTGTGTTTCAAGAAACTGACAAAACAATAACTCTCACCATTAAAGGTAAGAAATTCTGCATTAACAGTGATACTATCCAAGCATACTTTAAAATTCCTGAAAATACTACTACTAAAACACACACAGATGCTGATTTAGTTAACTTGCTTAACTCTATTGGCTATGCTCTTTCTACTTCTAAGTTGAGTGAAATTAGAAGGCTAGGTCTTAGGAAAGAGTGGAGTTTTATGTGTGATGTAGTTACCAAGGTATTTTCTGGTAAAGTAAGAAACTTTGATTATGTCAATACTAGCATGCTTAACATGCTCTACATGCTAGTTACTGATAATTTCTACAATTTTAGTGATGTCGTCATGTTTGAGTTAGGCTATAAGTTAGAGGAGATTAAGAAAAGACCTAGAAGTGTATATTATGCTAGATTTTTTATGATTATTGCTAATCATCTTTGTGAGAATCTTGAGATTGAGAACCCAACCAATAAACTGGATTGTTGGGTTCAAGAAAGAAGAATTATTACAGATTTAAATAGAGCCAATCACCACAAGGATGTGCCTCTTATTTATCTTCCTATCATGGAGGGTCCTCGGGTAAGTGAGGTACACTCTTCTGTCTCTACTCCTCCTACCTCTCAAATTTCTTTGCCATTGACTGTGGCTATGACATCGGTGTCAATGACCCAACAGATGCCTACCCGAGCCACAAAATCCAAAGTTTCAAAATCAAAATCAAAGAAACCACACTCTGGTGTCTCTCAAAAGATGCCAGTTTCAAAATCTACTAAAACCAAATAGGGGAGTGTGAAGGGTGGTGAGGTTGGTGAGGGATAGGGTGAATCATAAAAGAAACTCTAAGAACAAGGATGGAGAGGTGAGTGTACCCAAACCTAGCCACACCACAGTTTCCCAACAAACTGTGGTGATTAATAAGGAAATTAGCACATCTCTAGTTTCATCCTCTCAAAAGGATGTTACTATTGAAACAAGCTCACAACCAGGAGCACAGATCAAAAGAGCTAGGAACACAGACTTACCCCAAACTTATACCAGAAAGAAGAAATCTAGAAAACTTGGGGATGCACAGGGATCACACACAGTGCAAACTGCAGTTAAAGACTCAGTCACTGCACCATCTCAAATTCAGTTTAATGTGGCTCTAATTAATGTGGAGTCACAACCAAAATCTTTGACTATTGAAGCACCAAACACACCAAGCTTACCCACACACTCAATGGATGTGGATATGATTCATACATCAATCCCTGATTCTCCTTCTTTAACTTTGTTGGAGAAGCCAAAATTCAGTGCAAGTGAGTATCATCTTCTAGATGATTTGTTGGCTCACTTGCCAATTCTTTCAGGAACTGTTGAGACTTCTCTGCCTAAATTATCATCAATCTACACAGAGTCCACAATAGTTTCAACTCCAAACTCTATCATTTCCTCTATTCTGGTGGATATTGTTCATCCGTCGACTAGTGATTGTATCCCGACGGATGTGCCTAACAGCAGTCATCCGTCGGCTATCCTAACTACTACCCTGATGGATGTTCCTCATTCATTGGTACTCTCTACACAAGCTGATTTTTCAACTATTGTTACAAGTGTAGATGAGTTAGTAGTTTTACAATCACTCCTAGGTTTGAGGGAAGGAAGTGAACAGAGTGAGAGGCTGAGTTGCTCTCAGGCAAAAGGAGAGGAAATTAGAGAAAATATACATGTTATTTCTTCTATCCTGGCAAAAGTGGGTGGGGGGAGTCCCACCGTAGTAGGTGAAGGTGAGGATGTGAGGGTGGTGAGCCAAAGGGAGCCCTTGATACAAAGAGAGAGAGAGAAGAGAGAGAGAGAGAGAGAGAGAGAGAGAGAGAGAGAGAGAGAGAGAGAGAGAGAGAGAAATGAGAGAAAAGCAGGTACATGAGAGATAAGAATGGAATCCATTGCTAATGAGTCAATGAATGTCAATGATGCAGAAAAAGAGAAACTATTTCAGCAAGAATATCAAGCTGTAATAGATTCTATCTCCTTGGATGCTGAGACATTTACTCATCCTGTTACAACATATCAAATTTTGGATGGACAGGGCAATGAAGAGGGCTGAGAAGATACTAAACTTGGTACATACTATAACTTCAATGCAGAGGGCTAAAGATGCCATCACAGCCATGATAGCCACAACTAGTGATGATGTTGACTATGAAACTGGTGGTTCTGAAGATCTTTTTGGGGATGAAGGATGGTGATGAAGAAGAGTTTATGGATATAGGGGGAGAAGCAGGCCCTAACTCTAGTTCAAACACTCCATCTTGGGTGTTTTCCAAGGAATGTGATGAGTAACACTTCAAGTCTACCCTCTTCCATATCATTCAACAAACACAGACAGCTCTTCAAGCCACCACCAATGCTAACACCAAGAAACTTCTACAAGCACATCTCAACTCTTTCCAACTGCACAAAATCCAGTTTCTTCAATATAATCAGGATGTCACTGCCATTAAAACTGAAATAGAGCAAGTCAAGCTAATTGTTTCTGACAGATTGGATTCCAAGTTTCCAAACACAACCATGCTTGACATACAGAGACAACTCAGGAAAAATACTGATCTAACCATGAAGGTAGACTCCCTGGATACAAGATTAAAAGTTGTGGAAGCTTCTCTCACTGCAATTCATTTATATCAAGCTCAACAAACTCAGTTGCTTCAAAAGCTGGTGGCTGCACAGACTTCTACCTCTACTCAACTTTATGCTAACAAAAAGGGGGAGAAATACTCAATTGATCAAGTTAGCCAAGAGGAGCCAACAAGTGAGGGGGAGAATTGTTGTGAATATGTTGTGTACTTGATGATCAACTAAACAAAACATTTAAGTAGATTTTACTTAGTGAAATAATGTAGCACTCGACGGATAAGAATTATAGTCCCGACGGATAACTCATTATAGTCCCGACGGATGATTAACTTATTATCCATCGAGTGAGTAACTTATGTAATAATAAGTTTGTAGCATAGTGATGTATGCACCTTTGTATAGAATCTGTAGTAGCATATAAGTCATGTTGACTTTAACTAGATATGCAGAATAGGTTGATTAATTATACATAAGTAATGTCTTGTAATTCTGTATAAGTGAAATGAAGTCAAGTGCCAAAATAGCAACCAACGGATGATTAACAAAGACTTCGACGGATGATCAAATGACTAATAACGGATGTTTAACATAGCAGTCGACGGATGATCAATCAAGTCATCGACGGATGATCTGAAAGTCGACGGATGATCATATCAAGAATTCAAACATCAGTTGAATAGTGAAAGCTGACACACAGCCGTCGAGTTGAATACAAACACATTGTGGAAGCCCATTAACTGGGCAATAGAGGACAAAAAGCAGCAAAGATTAAGACTGTTAGATTTTATATTTGTTCAGTCTTTTTGACTTTATAATCTTGGTATTATATAAACCAAGAGAGTAGCAAATAGAAAAATAACTGAGATAGGTGAGAAACACAAAAACAGAGAAATCTTTGTAAGCATAATCTTTAGCATTTCCTGTTTTCTCAGCAGTTCAATTTGTAAGCAGCTGTGGGCATTTCTGCTCACAGAGTCCTCTCGATATATTATATATATCTCTGGTGGAATTGTTTAAATCCACCAGAAAGTTTTTAAAGACTCTTGTTTTTAATTACTTGTGTTTTGATTCATTCAAGTTGAACATTTTTATATCTATAATCGAGTTGAACATTTTTATTTCAAGAAAAAGGTTCAAGAATTCCATTCAACCCCCCTTCTGTAATTCTTGCTATATTGTTAAGGGAGTAACAATTGGTATCAGAGCAAGCTCTTAATCTACAAAGAGTTTAAAGATCAAAACAATTTAGCAAGATGAACAAGAAAGATGTTGGAGTTAAGATTCCTTTTCTTGATACAGATAATTACCATCATTGGAAGGTAAAGATGCATCTTCACATGCTCTCTCAAGATGAGGCCTATGTGGACTGCATAGAAAGAGGCCCTCATGTTCCAATGAGAGCTACAACAGGAAATGAGCCATCTGTTCCAAAGCCAAGGCATGAATGGTCTGATCCTGACATTGAACAAGTCAGGAAAGATAAAAAGGCCATGAACATTCTGTTCAATGGTGTTGATGCAGACATGTTTGATAACATCATCAACTGCAAGACTACCAAGGAAGTTTGGGACACAATACAGATAATCTGTGATGGTACTGAGCAAGTAAGAGAAAATAAAATGCAGCTCCTGATTCAGCAATATTAGCATTTTCACAATGAAGAAAGTGAATCACTCACTGACATTTTTAGTAGATTCCAAAAACTACTAAATGCTCTTAAGTTGCATGGAAGAGTCTATCAGACTAAAGACTCCAATTTGAAATTTCTCAGATCTCTTCCAAAGGAATGGAAACCAATGACAGTCTCATTGAGAAACTCACAGGATTATAAGGAGTTTACTTTAGAGAGACTGTATGGCATTCTGAAAACCTATGAGCTTGAGATAGAGCAGGATGAAAGAATGGAGAGAGGAAAGAAGAAAGGAGGATCCATTGCACTAGTTGCTGATCTGGAAAAGGAGAAGGAAGTGAAGATGGAAGCTGTGGAATCAACTTCAAAGGTCTGTGAAAGCAAGGGTAAGGGGCTAGCTACAGAAAATGAAGATTCATTGAGCCAAGATGACATGGAGGACATTGATGTGCACCTAGCATTCCTTTCAAGAAAATTTGCCAAGCTCAAGTTCAAAAAGAACTTTGGAGCAGCCAAGCCAAATAGAAACATGGTGGATAAATCAAAATTCAAATGTTTCAAATGTGGCTTGGCAGGGCATTTTGCAAATGAGTGTAGAAAGTCAGATTCCAGTAAGAAAAGATTTGAGTCTGTAGATTACAAGCAAAAATACTTTGATCTACTCAAACAAAAGGAAAGGGCTTTTATTACACTAGAGAATGACTGGGCAGCTGATGGCTTGGATGAAGATGAAGATGTCAGCTATGTCAATCTAGCCCTTATGGCCAAGTCTGATGAAACAGAGACAAGTTCCTCTAGCAATCTGGTAATCACTACAAACCTTGCACATTTATCTAAAGCTGAGTGTAATGATGCCATAAATGACATGTCTACAGAATTGTATCATTTGCGTGTTACACTTAAGTCCCTCACTAAAAAAAATGCTAAAATCAAAGAAAACAACTTGTTTTTAGGTGAGAGGAATAATGTGCTTGAGTCTCAGTTTGTTGAGTTTGAAAAACTAAAAATTGAGTGTAGGATTGCCAAGGAGGAATTAACTGAGTCCTTGAAAAAGGAAGAAATTTTAAAGAAGCAGCTCGATCGTGAACAAGAGGTGATTAAAGCATGGAAAACATCCAGAGATGTTCATGCTCAAATCACCAAGGTTCAAGGAATTGAGTCTTTTTATGATGAAGCCTGGAAAAAGAATAAGGAGAAACTAGAACCTATTTTGGTAGATGGGTTGCTGACAGATGTAGACTCGACGGATGATGAGGACTATCCATCGGATAACAAAAAGTGTTATCCGTCGAATGATAAAAATCCTCATCCGTCGGCTGTAAGCAAACCCATTAGCAAAGCCAAATTAACCAAGCTAAATGATAAGTATGGGTCTGTTTCCAAGAACTTTGTTTCAGGAGAGTCAAGTCAAGCTAAGAAAGGGAAAAAGGCTAATGTTGGTCACATGACTGTCAAACAGTTAAGTGACAGTTAAGTTTCAACCTAATCAAAATGGGAAGTTTGATGCTAAAGCAGATGAAGGAATTTTTGTTGGATATGTTGTTGGTAAAGCATATAGAGTCTACAATCTAAGAACCAACATTGTTGTTGAATCTATACATGATGTGTTTGATGATAAAAAGATTGAAGGACTAAAAGATGGAGATTACCATGAAAGCCTTAAATTCGACAATGTTGAGATGGTCAGTGATGAAAGTGATGATGAGAGTGATCAAGAAACAGTGTATAAGGATAATGCAGACAAATTTACCACCAATGAAGCACATAACTCAACATTCCGTCGAGTTACATAATGTTTCATCCATCGGAAGGCAATCTGTGTTATCCGTCGAAAGACAACCTGCCTCATCCGTCGGTACTCAAAATTCACCATCCGTCGGGTTATCTAAAGGAGTAGGAAATCAAGGAAGGTCACCTATAGAAAGTACCCCTTTCTCAAATCAAAGATCCACAAACTCAGGGGGAGTTTCTAGCAATCAAAACTCAATCACACATCAAGACAACATTGAGGTCTCCTCATCTCGAGCTAATCTACCTCAACCAAGGAAATGGACAAAAGATCACCCCTTTGAACTGATTATTGGTGATGTTTCTTCTAGAGTTCAAACCAGGAGAGCAACTCAAGAAGAATATCTATACAGCAGCTTTCTGTCAAAGGAAGAACCAAAGAAGGTAAAAGAAACCTTGTTAGATCCTAATTGGATTTTAGCTATGCAGGAGGAGCTAAACCAATTTGAAAGGAATAAAGTATGGAAGCTGGTACCCAAGCCTAAAGGAAAGAATCCAATAGACACCAAATGGGTATTCAGAAATAAGATGGATGAAAATGACATAGTAGTAAGGAACAAAGCCAGAATGGTTGCTAAAGGCTATTGCCAGCAAGAAGGAATATATTTTGATGAAAAATTTGCTCCTGTTGCAAGACTTGAAGCCATCAGAATCTTCTTAGCCTATGCAGCCCATGCCAATTTCAAGGTCTATCCAATGGATGTCAAAAGTGCCTTTCTGAATGGAGATTTGGGGGAAGAAGTGTATGTTAGTCAACCTCCTGGCTTTGAAGATCCAAATTTTCCAGAGTATGTCTATTATCTACTGAAAGCACTTTATGGACTGAAGCAAGAACCTAGAGCCTGGTATGAAACTTTATCAAAGTTCCTTTTGGAAAATCACTTCACAAGAGGTACTGTAGATAAAACTTTATTTTTTAGAAATGTTAATGGCTCTAGCATACTTGTTCAAATTTATGTAGATGATATTATCTTTGGCTCTACAGATGAGAAACTTTGTAAAAAGTTTGCCAAACTGATGCAAGGTAAGTATGAAATGAGTATGATGGGAGAACTAACTTACTTTCTTGGTTTACAAGTTAAGCAAGTTAGTGATGGAATATTCATTAGTCAAACTAAATATATTTTTGATCTTTTAAAGAAGTTTGATCTAATGGATTGTACATCTGCAAAAACTCACATGGCCACTTGCAACTAAGCTTGAACTAAACACTACTGAAAAGTCTGTGGATATTTCAAGCTATAGAGGCATGGTTGGCTCACTTCTGTACTTAACAACTAGTAGGCCAGTTATAATGTTTGCTACATGTTTATGTGCTAGATTTCAGGCTGATCCTAGAGAGTCTCACTTGATAGCTATTAAGAGAATTTTCAGATATCTCAAAGGAACACCAAAACTTGGCATTTGGTATCCTAGAGATTCTGGTTTTGATCTAACTGGTTATTCAGATGCAGACTATGCAGGTTGCAGAATTGACAGAAAAAGCATAACAGGAACTTGTCAATTTCTAGGAAACAAGCTTGTGTCCTGGTTCTGTAAAAAGCAAAATTTAGTTTCTACTTCTACAGCTGAAGCTGAATATATTGCTGCTGGCAGTTGCTGTGCACAGATTTTATGGATGAAAAATCAATTGCTAGACTATGGTTTGCAAGTTGAGAGGATTCCTATTTTCTGTGATAACACAAGTGCAATTGCCATCACTGAAAATCCAGTGCAACATTCAAGGACAAAGCACATAGATATCAAGTACCATTTCATAAGGGAACATGTAATGAATGGTACTGTAGAGTTACATTTTGTTCCAAGTGAGAAGCAACTTACAGATATTTTTACCAAGCCACTGGATGAATCCACCTTTTCTAGGTTGGTAAGTGAGTTAGGTATGCTTAATTACTCTTGAATTTATCTGAGTTATTTTGCAAGTTGAAAAGTAGCCAGAAATTTAACTGATTTTTTAGTAATGAATGAAATTTTGGCTAAGTCAAAATTTGCATCTCGACGGATGACCATTATCCATCGAGTTGAGTCATCCGTCGATATACAATGTGCAAATAAAAATCAATTATTTTTCTGGAATCTTTTAAAACTAGACGGATAACAGTTTATCCTCATCCGTCGAAGTGTCTAAATCTTATCCGTTAATTCCCTGCACATTATCCATCGAGTATACTTACAGTTTGTAAGCATTACACAACGGATAATGAGTGGAATTTTTACAGTTTATTTTTAAAACGGCTAATTTAGGCAATTTCTATTGGGTAATTTACTTCTCTTTGTTATTTTTATCCGTTATTTTTGAGCAAAATATAAAAGCTTATTTGATTCTAATCATTTTCTTTTATCATTCTCAAATTCAACTGTGTTTATTTCATTCTCTCTCAAGCAAAAATCCTCTTTCTCTTCAAGCTTTAATTCTCTAACAATGGCACCCGTAGTAAAGATCATGTTACAGACTGGGTTCATCAATGAGAAGAACAACTTCACTGCTTTGGTCAATAAGGGTATCGAGCAATTAGAAGACTATCACAGGATGATGGAATTCGTGAAAAACTGTAAACTAAGATATGCCATGCTGGAATCACCCACAATTTACTGTGAAGTTGTTGAAGAGATGTGGACAACAGCAATCTATAACTCTACTGACAAAACCATCACTCTAACTATCAAAGGTAATGAGTTCTGTATCAATAGTGATGTAATAAAAGCAGTTTCAAGATTCCTGATGATAATGTAACTGCACCACACACCAAAAGGATGTGGCTATTGAACAAAGCTCTCATCCAAGAGCACATGCCAAGAGGGTTAGGGACACAAGCTCCCCCCAAACTTACACTAGAAAGAAGAAACCCAAAACAACTGGGGATGCACAGGGCACACACACAGTGCAAACTGGTGCTAAAGACACAGTCCCTGCAGCTTCTCAAATTCAGATTGATGTGGCTCTAACAAATGTGGAGTCACAGCCAAAATCTCTCGTTATAGAAGCCATTGAAACACCATACTCACCAACTAACTCACTGGAAGTGGACATGATAAACACTTCAATTCCTAATTGAAAGATAATTTCAGAAACATTATAAAGCTGTAATTGATAACATTTCCTTGGATGCTGACACTTTGACTCACCCTGTTCCAGCCTATCAATTGTTGGCTGCTCAGGGCAATGTGGAGGCAGAACAAACTTTGAATTTAGTGCACACCACAGAATCTCTTCAAAGAGATAAAGCTGCTGTTAACAGGATGCCTTCTCAAGCTGGAGAGCCATCTGAAGAATTTGGAGTAAATTCTAATGATGATGACTCTGGTTCTTTGGATGGAAGCATGAACTTAAGGGGAGCTGAAGGCCCAAGTTCTGCTTTAAGTTTACCTGAATGGGCATGGGCAAAGGAATCTACACCAGGACAATTTGAGGTGTCTTTGGTCAAACAAGTAATGGCTATTCAACAGGCCCTTCAGGAAACTTCAGATGCTGGTTCCAAGGCTGTTCTTCAAGCTCACCTAGATTCTCTACATCTAATGAAGATCCAGCACTTAAGACAGAATCTCAGTGTGGATGAATTGAAAAGAGATATAGCCGACTTGAAGACCTATAACTCTGAGAAGCTGGATTCAGTAATGCCATATGGTACCATGCAAGATCTACTACTAAGATTGATGAGAAAATCAAGCTCTGAAAAGAAGCTAGCCAAACTGGAAAACAGAGTTCAAGTTATTGAAGATTCAGTGGCTATTCTTCTTCAAAATCAACAGACTCAGACAAATCTTCTCATGCAACTGACTAAAGCACAAGGCCTAACTCCTCAACTTGATGATAACAAAAAAAGGGAGAGAGAATCAAGTAAGGGGGAGAAACTTCAAGTACAAATCAGCAAAGTAATTGTACCTTCAATTACTATCTCCAAGCCACCAGTTGCAGATGGTATCGATCTAATTAAAGCAGCAACAACAAATTTGAAAGTTGCTGAAAAAGGAAAGTTGAGTTTAATCAACTGGGATAAGATTGATGAGGAGATACAGAAAAAGTTTGAACTAGTCAAGGAGCCAGTTAAGTCAGCCATCCATCACTCTCATGGCAAGCCAATCAGTGTGAATGAGATGAGCATGAACTATCTGGAGAAAGGACAATCTTCCTGCATTAAATCACAAAAGGCTGAAATAATTCTCAAACCAAGGGCAAATTATCCAAAGTCATCTTTGAAGAATCCCTTGGACACTGTGTATGAAACATCCAAGCGTGATGAAAAGAAGCTTCTGTCAAGATCCATTGTCTTCTATAAAGATCCAGCTGATTCAGCCTCAAAAAGGAGAATTGCTAAGATATTCAGAAATGGAAAGGAAATTTGTGTGGTAGCTGGACATCCACAGTTTGCTCAAGCAAAGAAAGAAGAAAAAGCCAGATTAAAGCAGGAAAAGAGGCAAGCTTCTCTAGATACAAAGAAGTCTGAACAAAAGAAAGAACAGATTGCTATCTTGGCCAAGCTACAGGCTGTAAACTCTTCTCAACAAATTCCCTCTCAACCATCTGAAGCTGCTGAATCAAAGAAGAAGATTGAAGAACAGAAGAAATCCCCAAGAAAGAAAGAACTGGCTAGAAGAACAAAAAGGAAACTGGATGTTGTTGACAAGGAATTGGAAGATCAATTTCCTAAGGAATCCACTCAAGCTAAAACTCAAGCATCAAAGTCCTCTGTGGTATTTGAAGACATAAGGGTGGTGGACCCCTACAGTGTAATATCCCATATTTTCAGATATTATTATTATAATTATTTGGAATTAATATGTGATTTTTATGTGAATTTTTGTGAATTATATGATAAGTGGAATTGATGTTTGGGTGTTTATATGTGATATTCCTTGAGTGTTCTAATTTTTATATGTTCAGAATAAAATATTGATAATTGTGATATTTTTCTGGTAATTTTTGGAGTGTTATATGATTTTATAATGATTTATGTATTATTAACTATTTTCTGAATAATTACCAAAATTATTTTATAAAGCCGGGAATCATCCGACTTCAACCGTTTTTACGTTTTTACAACCCGAAACTCTTCCGAAAACTCCTTCCTAACCTAATCTGGTAATTCCGGACATTTTCCGTGTTTTGACTTTTTCAATCCGGATTACGGTTTGACCCGTGCGCGGCCCGGCGCAAGATTTTCGATACGATAGTTATTTCGGTAATCGACAAAAACCCGTATTTTCGAGAGACGGGATATTTTTATGTTATTTTCGTATATAGTGTTTTATAAAAAGCTCGGTTTTGATAATTATCCAATTCTGGTATTGAATTGTATCGTTTTTATAGTTACTTAGCGACTAAGTAACTAATTTAACGATCCAAAACGATCCAGAACGATCCAATATTCCATAAATATAAATAGCCTATTTCTTATTTCGTTTATTCCGTTTATTCATTTGCAACCAGTTAAAACACCGTAAATACAGAGAAAAACCCGAGAAACCGATACGTTCCCGAGAATCAAACACACGAACGAAGGCGTTATCGAACTCCGATTCGGGCGTGCAGCATATCAAAACGAAGCTATCGAAATCTTCTTTTTGAATCAATCATCAGTTTCTTTCCAGAAATCATGGTAATTTTCTTATTTAATTATTTATATTCGAATTATTTGATAATTAAATTATGAAAATTTGTTCTTGATGTTGTTGATGTGATTTGATGCTTCCATGTTGTAGAGCATATTTTTCTGGTCGATTTGGTATATTATACTTCAAAAATAGAGTTCAATATCATATAGAAATTGAGGTTTAATTTTCTGAAAATTCTTTGAATATGTGTTCTTGGTGTTCTTGAAAAGTTCTGAGAATCAAACCCAAATTTGAGGGTGATGCAGACTTCAGAATTTGAAGTATGAGTAACCAAAATGTTCAGATTTTCATGTTCTTTCTGTTTATGCCCTCAAATCATTCAAACGACTAGTGATTTGGAAATTCGTAATTTTAGGGTTTTATTCGGAAATTAGGGCTTTCTGATTCGTGTATTTGCTGTTGATTTTGAATATAGGAATGTGTTTGTATGATTCTCAGCATTGTTTTGAGATATTGTTTGTTGAATTTGGTTGTCAAATATGCGTATTGTAATTTTCCGACTGTGTCGCCGGTTTTAATGGAGTCGAAGCCGGATTCTTCGATATGGTTGTTGTCAGTTATTGTGGTTAATGTTTCTGAAACTCTGAGTTGATGTTAAATGATTTGGGACTTGAAACCATGAAAAACGAAATCGTTTTTGGCTGTAATCCGACTCGCCGGAGTCCGGCGAACCCGCCGGAAACTGGGTTCATTCCCAGAATCCGGGCGGCGTTCAAGCCCGACCCGGGGAGTTCTTTAAGACCCGGTTGGGTTTAATCCTGACCCGGGTTTGATCTTCAGTTCCCCAAAATTTTATTTTAGAACCTGTTTCTGCATTTTAGTTTTAAAAATAATTCAAAATCCTATTTATAATTTCTGAAAATTCATTTTTATTTTAAAAATCATTATTTTAATTCTGAAAATTTATTTTCAATTTAAAAATAAATCCAAATTATTTAATTAATTTTAGTTGATAATTAATTATTTAATTATTCAATTAATTTAAATATTAATTGATTAATTAATTTAATTAGTTATTAATTAATTTTAATTGGTTATTTAATTAGATTTAATTATTTATTTTTATTTAAAAATTTCTGAAAAATAGTTTCGAGCTTTAAAATATTATTTTAAATTATTTTCCAGGCTCGATAAATCTTATAAAATTATTTTAGGGTGTTCGAGCCCTAATATTTAATTATTTAATGATTCGGAGATTGTTTTTATTCCGAAAAATGTTCAAAAATTCATATTAAATAAACCGTTTGTCCGTTTAATACGAAACGAACGCGTACAAACTCAGAAAAATATTCTGCTTTCAATAAAAATACTTTCGAGACCCAAATCCTTTTGTTTCGAAAGGTCGTTTGTTTTACGAATCATTCCAAGTCGATTATTGATCGATAAATCATATTTTTGACCCAATTTCAGTTTTAAACGTACCGAGTCCTGTGTTATATGAGTTATGTGATACGTGGATTATGTGATTACGTGCTATGTGAATTACGTACGTTCGTGGGTTAAGAGTCCTGTGTTTGACTGTCTTATTTATGTGTGGGCTATCGTATGGGTAGACGATAGGCTTTTGACGCGTAGTTCATCGAGTGATTATCGATTAGACAATTAAAGCTATATCTTTTAATTATAGATGCGGATCTCTCGAGTTGATCGGGATAAGACGTTGGATAAAGAATGAGATGGAATGGTATTGGGTAGCTGACTTCTAGTAATCGCAGGAGCAGCATATCAGTAAAGTGTTGGAAGGGAAGACGATGATGTTTTGAGACAGAATGTCAGAATTGATGCGTGTTTGCGAGTGTGACTAACTGCTAAAAACCCAAAGGCAAGTACCCTAACCTCACTTATCATTCAAGTGACGTTTAATTCGATTCATATTATGCAAGTATCCCTATCATCAATTATTGTTCAAGTGATATTTATTTTGAATCGTATCATGCAAGTATTGCTTTCCCTATTCTCAGTTTAGAATCGATAAATGTTTTACATATCGCTGAATTAAATAATTCTGTTTATGCAAGTATTCTTCAGCTATTCTATGTTCAGAGTAGCTAAATGATTTTACTTATCCAATTATCGGATTTATAAATTTTGTGGATTTTGAGAAAGATGACGTTGTTTTGGTTTTTCTGCCCAAGTAAATGGGGGAATAAAAGTTTTAAGGGTGTCGAGTATTATGACCCCTCTCAATAAAATGTTTTTAAGATTGGATGGTTGCGTAAGAGGCCGTGGCGGCGGTCCAGTGTGAGCTATGTGTTATATAGGATATAACACCTTGCTAGGCCGATATGTGCCTTGGGTGCCCCTTTGTTTAGTTGGATATGCTTCGGCATACCGGTGTTGCTCCGCGGCTGATCACCGGCGGCAACACACCGTCGTTCGAGGATTCCAATCTAAATTATGATATTGTTTTGATATTCATAGAATAAATGATTTATCAACTGATTCTGTTTTGGATTAAAAGTACTGATTCTGTTTTAGATTAAAAATACTGATTCTGTTTTGGATTAAAGTGAATTGTGGTTTTGATTCAGTTTCTTATTTTTGCTGATACTTACGTTGTTGTTAAATATCAAAGGTGGTATTAGTATAGATGATTGATGTTGACTTCAGTATGGAATGTTGTGAGCATCAAAGTTCGTATTTATACCTAATTTGATATAACAACAAAATAAGTATTAATTTCAAGAGTTCGGTTTTGAGTAAAGTTTATGATTCATTCCATGATCATTGCTTCTTGTTGTTGTTGTTTACGATATTTCCGTAAACACTATTTTACGAGCTTTGCTCTCGTCAAGATTCAAAGTATTGCTGAAGCCTTTCGCTGGAAAGTATCAAAAAGAGTTTTATGATTCAGCAATTATGATTTGATTTTAAAAATGTTCTGCGCTTATGCAGATGTCCATTTTATATCAAAACGACCCTATATATGCTATAATTAACTTGCTGAGCATTTCTTTCGCTCATACTTGCCTGTTTTTAAATTTAACCTCCAGTGAGGATTAGCTTGCGCTGTTTAGCTACATAATTCGAGGAAACAAAGAAGAAGCTTTTGGAAGGTGGTTGGTCCAGGGTTTGCGGACTAGTGTAAGTTTTATTGTATAAAATTGTTTATATTATATTATATTATATTATAGTTTTGTATTTTATTTGGGCCTAGTATACTTCATTTCGAAGTTATACTAGTGGGTTTAGTTTTGAGTTTGAGATTTGTTGAACAGAGTTTTAAAAGAAAGTGAAAAATTATTTGTGGAATTTTGATTTCTTGTTTCTAGAACTGTAACCTTGAAAGATCTTGGATTAGTTGGGGTCATAAATGATAAATATCTTCCGCTGGCATTTATTATTTGATTTAACAGGTTATTTTGGATTGAGGTTTCATCGTGACGACCAAATCCCCTGACCCCGGATTTGGGGGTGTGACAGGTTGGTATCAGAGCTGAGGTTATAGTAAACTAGAAACGAGAGTATGTAGGAGTGTGTATAGCTATATGAGGACGTTTGAGCTCATATCGAGTTCCTGTTGGACTATTGGATATAGTACCAACGAATAAGTTAAGATAAGGCAAATTTGTTTGAGATGGTTATGCTAAGCCGGATGGAACTCCTGGCAGTTGCAAAACTTCTATGGTGGAATCTTTCGAGGCTACTACGATTTGACGACGATGAAGATTATCGATATCCTTGGAACATGAAGGAGCGTCTAGAATCAGAGGGCGAGTCAACTGAAGAGTTCAAATTGAAGATAAATATTAAGACTTTGGCAATACCTTCTCTTTCTATAATTTCTTTTGGCTTCTCTCAGAAAGGGGTATCTGTTAGAGGATATATTCCATAACACTCGTTTAATCATTTTGTTACAGAATCTTATTTTCTGGATTTTATTTTTCTCCAGAAATATCATCTTTGAAATCTTTTCAGTTTTATTCATTTGATTTTCAATTCCGTTGATATTCTTTTATTCTGACTGAGATGAACAACCCTAACTGTAGGGGACACAAGGTATACCTGTCTGTGTGATAGGGGTTGGATGGGACGCCATCACTTGTGTGTGTTGTGAATACATGAAGGTTAACAACCTTTAGTAGTGTCTTAATTTGGACACGCAATACCAAGTTCGTTTGATCATATTGATCTCTCAGTTATTCTTTTATTTCAACAACACTTTTTTTCTCAAATTCAGATTTTGGTTCCGTCATGGTGTCAAAGTCTCTTCTTTTTGAAATTCTATGATTTTATCATTCCAAATATTCGAAGGTATACCAATCAAGTTAAGTTGAGTATCCTGTTCAAGTCAAAGTAAGGCGATGTGATGAAATTACGAAGGACGACAGTGGACTGCAATGCGATTAAAATATTAGTGGCATATACCGAAGTCAATCTGTTTCTTTATTTCTCTCTTTATCTGTCTTTATTTTCTTCTCTCTATCTTTCTTTCTATTCTTCTTTCTCGCAATCGGTAAAAATGATTCTATTGAGAAATTGGTCAAAGGATGTGGATGAAACAATGTTGCAGAGTGAAACTCTCGTGGTAACTGTTTGGGTATAGGGAATTGCAGTGTTATCGGAAATTTTAAGAAAAGTTACATATGTAAGATTGGGAAGTTGGCTAGAAGATCCCTAGTGCTCTCTTCTGCTGATTCCGAGGACGGAATCCTTATAAGGAGGGTAGATTGTAATATCCCATATTTTCAGATATTATTATTATAATTATTTGGAATTAATATGTGATTTTTATGTGAATTTTTGTGAATTATATGATAAGTGGAATTGATGTTTGGGTGTTTATATGTGATATTCCTTGAGTGTTCTAATTTTTATATGTTCAGAATAAAATATTGATAATTGTGATATTTTTCTGGTAATTTTTGGAGTGTTATATGATTTTATAATGATTTATGTATTATTAACTATTTTCTGAATAATTACCAAAATTATTTTATAAAGCCGGGAATCATCCGACTTCAACCGTTTTTACGTTTTTACAACCCGAAACTCTTCCGAAAACTCCTTCCTAACCTAATCTGGTAATTCCGGACATTTTCTGTGTTTTGACTTTTTCAATCCGGATTACGGTTTGACCCGTGCGCGGCCCGGCGCAAGATTTTCGATACGATAGTTATTTCGGTAATCGACAAAAACCCGTATTTTCGAGAGACGGGATATTTTTATGTTATTTTCGTATATAGTGTTTTATAAAAAGCTCGGTTTTGATAATTATCCAATTCTGGTATTGAATTGTATCGTTTTTATAGTTACTTAGCGACTAAGTAACTAATTTAACGATCCAAAACGATCCAGAACGATCCAATATTCCATAAATATAAATAGCCTATTTCTTATTTCGTTTATTCCGTTTATTCATTTGCAACCAGTTAAAACACCGTAAATACAGAGAAAAACCCGAGAAACCGATACGTTCCCGAGAATCAAACACACGAACGAAGGCGTTATCAAACTCCGATTCGGGCGTGCAGCATATCAAAACGAAGCTATCGAAATCTTCTTTTTGAATCAATCATCAGTTTCTTTCCAGAAATCATGGTAATTTTCTTATTTAATTATTTATATTCGAATTATTTGATAATTAAATTATGAAAATTTGTTCTTGATGTTGTTGATGTGATTTGATGCTTCCATGTTGTAGAGCATATTTTTCTGGTCGATTTGGTATATTATACTTCAAAAATAGAGTTCAATATCATATAGAAATTGAGGTTTAATTTTCTGAAAATTCTTTGAATATGTGTTCTTGGTGTTCTTGAAAAGTTCTGAGAATCAAACCCAAATTTGAGGGTGATGCAGACTTCAGAATTTGAAGTATGAGTAACCAAAATGTTCAGATTTTCATGTTCTTTCTGTTTATGCCCTCAAATCATTCAAACGACTAGTGATTTGGAAATTCGTAATTTTAGGGTTTTATTCGGAAATTAGGGCTTTCTGATTCGTGTATTTGCTGTTGATTTTGAATATAGGAATGTGTTTGTATGATTCTCAGCATTGTTTTGAGATATTGTTTGTTGAATTTGGTTGTCAAATATGCGTATTGTAATTTTCCGACTGTGTCGCCGGTTTTAATGGAGTCGAAGCCGGATTCTTCGATATGGTTGTTGTCAGTTATTGTGGTTAATGTTTCTGAAACTCTGAGTTGATGTTAAATGATTTGGGACTTGAAACCATGAAAAACGAAATCGTTTTTGGCTGTAATCCGACTCGCCGGAGTCCGGCGAACCCGCCGGAAACTGGGTTCATTCCCAGAATCCGGGCGGCGTTCAAGCCCGACCCGGGGAGTTCTTTAAGACCCGGTTGGGTTTAATCCTGACCCGGGTTTGATCTTCAGTTCCCCAAAATTTTATTTTAGAACCTGTTTCTGCATTTTAGTTTTAAAAATAATTCAAAATCCTATTTATAATTTCTGAAAATTCATTTTTATTTTAAAAATCATTATTTTAATTCTGAAAATTTATTTTTAATTTAAAAATAAATCCAAATTATTTAATTAATTTTAGTTGATAATTAATTATTTAATTATTCAATTAATTTAAATATTAATTGATTAATTAATTTAATTAGTTATTAATTAATTTTAATTGGTTATTTAATTAGATTTAATTATTTATTTTGATTTAAAAATTTCTGAAAAATAGTTTCGAGCTTTAAAATATTATTTTAAATTATTTTCCAGGCTCGATAAATCTTATAAAATTATTTTAGGGTGTTCGAGCCCTAATATTTAATTATTAAATGATTCGGAGATTGTTTTTATTCCGAAAAATGTTCAAAAATTCATATTAAATAAACCGTTTGTCCGTTTAATACGAAACGAACGCGTACAAACTCAGAAAAATATTCTGCTTTCAATAAAAATACTTTCGAGACCCAAATCCTTTTGTTTCGAAAGGTCGTTTGTTTTACGAATCATTCCAAGTCGATTATTGATCGATAAATCATATTTTTGACCCAATTTCAGTTTTAAACGTACCGAGTCCTGTGTTATATGAGTTATGTGATACGTGGATTATGTGATTACGTGCTATGTGAATTACGTACGTTCGTGGGTTAAGAGTCCTGTGTTTGACTGTCTTATTTATGTGTGGGCTATCGTATGGGTAGACGATAGGCTTTTGACGCGTAGTTCATCGAGTGATTATCGATTAGACAATTAAAGCTATATCTTTTAATTATAGATGCAGATCTCTCGAGTTGATCGGGATAAGACGTTGGATAAAGAATGAGATGGAATGGTATTGGGTAGCTGACTTCTAGTAATCGCAGGAGCAGCATATCAGTAAAGTGTTGGAAGGGAAGACGATGATGTTTTGAGACAGAATGTCAGAATTGATGCGTGTTTGCGAGTGTGACTAACTGCTAAAAACCCAAAGGCAAGTACCCTAACCTCACTTATCATTCAAGTGACGTTTAATTCGATTCATATTATGCAAGTATCCCTATCATCAATTATTGTTCAAGTGATATTTATTTTGAATCGTATCATGCAAGTATTGCTTTCCCTATTCTCAGTTTAGAATCGATAAATGTTTTACATATCGCTGAATTAAATAATTCTGTTTATGCAAGTATTCTTCAGCTATTCTATGTTCAGAGTAGCTAAATGATTTTACTTATCCAATTATCGGATTTATAAATTTTGTGGATTTTGAGAAAGATGACGTTGTTTTGGTTTTTCTGCCCAAGTAAATGGGGGAATAAAAGTTTTAAGGGTGTCGAGTATTATGACCCCTCTCAATAAAATGTTTTTAAGATTGGATGGTTGCGTAAGAGGCCGTGGCGGCGGTCCAGTGTGAGCTATGTGTTATACAGGATATAACACCTTGCTAGGCCGATATGTGCCTTGGGTGCCCCTTTGTTTAGTTGGATATGCTTCGGCATACCGGTGTTGCTCCGCGGCTGATCACCGGCGGCAACACACCGTCGTTCGAGGATTCCAATCTAAATTATGATATTGTTTTGATATTCATAGAATAAATGATTTATCAACTAATTCTGTTTTGGATTAAAAGTACTGATTCTGTTTTAGATTAAAAATACTGATTCTGTTTTGGATTAAAGTGAATTGTGGTTTTGATTCAGTTTCTTATTTTTGCTGATACTTACGTTGTTGTTAAATATCAAAGGTGGTATTAGTATAGATGATTGATGTTGACTTCAGTATGGAATGTTGTGAGCATCAAAGTTCGTATTTATATCTAATTTGATATAACAACAAAATAAGTATTAATTTCAAGAGTTCGGTTTTGAGTAAAGTTTATGATTCATTCCATGATCATTGCTTCTTGTTGTTGTTGTTTACGATATTTCCGTAAACACTGTTTTACGAGCTTTGCTCTCGTCAAGATTCAAAGTATTGCTGAAGCCTTTCGCTGGAAAGTATCAAAAAGAGTTTTATGATTCAGCAATTATGATTTGATTTTAAAAATGTTCTGCGCTTATGCAGATGTCCATTTTATATCAAAACGACCCTATATATGCTATAATTAACTTGCTGAGCATTTCTTTCGCTCATACTTGCCTGTTTTTAAATTTAACCTCCAGTGAGGATTAGCTTGCGCTGTTTAGCTGCATAATTCGAGGAAACAAAGAAGAAGCTTTTGGAAGGTGGTTGGTCCAGGGTTTGCGGACTAGTGTAAGTTTTATTGTATAAAATTGTTTATATTATATTATATTATATTATAGTTTTGTATTTTATTTGGGCCTAGTATACTTCATTTCGAAGTTATACTAGTGGGTTTAGTTTTGAGTTTGAGATTTGTTGAACAGAGTTTTAAAAGAAAGTGAAAAATTATTTGTGGAATTTTGATTTCTTGTTTCTAGAACTGTAACCTTAAAAGATCTTGGATTAGTTGGGGTCATAAATGATAAATATCTTCCGCTGGCATTTATTATTTGATTTAACAGGTTATTTTGGATTGAGGTTTCATCGTGACGACCAAATCCCCTGACCCCGGATTTGGGGGCGTGACATACAGGAACATACATGGAGAGCCTATTGTGCCAAAGGATGAGCCAATAGAGTGGGATAAATTACCAATTCCTGACTTCAACTTGCCAATTCTTACTAAGCCAAGAAGGACAAAATCAAGGGCAGTCAAGAAAGTGAAGCTGTCACCTCTCAAATCCAAGTCAGTAGTCAAAGCTCAACCCAAGGTCAACAGGGGAGACTACTTGTACTTGTGTGGCATCAAAGAATTCTCAGATCTAAACCTTTATCTGGATGAACTGGATGAAGTAAAGACAATTGATGCATACAGAAACCTACCTGAAAGGTTGGTGTTCAAGTACAAAGGAGGAAGGGAGATGTAGTGGCCTCTTCACAGGATACTTCAAGAAAGCCAAGCTGTGTTGATCAAAGTCTATTCATCCTTCATGAAAAACTTTGGGTTCAATGTAACTACAAGAAGACTAGTATTGAAGATGATTGAAGAGCTAAGGAGTGCTAGAGCTAAAGATGCACTCCCAAACACTCTAATCATCCCATACACAGGGAGAAGAGTGCATCTAAGGCCCTACTGGCTGATGGAATTCATGGATGACAAGGGTGTGAGAAGATTCTTCAGACTAGAAGACCAATTGAGTATCTCTAGGAATGAGACTCTCTTGGAGATGCAAGAAATGCTAGATCTCTCAGAATCTGATGAACTAGAATTCCACAGGCAGCTCCAGAATCAAATTGAAGAAAACAACAGAAAGCTTGGAAGAAGATCCAGACCTTCAAGAAACTAGAAAAACCTGCTCAGGCTAGAGGAGCATCTTGAATTGACTGTGAGCCAAACCTTGTACATTTTGTTTAATTGAAGCACTTTCAGTTTTATCTACTTATCTTTAAAGATATATTTTTAAGATGTTTTGTTATTATCAAGTATCTCTGAATTTATGGCTACAATTCCAGTAGACATAAATTGGGGGAGATTGTTGTGAATATATTGTGTACTTGATGATCAACTAAACAAAACATCTAAGTAGATTTTACTTAGTGAAATAATGTAGCACTCGATGGATAAGAATTATAGTCCCGACGGATAACTCATTATAGTCCCGACGAATGATTAACTTATTATCCATCAAGTGAGTAGCTTATGTAATAATAAATTTGTAGCACAGTGATGTATGCACCTTTGTATAGAATCTGTAGTAGCATATAAGTCATGTTGACTTTAACTAGATATGCAGAATAGGTTGATTAATTGTAAATAAGTAATGTCTTGTAATTCTGTATAAGTGAAATGAAGTCAAGTGCCAAAATAGCTACCAACGGATGATTAACAAAGTCTTCGACGGATGATCAAATGACTATCAACGGATGTTTAACATAGCAGTCGACGGATGATCAATCAAGTCATCGACGGATGATCTGAAAGTCGACGGATGATCATATCAAGAATTCAAACATCAGTTGAACAGTGAAAGTTGACACACAGCCGTCGAGTTGGATACAAACACATTGTGGAAGCCCATTAACTGGGTAATAGAGGACAAAAAGCAGCAAAGATTAAGACTGTTAGATTTTATATTTGTTCAGTCTTTTTGACTTTGTAATCTTGGTATTATATAAACCAAGAGAGTAGCAAATAGAAAAGTAACTGAGATAGGTGAGAAACACAAAAATAGAGAAATCTTTGTAAGCATAATCTTTAGCATTTCCTGTTTTCTCATCAGTTCAATTTGTAAGCAGCTGTGGGTATTTCTACACACAGAGTCCTCTTAATGTATTATATATATCTCTGGTGGAATTGTTTAAACCCACCATAAAGTTATTAAAGACTCTTGTTTTTAATTACTTGTGTTTTGATTCATTCAAGTTTATATTCCGCATTGTGCTAATCAAAACAAATATATCTATAATCGAGTTGAACATTTTTATTTCAAGAAAAAGGTTCAAGAATTCCATTCAACCCCCCTTCTGTAATTCTTGCTATATTGTTAAGGGAGTAACAAGAATGTGCTAAACATCGAAGTTAGTCAAGTAATTATTCCAGAAATTACTTTTCCTAAGCCACCAGTCTTGGACAACATTGATCTGATCCAGATAGCGGCTGCTAAGTTGAATTCAAAGTCAAATTTCACAAAGCTTGATGTTGTAGCAGCTGAAAAGGAATTATATGATAAATGGAAGAAGATTGATGAAGCAATTCAGAAGAAATTTGGTCCCATTGAGAAACCCTACAAGATCATTCATCACTTCTCTCAAGTTAAGCAAATTACTGTGAATGAATTCAGTCTAGATAACTTGGAAAAGGGCCAACCTTCATGCATAAAGTCTCCAAAAGCCAATATGGTTTTGAAGCCCAAAAGAAATTATCCAAAGTCCTCTGATAAAAATCCCTTGGATCTTATGTTTGAGACTCAAAAGCCAGATGAAAAGAAGCTGTTGGCAAGGTTCATTGCATTCTTCAAAGATCCAACTGACTCAGTATAAAAGAAAAGAATTGCCAAAATCTACAGGAATGGGAAAGAAATATGTGTGGTGGCTGGACACCCTCAGTATGCAGAAGCTAAAGAGGAAGAAAAATAAAGAATCTATCAAGAAAAGAAGCAGGCTACTTTAGAGGCTAAGAAGCTCAAACAGAAGAAAGAGCAAGCTGCTATAGTAGCCAAGCTTCAAGCTGTGAAAACCGCAACTGAGATTTCTGAGAAACAACCAGTAGTAGCTGAAGATTAGGATCAGAAAATGCACAAGGAACCTCAATAAAAAAGGAAGCTCAGATACAAGCTCCATTCCAAAAGAAGATTGGATTTCAATGATGATGAGATGGAAGATTACATTCCCAACCAGTCTACATCTACAACTCAAACATCCAAGCCCTCAGTGGTTCACAACACACACACACACTGATAACTATGTTTCTTCCCCGATCTTCTCCTCTCTCACTCAAACTCGAGCCCAGTCCACGTGGAAGATAATGTGTGGTTAAGCTGTGTTAGAAATATGTTGTAAACTTGATGATAAATTTAACAAAACACCTTAGTAGATTTTAACTTAGTGTTTTTGTAGCTCTCAACGGATGTTCTAATATAGTCTCGACGGATGACAATTTGACATCCATCGAGAGTGTAGCTTATGTAATAATAAGTCTTGTAGTACATTTCTGCAAATAACAATGTATTAGTTGAGTAGACAATGTAGGATTCTTTAAGTCATGTTGACTACTATATTGATATGTAAAATAGGTTGGCTATTGTAAATATAAGATGTCTTGTAATTCTACATAAGTGAAATAGAATCAAGTGACAGAAAGACTCCCGACAGATGATCTAAAAAGCCTCCCGACAGATAATCAACAAGGCTCCCGACGGATGATAATATTCAAAATAGCAGTTGACGGTGACAATACAGTCACATGCGTCAGGTGTTTGCAAATGGAATGTGGCAGCCTAATTGCAGGATTTAAAGAACAAAGAAGCATTACCATTTTCATGCAATTTATGAAGATATTTAAAGATGCTGGATAGAATAATGTAACAGCATGAAGTTATACTAGATTAAATTTATCTTATTATCTTGTCTTACTATCATGTAACTTGGTGATATATAAACCAAGTGTAGCAAGTAGAACATTAACCGAATAAGCATAATTTTCAGAGAGATTAGAAAAGGCTCTATCTGTTAAGAATCTCTTTGTAATTCTATAAGTTCTCTTATAAGCAGTTGTGTGCTATTCAAGCATCACAGAGTTCTCAACTTTATATATATCCCTGGTGGATAAGTTCAAATCCACCAGAAAGTTTTAAAGCTTTTTGTTTTATTACTTTGTGTTTTGATTTCTATTCTACTTTCATTCTGCACTTCTTGTGAAATCAAGCACTGCTATATATATATTAAGTAAGAACATTCTTAAAATTAGAAAAAGGATCCAGAATTATATTCAACCCCCCTTCTGTAATTCTTGTTGCATTGTTTGGGAATAACAAGCTGCTAGGCAGGAATTCTGCAAAACAAAACCGGAGGGGGGGCTGTGTCCCCGCGGAAACTCCGATGTGAGAATAAGAATGGGGTTTCTTGAAGAAGAAGAAGAAGAAGAAGAGGGAAGAAGGAGCTATTCAAAAATGTATGTATAATGGTGTGTGTATAGGTGTAGCAGACAATATTTTCTAACCCCAAAAACCCGTTTCTTGGGTCCTTTTATAGGCTCCCACATTTAGGGTTTTAGGGGTTTGTACCTCTTCATCCTAGCTCTTGATGATTTTTGGTTGGTGAATGATTGGATGGTTCAGATGGACCATGGGGCCCCGACTGTCCTTTTGTAACTGGGGTGTCCTGAGATTCTTACACATGGACGGCTGGGATATAGTTGTTCTATTTCTGGTAATATGAGACAGTTGACGTTTCTGTCATTTCCCACGTGTTCTGGGGGACACCCCGGTTTGGGCCTGGGGTGTTCTCTACTTGGGCTTTTATATCATTTTACTTAGGCCTGATTACTTATGGCCTATCATTTGCCTCCCACCACCTTATGCGGGTTTGCCCAGATGGGGGAGTAATGTTCTTTTCCGGAGTTTGTGTTCTGATTTATGTAACTTGCAGAAAAATTATGCATTTTCTGTGTTTTGTGGCCCCTGACCTTGGGTTGCTGCTGGGTATAAGTCCCCAGAGTTGTGTTTGGGTAGGCCCTTTGTTTTTGTAACTTGGAGAAAATTTTCAATTTTCTGTGATTTGTGGCCCCTAACCCTAGGGCGTTGTTGAATACAATTGTACGGGGTTTTGTTTGGGCATGCCCTTGGTTTTTGTGACTTGGAATTTTTTTTGCATTTCCTTGATTTGTGGCCCCTGACCCCGGGATGTTGTTGGGTACAAGTCCCCGGGGTTATGTTTGGGTAGGCCCTTTGTGTTTGAGACTTGGAATTTTTTTTATTTTCTTTGATTTGTTGCCCCAGACCTCGGGGTGTTGTTGGGTATAAGTCCCCGAGGTTGTGTTTGAGTAAGCCCTTTGTGTTTGTGACTTGGATTTTTTTTTTGCATTTTCTTTGATTTGTGGCCCCTGACCCCGGGGTGTTGTTGGGTACAAGTCCCCGGGGTTGTGTTTGCGTAGGTTCTTTGTTTGACTGTACAGTTATTTTGTCATTTTTTCGGGGTGTCAGGCAGGGTGGTCCAAACCGGGGTGGTCCCCCAGAACATGTGGAAAATGACAGAAATGTCAACTGTCTTATGTTACCATAAATGGAACAACTATATCCCATCCGTCCATATGTATGAATCTCAGGACACCCTAGTTGCAAAATGACAGTCGGAGCCCCATGGTCCATCTGTCCATCCGAACCATCCAATCACTCACCAACCAAGAATCATCAAGGGCTAGGATGAAGAGGTACAAACCCCTAAAACCCTAAATGTGGGAGCCTATAAAAGGACCCAAGAAAAGGGTTTTAGGGGTTAGAAAATATTGTATGCTACACCTATACACATATCACTATACATACATTTTTGAATAGCTTCTTATTCCCTCTTCTTCTTCAAGAAACCCCATTCTTATTCTAGCACCGGAGTTGCCGCGGGGACACATCCCCCCCTCTGGTTTTATTTTGCAGAAGCCCCTGCCTAGAAGCTTAACCACACATTATTAACCACGTGGAATGGGCTCGAGCTTGAGTGAGAGAGGAGAAGACCGGGGAAGAAACAGAGTTATCATTGGCGCTAGAAGAAGGGGCCGAACCTCCGTTGTAGTGGTGTCATTTCCAGTCATACCGTACAGTCTCAAGAATCAAGAAAACTTACACCCAAGTAAGGTTAACACCCTCACCTTCTTTTTAACCCACTTTCCATATTTTTCATTTCCTACGACTGTACACCTCATTGTATTCATTGTATTTGTGGTCCTTTTCCCCTATTCCGCTATGAAAAATGGCCACAAGGAAAAGTAAGACGTTAGTGTCGGGGACTGTTCAGCTCACCGTTGTCCCACCCAGGGATGGAGAAATGGAAGAGATAGAAGATGAGCCCCCCATAACTCGTGCTTCATCTCAGCTCCAGCCCGGAGACCAGAGGATAACCATTGAGAAAGTAGCCCATAAGTATGCAGAGACTTCTGCAAACCCTTGGGGGAGTATGACCCCGGAGCAGATTTAAATAGTTGTGAGTCTGTGGAAAGAAAAGAACCGTGAGCCTGAAACCCATCCAGGGGATCAGAAAGAACACTCCGGGGAATCTCGGGGTTCAGTCCTTGACCGTATTACAAAAAATTTGAAGAGGCTGCCAGAAGATGCCAGAGATGAAATTAGATTGGCTGCACTTCAGGATTGTATCTGAAAGGAAGAAGAGGCCAAGGTAAAATCCAACATTGAAAAAAGAATCCAAGAAGAGGAGGCAAAGATAAAAAAGAAGACACGTAGGGTACATGTCTCCTCAGACTTCGAGCCAGAAAAAGAATCTAAATAGGACAGATGGCTCGGGCTCTTCGTTACCTCAAGAGGAAGGTCGAGGGAGATATGGAAGTCAGGGCAGCGGCCACGCCATTCACTAGAAAACTAAAGTCTACCCCCAGAGAGCCCAGCCTTAAACACTTCAACATCGACTCTTTCGATGGACTTGCCGACCCCGAAGAGCACCTGAAATACTTCGAACAGATCTCGAATATCTAGTATTACAACGACCTCACCATCTGCCACTTCTTCGCATCAACATTAAAGGGGGGGGGCACATAAGTAGTTTAGCAGAATTCTCTCCTGAAGCATCAACTCCTGGAAGGACTTCCGAGAGATGTTTTTTAAGAGATTTCGGGCAAACCGCATGAACAAGCTCCAAATGTGCCACTTGGAAACCATTCAACACAGAAGCAGAGAAACACTACCTGAATTCATCAAGAGGTTTCGGGAAGCAGTTAACCAGCTCTCCAACCTTGAGGAAAAGGAAGTCGTTAATATCTTCCAAAGAAACCTCCACCCGGTTTCATGCGAGGGTTATGTCAAGGACTTGATCCATAAAGAACCCCAAATCCTTCCTTCAGCATACGCACTGGCCTCAAAGTTTATCAAGGAGAATGACTTTCTCACTTCCATGAAGATGAATAGGCGAATCCGGGACGATGATGAGTCTCCCAAGCGATGCTCCTCATATAAGAAAGAGAAAAGATTCAAGAAAGACAGACAGTCTAACTACATCCAGCAGTCTCAGGGAACCCCACCCCGAGACTACTACTCTAGACCCCAGAGAAATGAAAGGAAACTAAGCCCAAGAAAGAGCCTAAGCCAGAGCCTGAGTGGACACCCCTCAACAGACCCCGAGTTGAAATCTTAAGGGAAGTTAAAGGGAAACCCTTCTATTACCCTCCAAAGCCCTTGCTGGCACCTCTAGAGAATAGAGCACGCGATAAACACTGCGGGTATCACGAGGATCACGGCCACACTACCGAAAACTGCTTCTCCTTCAAAATGTTCATTGAAGAGCAGATCAAGAAGGGTAACATGAACCAGTACCTGCAAAGAAGGCCAAGTGACAAGGACAAGGCCACGAACAGTGGCAAACATGTAGTCAACATGATCTTCGGAGGGGCCTCCTTTCCACCCGGAAGCCTAGACATAGACGGGGATGTCATAATAATCCAACCCTTCGAAGATGAACCCATATGTTTCTCTTATGCCGACTACGAGGGTCTGGATCCTGAACACAACCAAGCTTTAGTTGTGACACTCGACATCACCGACAATGAGGTAAAGAGAATATTGGTTGATAATGGCTCTTCCGCTAACATCATTTTTGAGCACACACTTAACAGGATGAAACTGGGGCACCTTCGAATGGATCCCTGTCTTGAAGCCCCCTCTAAAGATTCGGGAATAATATGATCCCGATATGAGGGGTAATCTACCTCCTCGTAGTCTTTGGTACTGCACCCCAACAAGTCTCCCATGTAATGAACTTCTATGTGATAAGTGCAGCATCCTCCTATAACTGATCCACGGGAGGCCCACCATCACCAAGCTCCAAGTCATTCCTTCAACGATTCACTTGAAGCTGAAGTTTCCCACCCCGAGAGGCATCGGAGAACTCAAGGGAGAGCGGGACGTATCCAAGAGGTGTTATGGGCAGGCTCTGGTCATGGCAGAAACTGAACCTGAGAACAGGAAGAAAGAAATGGCCTTACCCATAGGACAAATCCGCAAGAAATATCACGAGCATCTAAGTTTAAGGCCAAAATTGGACGTCAACATGATAGAAGATTCGGGGTACGGTGTAACCAATGCAGATGCCCGAATACAGAAGTTTGTGGAGGTAAAGGAAAAGACCAAAGTGGAACATCCTGTATAGACTATTGAGATAGAATTGGAGCCTGGAAACCCCACCCGGAAGCTGAAGATCGGAAAAGGCCTAGAAATAACTATCCAACAGGAACTCATCCAGCTAATGAAGGAATATGCGGACGTGTTTGCATGGGCCCCGGAAGACATGCCCGGAATAAACCAGTTGGTTGCAATGCATAGTTTGGATGTAGACCCGCGGAAAAAGCCCATCAAACAGAAATGAAGAAACTTCACCCCGGAGCGACATCAAGCTATCGATGAAGAAGTGGAAAAACTGCTCAGAGATGACACCATCTGCGAGATAAAATATCCGAGATGGCTTGCCAATGTTGTCCTCGTAAAGAAACCGAATGGGAAGTGGAGAATGTGTGTCGACTACACAAGTCTCAACTCCTCATGCCCGAAGGATTCTTATCCCCTCCCCAATATCGATCAGCTGATCGATGCAACTTCTGGTCACACTATGCTCAGTTTTATGGATGCCTTCTCGGGGTATAATCAGGTCCACACGAAACCGGAAGATATCGCTAAAACAACCTTCATCACCCATCGGGAAGTCTATGCTTTTATCATGATGCCCTTTGGGCTCATCAATGTCGGGGCCACCTACTAGAAAATGACAAACACTATCTTCAAAGATCAGTTGGGGTGCAACATGGAGTCTTACGTTAATGACATGATCTCTAAGTGGGTATTAGCCCCGGATCACATAAAAGACCTCAAGGAACGCTTCGAAAACTTGCACAAATATAAGATAAAGCTTTATCCAGAGAAATGTGCGTTCAGAGTACCTTCTGGAAAATTCCTGGGTTTCCTAGTCAGTAAAAGAGGGATCGAAAAAAACCCGGGAAAAATAAACGCCATAATGGAAATGAAGATACCCTGCACTCAGAAAGACATCCAAAAGGTAGCGGGATGCCTAGCAGCCCTGCGCAGGTTTATCCCGAAGCTCGCAGAAAGATGTCTCCCATTCTTCGAGCTACTGAAAGGCGCCCGCAACAAAAAACTGGTAGACTGGACTCCGGAGTGCAAACCAGATTTTAAGGCAGTTAAGCAACATTTGATGAACCCCCGGTGTTATCAAAAGCAAAACCTGAAAAACCCCTATATCTATACATCGCCACCGACCCGAAAGCCGTCTCTTCCGTTCTTGTTCGGGAAGAAGGAGGGATCCAGAACCCCGTTTACTATGTCAGCCAAGTCCTCAAAGATGCCTAAACTTGGTACCCAAACTTGGAAAAGTTTGCCTCAGCTCTCGTGCACTCTAGCAGAAAGTTAGGGCAATATTTCCAAAACCGAGAGATTAGAGTGTTCACGGATCAGCAGCTCAGGAAAATCATTCACAAGACGGATGCATCTGGAAGGCTGGTTAACTGGGCTATCGAGCTAAGCCAGTTTAACATTAAATTCGTGCCACAGACGGCAATAAAGGCCCAGGCCCTGACTGAGTTTGTGATGGAATGCACCTTCCCGGAGCGGAAGCAACCCACACCCAGCGGGACCACCTCAGAAAGTGCCAACCCAGGCACAGACTCTTGGAAGCTCTACATGGATGGGTCATGAACAGCCGACATGTCCGTGATGAACTCATTCTGATTAGTCCTGAAAAGTTCACCATTCAGCAGGCGATTATCTTCGCCTTCAAAGCGACAAACAACCAAGAAGAATATGAAGCCCTGTTATCCGGACTCAGGCTAGCAAAGTCCCTCGGAGTAAGGAGCCTGGTCATACACAGTGACTCCCAGATAGTCGTCAGACTGACGAGTGGTGAATACATTGCCAAGGATGAAAAGCTAGCCCGATACTAGACCCCGGTTAGAGGTCTCTTGGAATCCATCCCGGACGCCACCATCCTACAGATCAACAGGGAAGAAAACAACCAAGCTGATGAGCTCTCAAAATTCGTGCAAAACTCCTCAGACCTAAGCTCCTCGGTCTACTGCAAATAATTACAAACTCTAAGCACCAAAAAGATAGAGATCCTCTGCATCAGCAGCTCGGATAACTGGATGACTCCCTTCATAGCATACTTGAAGAACGGAACACTCCCAGGAGACCAGAACAAAGCCAACTACTTGGAACACAAGGCCGCCCATTTTTTCCTAGAGAATGATCAGTATTAAAGAAGAACTTTCTCAGCGCCCACTCTGAAGTATGTGGATCCGGCAGAAGCAGACTGCTGCCTCCGGGAAGTCCACGAAGGTATTTGCGGAGATCACATGGCAGCCAATGCTCTGGCTTACAAAATCATCAGGCAAGGATACTATTGGCCCACAATCCACTTTGACGCCGTTGCTTATGTCAAAAAGTGCGCCCAATGCCAGAGATTCAGCAATGTCCCCAAGCAAAGCCCGAGCCTACCACCATCCGTGTTATCTCCGATCTAGTTTGGTGTTTGGGGTATAAACATCATGGGCCTTTTACCCCGGGTGAAAGGGGACCTCCGCTACGTCTTCATAGCCATTAATTATATGACAAAAATGGGCATAATCCAAAGTGATAAGGACAATCAATCAGCAATACTGCATTAAATTCATGGATTCAATCGTCATGAGGTTCGGGATCCCGGTGGTTTTGGTCTCAAGCAATGGCCCCCAGTCCATGGGATCAGATTTTGAAGCATACTTGAAAGAGCTTGGAATCAACCACAAAAAGGCATCTATGTCACACCCTTAGGGGAATGGACAAGTAGAGGTAACCAACAAAATCATACTTCGGGGCTTAGAGAAAAGACTGGAAGAATCCAAGAAAACTTGGCCAGATGAACTCTCAAAAGTCTTGTAGTCCTACAGGACCACCCCAAGGACAGGAACCGGGGAAACCCCTTTTATGCTAGCCTACAAAATCGAAGCCCGACTACCAGTTAAAACCAGATCACCCTCTCACAGAGTCGCTAATTTTGATGAAGTCTCAAACATCGAAGTCCTCAAAACCAATCTAAAACTTCTAGATGAGGTAAGAGACCAAGTTGTGTAAAAGATGGAGGGTTACAAGGAGAAAATGAAGCTCTACTTCGGGAAGAGAGCCAAGATAAGGGAACACGAAGCAGGAAACCTAGTACTCCGGCACACCGAGGCTTAAGACCCAACAAACCATGGAAAGCTGCAGCCCAACTGGGAAGGGCCCTACATAGTCAAAGAGATACCCCGTCCGGGGACCTACAAGTTAAGCTACCTCAATGGAACCGAGGTCCCGAATACCTGGCACGGAGCTTGCCTCAGGAAATTCTATCAGTAGAAAGGTGTGCATGGCTATATACTTTTTGTTGAACAATAAGAAATGCAAATCTGTATTTTCCTCATCTAGAATGTAATCAATACTCGATGCCTATTTTGCAATGAAATATGCCATGCTAGTTCAAACTAAAATGACACTGCTATTACGATTGAATTACAATTATCGTTCGCACACCCACATGCGTAAATTCTTAACTCAGTTAAAAGCTTTAACCCCATCCCGGGGACGAATACACAAACCATGTGTACTTAAAAAAAAATTATTCGGTTAAAAGTTATAACCCCATCCCGGGGACTAATACACAAACCATGTGTACTCAAAATAAAATTTTGATTCAGTTAAATGTTTTAACCCCATCCCGGGGATGAATACACAAACCATGTGTACTTAGATGAAAATTTTGATTCAGTTGCAATTTTAAGCCCATCCCGGGGATGGATACACAAACCATGTGTACTTAGAAAATTTTGATTTAGTTGAAAGTTTTATACCCCACCCCGGGGAAGAATACACATACCATGTGTAAGAAATTCTTGTCAAATTACAAGTTTTAACCCCATCCCGAGGACGAATATATAAACCATGTATACTTCGAAATTTTATGAAACTATAAGTTTTAACCCCATTCCGGGGAATAATGCACAAACCATGTTTACTTGAAAACAACTAAAATACTTGGTAAAAAATCACAAAAGCAAATATGTGAAAGGGAAATATATTTACATAAACTGTCCGGAGCAAACTGGCCCCGAACCAAATTCATACCCAAGTTATTTTGCAACGAAATAAAAATAAGCAAATAAGAAGCCACAAGGGCTTAGTCCCAAAGACAAGCAAACGAAAATAAAATTACAAGGAACGAAGCCTCGATCTTCATCAGTCAATTCTCGGGAGGAAGAGGAGTCTTCTCACGGCCTTCTTCGGGAGGAGGAGGTGGCTATGCCCTGGAGGTGCCCTCTCCAGCAGCCTGGGCATTCTCGCGACGAAGCTCTTCCGTGAGGTACAGCTCCACAAACCTCTCCATGTTGCCATCAGGTTTCTCAGCAAGGTAGGAAGAGGCAATATCCCAGCATAAATTCACCTTCTCGAAGATTTTGTTGTTCAGCACTTCGTAGTAGGCAGGAGTACCCCGGAAGGCTGCGAGAACCTCCTCTGCCCGAGGCCTGGCAGGAAGCTCTTTCTTCAAATTCTCCACCTCCGCCCGGAGAGACCCAACAGCCTGCGTAGCCTCTTCTCGGGCTTTAACCTCCTCTGCAAGGGCCTTCTTATGCTCCCGGGATTCCCTCTCTTTTGCCTCCCGGTACTTAGTGAACTTGGCCTTCTCATCGACCAACAATTTTACTGCAGTCTTCGCTTTAGCGACCCTTACCCGATAGTTATGGATGATGGTATAGCAGCCAATGATCCGGAAATTGTCCTGAAAAGGAAATAACAAAGGCTTAACAAAAACACAAGGGAAATGAAAGATGCAGTAATGAAACACACATACCTCAGAGATGTCCCGAACAAGGTGGTCCAGGGAGGTGTCAATATCCTCCTTAGCATAAACCTCAAAATCCGCGGGGGTGGCATAGTTCTCACACATCTCACTCCACTGGTCATCAAGGGTCATCCGAGTTAAGAGGTTCTTCAGAGCCTCCTTTTCCACCAACTTCTGGCTCTCCTCCTCTGTCAGAGTCGGGGTTGCCACCCTCCTCCGCTGCGGGGTTCCGGAGCCACCAACAACATCCTCAGCAGCCTTCCTCTTTGGAGGGTTTAAGGCACCAACTTCTTCTTCCTCCAATTCCAGCACTTCCACCTCTTCGTGTTCAGTAACAACAGGAGCAGACCACTACGGGATTGTCTGCCTCACACTATTCCCGGACGAACCGGTGTCCTGAACAAGCGAGTCACTTATCGCACCATCAGCTTTCTTCTTTCCCGAGTCAAGTTGCACAACACCGCCAATTTTCTTAAACCTGTCAGCCAAGTCCTGGAATTGCTTCGACATTTCGTGATGAAAAGGGTTGAGCAACGGAAAGACCAGCGCAGTGGAACAATGAGTTAGAAAATAAAAGCTGAAGGAACACAAGTACATATTAAGAAACATAATGGAAGACTACATATAATTAAACACTTACACCTAACACTAAATAATGTTTGATTATCTAAAAAAATTTCCTGAGTCCACTGAGCCCCCAAAGCCACGACAAAGTCATACATCTTCGCCAAGGCAGCTTCCCCGAGCCGCTCGGTTGGGAACCTGTTATTTTTAAGAACATTTTTGTACATGGGCATAAATTCCAGGTCCCCACCCCAGACGAAGATGAACTCCTGATGCCAACCCCGAGTGAATTCAACATAAAAACAGGCGAATTCCGGGCATCATCAGGGAACCCACAACCATCTAGATTAAAGGTAAACTCATACAAGGGCGAAAGGGTAAACTTCTTAATTTTGAAGAGGTAGTGAAAAAGTTTGAAGGTGGGAAAGTAACCCTTCACGTGGCAGCAGGCAAGAAACCAGGATATCCACTTAACCGAATTCGGGGCCAGTTGGGTAAAGGGGATCCCGTAGACATCACGACAAAGAGATTTGGTGAACTGGTGGAGGTTAGGCCTCACACTACGAAGGTTCTCTAGCTGAATAGCTACCCAACCCCCCACAGGACGATGGTAAACCCTCTCATGGGGTTCGGGCCACCTCCACTCCATCCCTTCCTCGAAGTGGAATACTGCCTTAACCATGTCGTCTATCTGCTCATGGGTATACGGGGAGCAGTAACATACCCGGTCCCCGGAGCATTATAAAATAGCTCATCCATTCGGGCCCCATCATAAGGCTCCTTCCCCCCGGGCCTATAAATAGCAGAAAGGTCCCTAAAGTAATAATTATGTGGGGAACTATTCTCCCGGGTCTGAAAAAATAATGATCTATGTCTACCCAAGACTCGTCCCTTCTACCCAAATTTTGTCCGTGGTTTAGAAGGAAAGTAGGCAACTCCTCAATTACAGGCTGACGACGGGGAGGCATGTTATCAGGATCAGGGGAAGAGTCGCTAGAAAAGGTTTCGAGAATCCCTTAAAAAGCAGGACGATCTAGTCTACGGTTAAGGTTAGCTAGTTGTTTCACTCTCACTCTCCTAACCATATAACCCCGGAGGCTATGCCATTTCGGGAACAGAAAAAGGAGAGAAACAGAAACAGTTCAAAAACAAATAACTTTAAAATCAAAACCACCACAACATATTGAACAACCTATACATACGAATATGCTTACAACTAAAACACCAAAAACAACCATGACCAAAAAACACAAACCCAATTTTCCAGATTTAAACCCCCATTCTCATAAAAATAAAAGCCCGCAAAATAAACCGAGTTTTAAGAAACATTAGACCAAAAGTTATCAAACTAAAACTCTTAACACGAACAACAATTTTTACATATCAAAACCCACAATCGAACCAAGAGTTATATATAAAAATAAAACACATGCATTTCGAAACACGAATTCAACTACTCTACTCTACAAAATCAAAGACGAATACGACATTCCAAAATAAGGAGAAAGATTCGAAGATTTACAAGAAAGTAGGAGAAAAAATAAGGCTTCAAGCAAGAACCAGAAAAGCTCCACAAGGCAATCAAAGAAAATCAGAGTGTTTAATGTTTTTGATTGTGTAAAAAATAAAGCAAAGAAAGCAGACGGGTATTTATAGGGGAGAGCGGGGTAAAAACCCACTCAACCGTTGAAGAATCGTGGCTACTGAAATCGGACACATGACGTAATCCTGGACATCCAAAAAGTAACTGCCGCAGTTAATGATTACTTAGCTTTAGTTATTTAACGGGCGCACCTTTTGAGGAGAGAAGGGGGAAAACTACAACGTTTGATGTATATATATCTGTATATACATATATTCCTACATGATACTCAACCGTCACCTGACACCCCGAATAAAATGACAAAATACTGTACAACAGTCCCATCCATACTCAGCCAGTCAAACAAAGGGCCTACCCAAACACAACCTCGGGGACTTGTACCCAACAACACCACGGGGTCAAGGGCCACAAATCAAAGAAAATGCAAAAAAAATTCCAAGTCACAAACAAAAAGCGTCTACCCAAACACTGTTGGATCTATCGAATCTTGACCCTGCGTTTTATAATGTAATTAAAAGAGTACGAATAGAACATTAACCTTAATCGCTACGACGCAAGTGATTCAAATCCACGTCTTATACTATATTCCCAGATTCTCCTTGGACGAAGCGTGGGCTTCGATCTCCCAAGTTGTACCTGTAATAACCCCAATTTTTGGAATTTTTGAAACACTGATGAATAGTACTTTTTGCTGATGATGCTGATTAAGGAAAATTATCAGACCACGCTATATAGGAGTACTGTTATGGAAATTCTAAGATCGTATTAGTATTCCATTAAGTAAATGAGTGTATGTAAAGATCGTCAGAAGCAAAATTCGAACAGTTTGATTTTTCCTGAAAATCCACCAGATACCGAAAGAATTGAGTATAAGGTAACATGATTAAAAGGATTTAAATTCAAGGATTATAAGAGAGGATCATACAAGGAATATAAAATATTGAGAAAGGTTTAGGGGAACCTAAGTAATAAGATCCCGGATATAATCCCTCATACGACGAACGAGAACGAAAGTTAAGCGAATCGTAACAGATAAGCGGTCATTAGCCAAGTAATTAAGGGTTAATCAAAGAGGTTAGTGGGTGATAATGTCATCACACCACAAAGGGAAGACAAGTGTAAAAAGATGACACAAGCTTGATGACATAAGCATAACAAAGGGATTTTGTTTTGTTGGTTGATTTTGGACCATGCAAAATTAACCATGGTAAAAAATTTAAATCATTTGCTCAGACAAAAAGAGAAGCAACCAAGCATTATTTCATAAAACAAAAAGAAGGAGAGGTGACTTTTGCTTCCAAGAACAAAGCTCTCGGCCAAAACAAACCCAGCAACTTCAAACTGTCATATCTCCTTCAATACTCACTCAAATGTTGTGTTCTATATCTCGTTGGAAAGGTATTGAGATGGCCTACAACTCTTGTTCAGTCTCGTATAAATAAGCATGGTAAGACCCTCATTTTTACAGTTCTTTCAATGGGACTTTTAGAAACTTCAAAGTCTAACTTTGTGTTCTTGATTTCTTTGGAAAGATCAAGCTTGTAGGAGGCTCCCTAAGGCTTCCTAGCAACTTAACACCTCCCAAGGAAGGTATAAACTTCAAACCCTAGACTTTACTTTGATTATTAGTTAGTTTGATGGTTGGTTTCCTAAATGAGAAGCATGATCTTTGATTATTAGTAGTTTGATTTGAATTTGGAGTGATTTGGTGAATAAATCTTGTTATAGTTAATAGAACTTTATTGTGGTTGGTTGAGATGAAGAATCTAGAGAATAAGGACTGGTATAGTATTATTTAGTTGAGGTTTTGATGGGTTAATAATTGTGGGTTGTTTGGTGAGGTTTTGGTGTAGTGAGAAACTTGGAAAACTCGTACACATAGTCGTCGTAATGCCCATTTTCCTTAGACTGTTGTACATGAATCTTGGACTAGATAACTCACTGACCAATCTGTAACATTTCCATGATTAGCTAGAGCGTGTCGTAAGCTTCATTTTGATATATGGTTCGCTTGGTTCCAATGTACGGTTGAGGAGAAACGACCGTTTTAAGTAACGGCGTTTCGCGAACGAACCTTTACCCCTCGCTTTACTTTGAAACCTTGTTTAAGGCCCCTAAAAGACAAATTGGATTACGAAACAATTATGTAAGGTGGGTTAGGAAGTTTTTAGAGTATTCGTGAAAGAGTCGCCTTACATAACGGTTAATTTTATAAAAATGGTAGAGCCAAGATTACTCGAGCGACTTATGTGAATCGTTAAGCGTATAAGCGAACGTTAGGGTCTAAGTGGATAAAGTCTAGTTTCTTAAGCGACCATGGTTTAATTCCGGCTTATGTTGTTGTTCATAGGTTACCGAACCCACTCTAAGCTTAAGTCTACCCCAGAGCACTCAGACAAGTTTTCTACCCGTTATACTGTTGTAATGTAAATATATTGACGCATTATCTTGAGATAAGTGCATGGTTGTTATTAGCAAATCTTGCGATATATTGGATCATGTCGATATGGTATATATATGCATGTTGTGAAATCTTGATATTTTATTATCAATTCAATTGCTTATAAACTGCGTAATACCTATGCTAGAGATAAGCAGTTTTTGCGTATACCCTTAGTTTAGGGGACCGAAAGGTTAGCATTTTTCCAAACCGGGAGGCGATGTTCCCGAGTATATTATATATATATAGTTTTCAAAACTATTAATTGAATAAGGTTTATTCGATAGTTTTATATTATAAGTGAATATTATTTTTGGAATATTCATATAAGATTCCTATTACGATCAAAGACTAGTTTAAGTATTTGAATAGAGTTTCTACTTATGAAACTTATTCTATATTATTTTTTTAAATGAATATTAGTTTGGATATTCATTCGAGGACTTATGACTCTGCTTATTTTATTAAATAATATTCTTTATTTCATTAAAGAATAATGTTTTGATATTTGCCAAGTATTCAGAAAACGATTGATACGATCAAATCATTCTTACTTTAAATATTTCCAGAGATTATTTTCAAACTTTATCAAAACTATTTTTGGAAAGTTAGAGCAAATCCCAAAACTCGTTTTCAAATTTAAGATCATCCTTTCGAAGGGGATTTAAATACTCGCTTAAAAATCTAAGGGATCCGGCTCCGTAATGTATTTTTATATTCGCAACAAGGTTGTTGTTTTGATAAAAGAGTTTTTGATTACTTACCCAACACTCGGGAAGTAAAATTATTGGAATAAGTTAAGTTTTTGCGACTTCATAGCATTAAGATATCAAACTTAGGTTCATTTCTGCTTGGCCAAGACTTTCTGGAGTACTATAAGATTGCTCACATATTGTAAATCATTATACATATTATTTTGGCGGGCTTGTTGCTCACCCTTGCTTTCTTCTTTCATCACACAATAACAGATAGACAAGATGAACGGGACCAAGCTCCCAATTCGTGAGCAGATAGGAAACGTTCCGCAGTTTCCTGTAGGCGTTGATGTCGTTGCAGCTGAGGTAGGAACTACCAATATGCTAGGCTTTCAACTTTTGATGTACCAGACTTATGTATACTTATGAATTTTAATAATGGCAAAGAATATGTAAATTTATTCAGAAACCCTTTTGAGGTGTAATGGCTTATAATTGTGGAATAAAATGACTTGTGTTATTTTTGGATATTCATCTCTGAGACTATAACTTGTGGTGTGTGTGTGTGTATTGTGGGGTCACAGTACATAGTAGTTGGTTGATTATTAAGATTAAGTATTATTAAGGGAAATGGAACTCGTGATAACCCGGATCCCCGACCCCGGATTTGGGGGTGTTACAGAAATGGTATCAGAGCTAAGCATTATAAACCTCAGAGATGATGTGACATTAAAATAATAAGTTCACTAAGATAATAAGAACTCTTGCCAAGTTCATAGTCGGACTACCTAACGTAGTACTGACAGTTAAAACCCTTATGGGAACCCTTATAAATATCGTGATAGAAGCGTAGTTCGTTATCGTATATGGTAGTGGGACTCCGAACCCTGAAGTTCAAAAGCAATAATATGATGATGTTTTACTATATATTGGGGATCATTGTGGATCCAATGGAGCACCCTAATCATATTAAGGATGTAGCGGTTGAGGATGTTATTCCAGAAGGGATTGCTGCTGAAGAGGATTCTGTGGAGGATCCTGACAAGAACGAAGAAAGGACCTATGAGGAATGGATGACCTTGGTCAGGACGACTACCAAAGGTAGGATTGGCCGATAACTACCGTAGGTTCATTCAATTTTGTAAAGATAGTAGCCCCTTTAACGCGGCTTACTCGTAAGACTGAGAAGTTCGAATGGACAGAGAAATGCGAGAACAGCTTTTAAGAACTGAAGCAAAAGTTGGTGACGGCCCCTATGTTAGCGTTGCCGGATGGAAAAGGAGATTTTGTGAAGTGTAGTGACGCTTCGCACAAGGGCTTAGGGTGCGTGCTTATGCAGCACGGTAAGGTAATCGCGTACACGTCAAGACAATTAAGGGAATATGAAATTCGATATCCCACCCACGATCTTGGGCTCACGGAAATAGTTTTTCCCTAAATATTGGAGGCACTACTTTTATGGAGAGAAGTGCGAGGTTTACGCAAACCCCAAGAGCTCAAGTATATTTTCACGCAGAAAGAGCTCAACATGCGCCAGAGGAGGTGGTTAGAGCTAATCAAGGATTACGATTATGAGATTCTTTATCATCCAAGAAATGCCAATATGGTGGCTGACGCCCTTAGTAGAAAGGAGAGACTCAAGATGATAATGTCTTCGGAAGAATTGGTAAGAGAATATGAGAAAATGGAAATAGAATTAAAGGTAACCAGAGCCAGTACCGAAAAGCTATTTGAGATTGTAATACAGCCCGAATTATTGAAAAAGATCATATTATGCCAAGAAAAATTGATGAATGAAGGCAGAGAGCCAATTACTGGAGAAGAGATTAATACCGAGAAAGATGATAAGGGAATACTGAGGTGTTCCTACAGAATTTGGGTTCCAAATGTTCAAGAGCTTAAAGATGAGATCTTAGATGAAAGCCCTAGTTTGAGGAATAAGATTTACAGCAAACCCTGAACGTGATAGTCAGGGAGGTCGCCATCAAGATAGAAGGAACCCATAAAATAATGAAGTGGAAAATGAGGATTTAAAACATGTAGGATGACCCTGATTATGGGGAGGAGGAGGGAACGTTCAGACTAAGGAAACAGAAGTTGAGTAAGGAAAGGAGACCTGAGATGGTACTCCTATACGACAATTCATGGACCTTTCTAAACAGAATTTAGACTATTATCCCCAACCACCACCCTGAGGAAACAATGCGGTGATAAATTTATTTCAGGACCTTTAAGTCACTAAGCTCTCAGAGTTCCAAGGAACAAGCTGACCCAGTCGAGGCAAGAGTCTGGCTAAAGGAAATATAGGAATCATTTGAGATTCTAAATGATTGACGAATTACAAAAGACTGTTTTTGTCACTTACCCTCCTAAGAGAGAGGCCACCTGCTGGTGAAAGGCCAAGAAAGGCACGGAGCCAGAGGTTATAATAAGCTGATTAAAGTTCAGTCAATTGTTTTCGGGAAAGTACTTCCCAAGGTTATGGAGGTAGTGTAAAAGCTTTAGAGCCAGAACAAAGGCGGATGAGTATGATGAATTATGAATCTGAGTTGTAAAAGTTGTCAAGATTCATTCTGAGGACACGAATCCAGAATGACGGGATGTTTGAAATCAATGATTAGTGGGTTCATGAAATGATTGTAAGAGAAAGGAAAATAAAAAGAAACTGAAGTGGAAAGGAATATAAAGCCAATAGAGTTTGAGGAATGATAAGGGAGTTGGGTATGAGGAAACCCTAAAGACTCATAGTAATAGAAATAGAAAAGTATATGATCGTCAGGATGAGGGTGATTCACCATGAGTTAAAGTTGACGGTTGAAGGCATAAGAGATACATATATTTTATCCCCTTTAAGTTGGGAGGATTCGAGGAAACCTTGAGATAGTTCGAAGGATAAATAATGAGACGCGGATAGACTGAGGAGACAAGAAAGTAAGAAATTAGGAAATTGGATGAAGGAAGTGACCTTCAAGAATGTGAAGTGTAAGTAACGCATGTGAATTGATATCCAAAAAGGGGGATGCCATGTATAAAAGATATTCCAACATTAAGATGACTGTTAAGATAAATAACAGAAGTAAATGAGGATTTAGTAAAAAGAAGTTCACGTTGAACACGACCAATATCTTCTAGAACATCCCTGTTATCATTACCAAATCAGGCAAGAAAAGTGGATAACCGTTGTTATCTTTTGGAGGCCATATGGATTGACCTCATTTTGGATAAGGATATTATTATGAAATTAGGCATAGACTATCGAGGTGAGAATGATTGAATAAGATAATCTATCAAGGATATATGACTTGATTTATCCATAGAAGAGTGTAAGTATCTTTTAAAGGTGGTATTAAGGATAAAACCCCGATAACTTGAGATGAACCCTAGGGGAATGTATAAAGGTTGGCATTTCACCCTTAATAGGGATATTATGAGTTTGGGTAGTACGGAATGAAGGATTTAAGGATAACCTTAGAGGTTTTACAAGGAGAAAGGTAGTATTCAAAGTTCTCAAGCATAGAAATTTTGATAAAGGAAATATGACGTAATTATAATAATGCCAGGTGGGGCACATGTTGAACCATAAGAAAGTGTAGATCGATCTAATGAGGGTCGAGATTGGTGAAAACAGGAAGGACCCAAGATAAGAGACGTCCTAAGTATGATCGAGAGTCAGTCATGACAATGTTAGCCTCTAAAGACCGAGGCAATAATTTATGGAAAAATGGTGATTTTTTTTCTCACCAAAGTTTAAGGAAGAGCATTTTCACACAAGTATTGATTGGGAATGAGGTAGAAAATTTAGTCGGAGATCGTTCAAAAGACATTGATTATAAGGAACTATTACTATCAGGAAAGGCCAATGAGGTGGCCGACACTCTAACTGTAAAAGAGAAATTATAGGTGCTCATGCCAGAGGAATACAATAATGATGGTTAAAGCCGTGAATGTGGTATTATGGTGTGAAAGATTGACATTCCTTCTGATGATTGTGCGATACTCAACCATAATAGCAGTCTGGTAAAGATTTAATTCATGTTATCGTTGTGAGCGGGCTACCTATCTTAGAAGGTACTATCTTGAGATAAGCCAAGACCATGTTACGAGAGGACTAAATGAACCTTTGAGCTTCATGTTTCCTAATAAAGACATATGGTTAAGAATGGTATTAACCTGCTATCGTTGCTTTGATTGAAACTCTTCTGCAATTTTATCTGCTTAATGTCGTGTATGTACGTCAGGATCTGGAATGTTCTTTATGAATCATGAATGGATATTATGTTACCTCTTTAGAAGAATTTTATACGACATGTATGGACTCCGTATGGTTAGCTATTAAGATTTCATGGAAAACGAATGACGAAAGTAGGTCAGCGGTGGACCATAGTAATGCAGCAATGATTCTGCGAGTAATGAGCCGATTACAACCGTGACAATTGTATTGGAATGGATGTTGAGATTGAGTACAACTAATCGGGTCGTGGTGATGTATAAGTTATTAATGATAGACCGACTAAGCCGAACATTTACCTATAAAATATTTATTCCTTCTTATCGATAAAGAGTAGTATTACCCATACGAAGAAGGTTGTGGTATAGAAATGGATTCTAGTAACGATGAGGTCTAGAATGAAATCCCAAATTCGATTTTCGTTGTCGAGGGAGTTTCAAGGGTGATTGTGTATAAGCTAGAGCAAGAGCATGGGTCCATAGAATGATGGACGGAATAGCAAAAATATTTAGGCATGTGAAATACGATGCTATAATACTTGATGTTGAGATATATACGTATATGTTTTGTTCTCCTATGACAAACCTCTATAGTTCAGAGGTAGATTCCAAGCCAGATATTTTGTGGCAGTATGTTTTTTTATATATACGATTCTCTTCAATTCGTTCTTTTCTCTCCTTTTCATTTCATAAGCTTAGAAGAATAACCCTTCCAGAAGGGGAGTTATTACCGAATGACTATCTATCTGTGTGATAGAAGCCTAGTAGGATACCATCTATTGTATAATTGCTTGTCAAGTACTAAAGGCTGGCCACCTTCTGTACTAACTATGCGATGTAACAAGTGTTTATGATCATAGTGATCTCCCAATAAATTCTTTTACTTATATATGAAGGACCAAGCTTTTGAAAATGGAGGCAGCTAGAGATGAAGTGGTACCACTACGGTGGTATTCCGATTCTAACGCGTTCGTGATACTAAGGTTGACACGATTATTAAAAGGTTATAGAACGCTAACGAGCAAAAGTGTAATCAGTATAAAATTTGGTAAGGAAAATAGTAATGCTTACGAACAAGAAAAGAAGGAGTATTGAGAAGCAAAAGCTATAGTGCTAGAACCTATGATGAGAGTCTGTGCAATAGACTTGAAAGAATTTGGAATGATCATTTATCACGGATTGAGTTTTCTTACGACGATAGATGATATGACAGTGTCAGAATGTCACCTTACGAGGCTCTGTACAAAAAAAAACTACTGATCTCCCTTGTATCAGAATGAAGTTGGAGAGCGCAAGATGCTCAGATCCGAAGTGGTCCAAAGGACCAAAGACATAGTGGATCTAATCAGAGGACAGCTGGTAGCAACCCCGGGATGGATAGAAGAAGCATGTTGATTTGACTCGAAAGGACAAAAAGTATGAAATAGGGGGACCTAGTGTTGTTAAAGGTATCCCCTTGGAAACCCTCGGAAAGGATTGATGAGGTTCGGAAAGAAAGGAAAGCTAAGTCCATGATTTGTTGGACCATTGGATATATTACGATAAATTGGGAAGTTATCAAATGAACTAGCCCTACCCCCGAAACTGCGGCAAGTTCATAACGTGTTCCACGTATCAATATTAAGGAAGCATAATCCGAATGTCGGACATATAGGAGAATACGAGCGCATGGACATGCAACCAGACTTGACCTATATGGAGCATCCAGTAAGGGTTATGGATTGAAAGGAGCAAGTGCTTAGGAACAGGGTTATCAAACTAGTTAGAGTTTTGTGGTAAAACCACAATATGGAAAAAAAATTGACTTGAGAGTTAGAAAGCGCAATGCTAGAAAAGCATCCCCAACTGTTTTCTATCTGATTCCGGGACGGAATCCTTTTAAGGAGGGGAGACTTTAATAACCCCAATTTTTGGAATTTTTGAAACACACTGATGAATAGTAACTTTTTGCTGATGATGCTGATTAAGGAAAATTATCTGACCACGCTATATAGGAGTACTGTTATGGAAATTCTAAGATCGTATTAGTATTCCTTAAAGTAAATGAGTGTATGTAAAGATCGTCAGAATCAAAATTCGAACAGTTTGATTTTTCCCTGAAAATCCACCAGATACCAAAAGAATTGAGTATAATGTAACATGATTAAAAGGATTTAAATTCAAGGATTATAAGAGAGGATCATAAAAAGAATATAAAATATTAAAAAAGGTTTAGGGGAACCCAAGTAATAAGATCCCGGATATGATCCCTCATACGATGAACGAGAATGAAAGTTAAGCCAACCGTATAACAGATAAGCGGTCATTAGCCAAGTAATTAAGGGTTAACCAAAGAGGTTAGTGGGTGATAATGTCATCACACCATAAAGGGAAGACAAGTGTAAAAAGATGACACAAGCTTGATGACATAAGCATGACAAAGGGATTTTGTTTTGTTGGTTGATTTTGGACCATGCAAAATTAACCATGGTAAAAAATTTAAATCATTTGCTAAGACAAAAAGAGGAGCAACCAAGCATTATTTCTTAAAACAAAAAGAAGGAGAGTTGACTTTTGCTTCCAAGAACAAAGCTCTCGGCCAAAACAAACCCAGCAACTTCAAACTGCCATATCTCCTTCAATACTCACTCAAATGTCGTGTTCTATATCTCGTTGGAAAGGTATTGAGATGGCCTACAACTCTTGTTCACAAGTCTAGTAAAAATAAGCATGGTAACACCCTCATTTTTATAGTTCTTTCAATCGGACTTTTAGAAACTTCAAAGCCTAACTTTGTGTTCTTGATTTCTTTGGAAAGATCAAGCTTGTAGGAGGCTCCCTAAGGCTTCCTAGCAACTTAACACCTCCCAAGAAAGGTATAAAATTCAAACCCTAGACTTTACTTTGATTATTAGTGAGTTTGATGGTTGGTTTTCTAAATGAGAAGCATGATCTTTGATTATTAGTAGTTTGATTTGAATTTGGAGTGATTTGGTGAATAAATCTTGGTATAGTTAATAGAACTTGATTGTGGTTGGCTGAGATGAAGAATGTGGAGAATAAGGACTGGTATAGTATTATTTAGTTGAGGTTTTGATGGGTTAATAATTGTGGGTTGTTTGGTGAGGTTTTGGTGTAGTGAGAAACTTGGAAAACTCGTAAACATAGCCGTCGTAATGCCCATTTTCCTTAGACTGTTGTACATGAATCTCGGACCACATAACTCACTGATCAATCTGTAATATTGCCATTATTAGCTAGAGCGTGTCGTAAGCTTCGTTATGATATGTGGTTCGCTCGGTTTCGATGTACGGTTTAGGATAAACGACTATTTTAAGTAACGGCAGTTTCGCGAACGAACCTTTACCCCTCACTTTACTTTGAAACCTTGTTTAAGGCCCCTAAAAGACTAATTGGATTACGAAACAATTATGTAAGGTGGGTTAGGAAGTTTTTAGAGTATTCTTGAAAGAGTCGCCTTAAAATTCATAACGGTTAATTTTATAAAAATGGTGGAGCCGAGGTTACTCGAGCGACCTTATGTGAATCGTTAAGCGTATAAGCGAATGTTAGGGTCTAAGTGGATAAAGTCTAGTTTCTTAAGCGACCGTGGTTTAATTCCGGCTTATGTTGTTATTCATATGTTACCGGACCCACTCTAAGCTTAAGTCTACCCCGGAGCACTCAGGCAAGTTTTCTACCCGTTATACTGTTGTGATGTAAATATATTGACGCATTATCTTGAGATAAGTGCATGGTTGTTATTAGCAAATCTTGCGATATATTGGATCATGTTGATATGGTATATATATGCATGTTGTGAAATCTTGATATTTTATTATCAATCCAAATGCTTATAAACTGCATAATACCTATGCTAGAGATAAGCAGTAGTTGCGTATACCCTTAGTATAGGGGACCCAAAGGTTAACATATTTCTAAACCGGGAGGTGATGTTCCCGAGTATATTATATATATATATATAATTTTCAAAACTATTAATCGAATAAGGTTTATTCGATAGTTTTATATTATAAGTGAATATTATTTTTGGGATATTCATATAAGATTCCTATTACGATCAAAGACTAGTTCAAGTATTTGAATAGAGTTTCTACTTATGAAACTTATTCTATATTATTTTATTAAATGAATATTAGTTTGAATATTCATTCGAGGACTTATGACTCTGCTTATTTTATTAGATAATATTCTTTATTTTATTAAAGAATAATGTTTCGATATTTGCCAAGTATTCGGAAAACGATTGATACGATCAAATCATTCTTACTTTAGATATTTCCAGAGATTATTTTCAAACTTTATCAAAACTATTTTGGAAAGTTAGAGCAGATCCCAAAACTCGTTTTCAAATTTAAGATCATCCTTTCGAAGGGGATTTAAATACTCGCTTAAAAATCTGAGGGATTCGGCTCCGTGATGTATTTATATATTCACAATAAGGTTGTTGTTTTGATAAAAGAGTTTTTGATTACTTACCCAAACTCGGGAAATAAAATTCTTGGAATAACTTAATCCATTAACAGGCATCGCCTGGGAAATATCAATGAGTTTTCCTTTCCATCTAGATACGACTTCTTGGTGGAGCCGTATCAACAAGTTTCTACTTGGAGAAAGGGGGGACGAGCTTTACGTTTCAGAGTCATGGATTTCATCTGAACTAGGAGTGGCGTAAGTGGTCGAGTGGCGCCGGCCCAGCCTTATTATATTGGCCCAAATGGCCCGGAAGTTCCGCTAAGATGGTCCATTCCTTAGGAGTCCAGTGTTCGGTTGACAAGTAAATCCGACTGTTCTCCTCTACATGTAGAAAATGGTGGGGTTGCACTACTGTGACTGATCATCGTGAGTGGTCTTCCTGGAGCTGGCAAACTCCCGTAATGAGTATATCATCCAGTTGGATATTTCTACAACACTACCCATAACACTTCGATATAAAGGCTACGGTTGGGTGATTGTTGAGTGTTGGCAGGGTCGAGTTTTCAAGATGATGTTTTCATCAAATGAAGTATCTCGTAACTTCATTTCATTTTGATGATATTTCAGAGATTGACTCTATACAAGTTCTTTCTTGTAACTTCATCTGTGGGATGAACTATTTATACCTTGAACGGTGGTAGTTCATGTAGTATTCGAAAAAGATATAAGTATATTGGAGTATCTTGTAACTTCATCTTTTCAACTTATATCTAGTTAATGATTATCTTATGCATGATAAGGATTTTCAGAAAAATGTTGAGACAAGGTTAGATATATGAGATCACCTTGCAACGATATTTTCATACAGTTATAAACTGGAACTCTATGTATATTATACATGTCAGAGGATTTCAAAGATTTTGAAAAGTATATATGTGTATATATACTGAATATTTTGCGACTTCATAGCATTAAAATATCAAACTTGGTTCATTTCTGCTTGGCCAAGACTTTCTGGAGTACTATGAGAATGCTCACATATTGTAAATCATTATACATATTATTTTGGTGGGCTTGTTGCTCACCCTTGCTTTCTTCTTTCATCACACAATAACAGATAGACAAGATGAACGGGACCAAGCTCCCAATTCGTGAGCGGATAGGAAATGTTCCGCAGTATCCTATAGGAGTTGATGTCGTTGTAGCTGAGGTAGGAACTACCAATATGCTAGGCTTTCAACTTTTGATGTACCGGACTTATGTATACTTATAAATTTTAATAATGGCAAAGAATATATAAATTTATTCAGAAACCCTTTTGAGGTGTAATGGCTTATAATTGTGGAATAAAATGACTTGTGTTATTTTTTGATATTCATCTCTGAGACTATAACTTGTGGTGTGTGTGTATATTGTGGGGTCATAGTATGCAGCAGTTGGTTGATTATTAAGATTAAGTATTATTAATGGAAATGGGACTCGTGACAACCCGGATCCCCGACCCCGGATTTGGGGGTGTTACAGTACCTCTCCCAAAGCTCCGAAATTCCAAAACCCTAGCTGGCTCCTTGAGAAAGATGGTTGCCTCTCTCAAACCCTAGGATGTGATTTCGTTTTTTGTGTGTTAACCCTAGCTGTAGGAGAATGAGAATATTTATAGGGTTATAGTAGGGATCATGGACCATTAGGTCAGGCGTTCTAATGACATTCCAGGTCCAAGCCCAATGTCATTAAATATTAATTCAATCCACTAAGAATTAATATTTGCACTACCTTTCCTAATTCCATAAATTAATTATTTAATTCGGCTCCTATATTAATTGCTTATAAATTCCCCATGTTTAAGATATCGCATGTCCATTAATTAAATTAATTTATGAAAATTAATTTAATCAATATCTTTTATCCTTGATCATCCACTCAACCTTATAATTATGCAAGAACAAATCTGCCTACAGGACTAAAGCATAATTATCTTAATGAGCTTTCAAGAGGACATCATCACCCGAATATATTTTTCGGACACGGTTTCCTTTATAGTTAATATCCCACTCTGTATATAATGTCATTTCCCAATAGATGAATTTTGTAATTTAAAATAAATTACTTAATGTATGAATCAAGGCATGTGCATTAAATACAAGTGTCAATTACTACATCTGGATTAAGAACCTAAGCAATTGTCAAAAAGAAAAAAGAAAGGCGTGAGAGTAGAATCTTAGTTCTTTTTTATTGTCAAAATAAAAGAAATAATTATTATACTATTTTGATCCCGTTCAATATACACAAAGTATACAAGTATTATTCATTAGTCAAGATAAACTATTTCTAAATAATACTTCGGCCGTTCTAGTGGTTTGTCTAATACCACTTAGACTGTGAACCTTTATTATATTATATAAGGAGTTTGACAATCTAATCTTCTGCTATCCCAGTTGATACTAGATTGTCTACAATATATAATATACAGACTATGTGAAAACATGCATTCAATATTCTTAAATAATTTATTATTAAAGTATATACTTTAAACGAATATTTCAGTATAAACCCTAACAATCTCCCACTTATACTCAAGATATTCTTTGAGTATATCAGTGTTTATTACAAGCAATCCATTACCAACTATATAACTATGTGACCAAGTATATGACTCATATCGCTTCCACGTGCTCCTGAAAAGCCATAGCTGGTAAGCTCTTCGTGAAAGGATCTACCCGGTTATCCTTTGATGCTATATCAGCCACAATGATATCTCCTCGCTTAACGAACCGCCGTATAAGGTGATACTTACGCTCTATGTGTTTTCTGCCTTATGGGCCCGTGGTTCCTTGGTATTTGCCACAACACCAGTATTATCACAATAAATCGTGATTTGCCTGTAGTAAATTAGGAATCACATCCAAATCCAGCAGGAAGTTTCGGAACCGTGTAGCCTCTTCGGCTGCCTCAGAGGCTGCCATATATTCGGCTTTCATGGTTGAGTCTGCAATGCATTTCTGCTTCGCACTCCTCCATATTACGGCTCCACCTCCTAAAGTAAAAACACATCCCGAGGTGGATTTTCTCTTATCCTTATCTGTCTGGAAATCTGAATTAGTATATCCCAGAGGAAATAAATCAGAGCACTTGTAAACTAACATATACTCCTTAGTCCTTCACAGGTACTTGAGTATTGTTTTTACTGCACTCCAATGTTCATGTCCTGGGTTTGACTGGTATCGGCTAACCATGCCCACGACAAAGCAGATATCAGGCTTTGTACATAACATAGCATACATTAGGCTTCCACATGCCGAAACATAAGGAACTTCCTTCATGTTCTCTATCTCCTTAGGTGTCGAAGTCCACTAACTCTTTGATAGAGAAATTCCATGTCTGAAAGGTAAATTACCCTTCTTGGAGTCCTACATGTTAAAACGAGCCAATACGTCATCTATGTAGGGCTCCTGAGATAAAGCCAACATCCTTTTCTTGCGATCCCTTATAACTTTGATCCCAAGGATGTATGCTGCTTCACCTTATTGAAAACAATATCTTAACATTGTTTCCAATGAGTAAAATGTCATCAACATATAGTACTAGAAAAACCACTGCATTTCCCTCACATCTCTTCAAATCTCTTATACACGCATGCTTCGCTTGGACTTTGATCAAAACCATACGACTAGACTGCCTGATCAAAATGAATGTTCCAATACCTAGAAGCTTGTTTAAGTCCATAAATAGACCTCTTATGCTTACATACAAGATGCTCTTGGCCTTCTTTAATGAATCCCTATGGTTGCTGCATATAGATGGTTTCTTCAAGACTTCCATTAAGGAAAGCTGTCTTGACATCCATTTTCTAAATCTCATAATCGAGATGAGAATCTTGCATTATATAGTCCTCCTCTAAGAATCTTGCATTGGTGCTAACAATGACATCCCGATTCTTCGGACTATAAAATAAATAACCTTTCGTTCCCATGGGGTATCCTACAAACAACTTTACTTCTGTACGAGATTCTAACTTAGTCGCATTTTTTTCAGTACATGTGTTGGACAACCCCATATCTGAATGTGTCTTAGACTCGGTTTGTCCCCGGTCCACAATTCTAAGGGAGTTTTAGGAACCGACTTAGAAGGTACTAAGTTCAGAAGATAAGCTGTTGTCTCTAAGGCATGTCCCCAAAATGACTTGGGTAAATCCGAATAATTTATCATCGATCTAACATTCTCTAAAAGAGTTCGGTTCCTTCTCTCTGCTACACCGTTCTGTTGGGGTATGCCTGGTGCAGTTAACTGGGATTCTATCCCATTTTCTGATAAATATTCCCTAAATTCTCTAAGCAAGTATTCACCACCACGATCTGATCGTATTGACTTGATACTTTTATTAAGTCGCTTCTCTGTTTTAGCTTTGTACTCTTTGAACTTATCAAAGCACTCAGACTTATGGCGCAACAAATAAACGTACCCATATCTAGAATAATCATTAATGAAAGTGATGAAATACTCATAAACACCTCTTGCTTGAATATTCATGGGTCCACATAAATCAGAGTGAACCAATTCTAACACTTCTTTGGCTCTATTCCCCTTTGCCTTGAAAAGCCTATTAGTCATTTTACCTTCCAAGCAGGATTCACAAACTGGAAATGGCTCCGCTGCCAATGAGCTTAAAGGCCCATCTACTACCAGTCTTTGAATCCTCCTCAAGTTAATATGACCTAATCTCAAGTGCCAAAGATATGTTTGGTTCAAACTAGAAGGTTCCTTTCTTTTAGTAGTGGTAGAAGATGTGTTGTTCAATTCCCTATATTGCAGTTGTAGTGCAGGTTGACCATGATTAATTATATACAAATTGTCTTGCAATGTAACATATAATTCGTTTATTCATCATAATAGAAACATTGTGATCCAAACAAACATTATAACCATCCAAAGCAAGTTTAGAAATCGAAATTAAATTCCTTCTAAAAGAAGGTACATAAAGACAATTGTTCAAAACCAAAATCCTATCAGAACCAAAAGATAAATGAATAACTCCTACCGCAACTACTGCTACTTTCATAGCATCTCCCACGAACACGTATATCTCACCATCTCTAAGCATTCTGGATAGCTAGAACCCCTGCATAGAATTACAAACATGATCAGTGGCTCCTGTATCTACACACCAAGTGCTCGTAGATATAGCTGCTATAATTGTTTCTGTAACTAGATAAAGAGATATACCAGTATTGTTTATCTTCTTAGGAAGAGGACAATCCTATTTCCAGTGACCTGACTGCTTGCACCTGAAGCACTTTCCCTTAGGCTTTTTCACACCACCTTGAACTCCCACTGCCTTCACAACTTTCTGTGTCTGAGCCTTTTTCTTCTTCTTTGTACCTTTCGGCTAGAGGAAGAACCTTTCTCAGCCACATTCACTTGAACACTCTACCGAAATAATCCTTCAGTTGCCTGAAGTTCTGTCAGCAGTTCCGTGAGACTATACAGCCTCTTGTTCATATTGTAATTCAAGCGGAACTGCTCAAAACTCTTAGACAAGCTCATAGGGATAATGTCAATCTGGGTTTTCCCGTCAAGTTCAGTACCAAGGATATCTATCTCATTCAGATGTGACATCATCTTGAGAACATGATCCCTTACAGGTGTTCCTTCAGCCATCTGAGTGTTCATTAAAGCCTTTATGGCTACTTGCCTAGCAGCCCTATTTTGATCTCCAAAAAGTTCCTTGAGATTAAAGAGCATATCTGAAGCAGTGGCCATAGACTGATGCTGATGCTGCAAAACACCCGACATTGCTGCCAGAATGTAACATCGACACATCTCATCAGCCTTAATCCACCGCTTATAATACTCTTTTTCATCTTCGGGAGCATCAGCAGCAGGCTGATCAGGCTTGGGTTCATAAGTGCAAAACTTGTACTCCTCAGTAGTCAACACAATGTCCAAATTTCTTTTCCATTCAATATAGTTAGGTCCGGTAAGTTTGTTATCCTTAAGCATGGTGAATAGTGGATTAAAGCCCATTTTATACTGAGAATCATGCATGAAAAAAACATCACATTACACATAAATAAGGGTGCATTAAATATTAAGACCTATTGATTCCTCTAACAATTATTGAAATCAAATGCACTAACATTTAAACACCATAAGTTTCTGGTACGCCACAATGTGTGACATGTATACCACCTAAATTTGTTTAAATGTTACTTCGGTCCTATTACTAAACAATAAGCCACGTTGGGGTGGTCTATATTATTTTTCATAGCTAAGTGTATACCATCATCAAATCTTAAATTATTCGAAATCTATGGAACTTGGTACGCCACGATGGGTGGCGTGTATACCTTCCAATATTCGTAATTTTTCCTTGAATAAAATACTTCAATTCAATATTCATCAATGGTTTGATTTCCAGGTAGTGGAGGAGTCACATCGGTCTCACTTAATACCCACAGCCTTACAAGTTCGATGAACCCGTTTTTGACAAAATCTCCCCATATCGGAAATAAAGAAAATTTGTATTTATTCTGTGTTTTAATTTAAGAAGTTTGTTCTAGTAATTTCTATAACATTCTAGACTCCATAAATTACATGCCACGATGGGTGACGTATATATAATTTATATGCGTCTTTATGTTAAATTACATACAAACAATAATGGAGATCATGGGATTTAATTTCATATTAATTCCCTCTCCCACTTAGTATTTACTTTGAGGATTTTAATCTAGATGCATCATCCTATGTTATTTCTTCGAAGTCCACATGTATTATAACAACACAAAGAACACATAACATAGCAGCATACTATCATGATTAAAGCATTAATAAAAACATCCCTATGTCCATGTCATTCTTGCATGCAAAGGGTTAGTATCACATGGCATAACAACAAAGACAAGAAACACATAGTAGAAATAATCAAGAGGCACAAAAATTATGTAAAACATAATAAAACAGATCCACTATTATGGCCCCAGAAAAATAGCTTCAAATTTATCCTTCAAAAAATTCTGGAAATCTTCGAGAGCCCGATTGGAGGCCTTGAAACGCCTTGAAAACAATTACATACAAAATAATACAGATGAACCAGCCTATTCTATTACATCAGATCATAAACAAATTGATTTACAAGATTACAAGATCAGAATAGGAAAAAACAAAACCTTCACGATCTATCGAATCTTGGCCCTGCGTTTTATGATATTAATTAAAAGAGTACGAATGGAACATTAACCTTAATCACTACGGCGCAAGCGATTCAAATCCACGTCTTCTACTGTATTCCCTGATTCTCCTTGGACGAAGTGTGGGCTTCGATCTCCCAAGGTGTACCTCTCCCAAACCTCCGAAATTCCAAAACCCTAGTTGGCTCCTTGAGAAAAAACGGCTGCCTCTCTCAAACCCTAGGATGTGATTTCATTTTTTGTGTGTTAACCCTAGCTTTAGGAGAATGAGAATATTTATAGGGCTACAGTAGGGATCATGGACCATTAGGTCAGGCCTTCTAATGACATTCCGGGCCAAGCCCAATGTCATTAAATATTAATTCAATCCACTAAAGAATTAATATTTGCACTACCTTTCCTAATTTCGTAAATTAATTATTTAATTCGGCTCCCATATTAATTGCTTATAAATTCCCCACATTTAAGATATGGCATGTCCATTAATTAAATTAATTTCTTACAATTAATTAAATCAATATCTTTTATCCTTGATCATCCACTCAACCTTATAATTATGCAAGAACAAATCTGCCTGCAGGACTAAAGTATAATTATCTTTATGAGCTTTCAAGAGGACATCATCACTCGAATATATTTTTCGGACACGGTTTCCTTTTATAGTTAATATCCCACTATGTATATAATGTCATTGCCTAATACATAAATTTTGTAATTTAAAATAAATTACTTAATGTATGAATCAAAGCATGTGCATTAAATACAAGTATCAATTACTACATCCGGATTAAGAACCTAAGCAATAATAATATCGTAGAATCTTAGTTCTTTTTTATTGTCAGAATAAAAGAAATAATTATTCTACTATTTTGATCCCGTTCAATATACACAATGTATACAAGTATTATTCAATAGTCAAGATAAACTATTTCTAAATAATACTTAGCCGTTCCAGTGGTTTGTCTAATACCACTTAGACTGTGAACCTTTATTATATTATATAAGGAGTTTGACAATCTAATCTTCTGCTATCCCATTTGATACTAGATTGTCTACAATATATAATATACAGACTATGTGATAATATGCATTCAAGATTCTCAAATAATTTATTATTAAATTATATACTTCAAACGAATATTTCAGTATAAACCCTAACAAACACAACCCCGAAGACATGTACCCAAGAACACCCGGGGTCAGGGGCCACAAATCAAAGAAAATGCAAAAAACTTTCCAAGTCAGAAACAAAAAGGGCCTACCCGAACACAACCCCATGGACTTGTTCCCAACAACATCCCGGGATCGGTACCACAAATCAAAGAAAATGCAAAAAAAATTCCAAGTTACAAAAAATAAGGGCCTACCCAAACACAACCCCGGACACTTGTATTCAACAACACCCCGGGGTTAGGGGCCACAAATCACAGAAAATTGAAACTTTTCTCCAAGTTACAAAAATAAAGGGTCTCACCAAACACAATCCCGAGGACTTGTACCCAGCAGCACCCCGGGGTCGGGGGATCACAAATCATAGAAAATGCACAATTTCTGCAAGTTACATAAATCAAAACATAAACTGCGGAAAATAACACTACTCCCCCATCCGGGCAAACCCGTATAAGAGAGTGGGAGGCAAATGATAGGCCATAAGTAATCAGGCCCAAATAAAATGATATAAAAGCCCAAGTAGAGAACATCCCAGTCCCAAACCGGGGTGGTCCCCCAGAACACGTGGTAAATGACAAAAATGTCAACTGTCTCATGTTACCAGAAATGGAACAACTACATCTCAGCCGTCCATGTGTATGAATCTCAGGACACCCCAGTTGCAAAAAGATAGTTGGGGCCCCATGGTCCATCTGAACCATCCAATCACTTACAAACCAAGAATCATCAATGGCTAGGATGAAGAGGCACACACCCTTAAAACCCTAAATATGGGAGTCTATAAAAGGACCCAATAAAAGGGTTTTATGGGTTAGAAAATATTATCTGCTACACCTATACACATAACCCTATACATACATTTTTGAATAACTCCTTCTTCCCACTTCTTCTTCTTTTTTAGAAACCTCGTTCTTATTCTCCGATTTTGTTTTGTAGAAGCCCCTGTCTAGCCGCTTAACCATACATTATCTGCCATGTGGACCGGGCTCGAGCTTTAGTGAAAGAGGAGAAGACCGGGGAAGAAACAGAGTTATCATACACCATATATAAACCTGTATATAAAATATTATAAACAAAGACCCTTCTTTACACAACCACAGATCATAATAGGTTAAAGTATGAAAATAAGCCACCACCTTAACTTTTATTACATCGTACCGAATCTCAACTAGTTTAACTCACAACTGATAGTAGAAGCATTATTACAAGCTTACATAACTCAAAACTAAACATAAATATCATGTTATCTCGATCCAACTTAACCTGGAATCCTAGCTCGCATACCGGACTGGGAATCCTCGCTACCAACCATTTCTTTTCTAACGGTAGAATAACATAAACAAATTTGCAAGGGTGGGCTAACTAGATCAGCAAGTCATAATAGCAATAACTCAGGTTAAACAATGATGAATTGAAATGATTCAGAAGAATCAAGTTTCTTGGCAAGTAATCATTAGAAATGGATATTCATTTTAAATTTTAAAACCAAGGTTAGGCTGCTGATCAGTCACGCACTAACCCCGAGAAAGACATACAACTTTGCTCTCTATACTAGATCCAAGGTACGCATTGGCCTAATATGACCATGAATCTGGTCTGACCACGAATTTTGTCCATATTTATAAAACCATCCAATTCTAAAATGATTCAATATGATAATCATTATAATTTAATAAAACATAATCATAATTAACATTGATAAAGCATTTATCTCGGAGGATAAAACAATTAATGGGAATTTCCAGGGTATATCAAGGTATGTACAAAGAATGGCTTCAAGCCCGGAGAAGAATAAATGAACAGTAATTTTATGGTTGCACAAGGTTTAGTTCGTTGATGTTTTAAGGTGTTGTATAATATATAAGTCTCTGTATATTCAGGCAATTTTGTTACAGTGTTTGGCTTATGGTGTATATGTATTTTTGGAGTAATATCGTATTGGTGTGGTTCAATATCTAGGAAATCAACAAATCGATGGCTTATGAAGAACAAGGCTTATAGTTCAAGGATCAAGTGAGGTGATCAGGATTCAAGGTTAGATACTTCAAAGCATTTGTAATATAAAATAATATTGTTCAGAGTGTTTGAAATATATCTCAAGGAGGTTCAAGAAGTAATTTCCTTATCACGAATGATTTCCCACTTCACTTATACTCGTTTAACGGTTCTACTCAACAATCTATTGTCTTTTTTTTTCTATGCCTTGCTTCTACTCACCGACCACTTGCTTCCTTTTTCTATGCTTCAGTTCTATTTACTGATCACTGGCTTTCTTTTTCGATGCCTCGGTTAATCTTCTAGGCATCATAAGTATCTATCAATACTCAATCTCATATTATTCTAATCGTCACATAGACGTCATAAGCTTTTATCTACCCTTCATTTCACCCAAATACAGTTTACGAATTGAAAGTTACGGTAAAAACCAGTTAAATAATATACAAAAAAGCTTATTACATATCAATCAGATTACATATAGCACTTAGCACGTAAGATATTCGATAAAAATAATATTTCAAACAAGATTCGGGTTAAAATGATTTTCTGGGTATTTAATACAAATCTGTGAACATTTTTCGGAATTAGAACGGGTCAAAGAATCATTTTATAATTGACAAACAAGGTTCGAATACCCGAATCTGAATTTAAAAACATTTAATAATAATTATCGAGCCTTGAAACTAATTTAAAATAATATTTTAAAACTCGAAACTATTTTTCAGAATTTTTAAATCAATAGAAATACTTAAATCTAATTAAATAATCAATTAATATTTAAATTAATTGACTATTAAATAATTAATATTTAAATTAATTGACTAATTATATAATTAATTATCAACTAAAATTAATTAATTAAATAATTTAGATTTATTTCTGAATTACAAATAAAAAATTAGAATTAAAAATAATGAATTTTGGAATTTTAAATAATTTAAAACAATTTTCTGAAATTAAAATAAATGGAAATGCAATTTTGAATTTTTTTTAAAACTGCGATACAAAATTTATAAAGTTTCAAACTACCGGGGGTTAAACTGCATTTTTCCCCTATCATCTTCTCCGGCCACTGTCCGCTGGTCGGTCGCCATTAACGACGACCAACGAGCTTTCCGGCCACCTAAAATTCGACCCAGCAACGTACCAAAATAACAGGGTTTGATCTGTTTAATTCCAGAAACACAATTATGCTAACAGATCAATCAAACACTCGACGAACAGCTCGGAAATTCAACCGAACTTCTTGCCGCGGTCATGCTCGATTTTCCGTCCAACCCGTTCCGGGTACCCTCCGTTCATAAACTTACATCATTCTATTACTTGTTAAACGATCAATTTATTGGTACAAACCAATTAAACTAATAATCCCTAGATTAAAAACGCCTAATTTCAGTCAGGAACACTCAAGAACATTCAAACCCTAATCTTAATAATTCGAGAATCAAATACAAATTTCTATATGTTATTGAATTCCAAATTCTACATATAATATATCAAAATGACCAGGATAAAATTATCTACGAGATACAATCATCAAATCATACAAACAACATCAAAATCAAAAATTCATATTTTAATCATAATTAAATTTGAAGTAAAATAAATATATATATGAAAATACCTTTTATTTCTGTAGTGAAACAAGTTATAGATTCTGAAAGTACTTTTCACGAGCTTCGATTCAGTTACTCACACGTTTGATTTCGATTTCGATAACGCCTTCGTTTTTATGTTTGATTTTGGAAGAACACGACGAATATTCGAGTCTGTAAATTCTATAATTTAATTATTTGCTTATGATTATCTATATAAAATAAAATAAGATAAAGGCTATTTATACTTCCGGAATATTAGTACCCCGTTGCATCATATCGGATACAAAAATAGATAATTTAGCCGCTAAGTAACAATAAAAACTGATCCAATTTGGTGCTAGTTTAAGATAATTATAAAAACCGAGCTTCTTATTAAACACCATGTAAGAAGATAATGTAATAGTCTAATCAAAATATCCCGTCTCTCGAGAACACGGGTTTTATCGATTTACTAAAACGAATATCGTATCGAAAATTTTGCGCCGGGACTCGTACACGTCAAACCGTACTCCGGATCGAAAAAGTGAAAACACGGAAAATGTTCAGAATAATCAAATTAGGTTAGGATGAAGTTTCCCCGAGACTTCCGGGTTGTAAACACGCAAAAACGGTTGAAGTTGGATGATTTCCGGTTATATAAAATAGTTTATAATAACTTGGAAAATTATTTATTAAATCTATAAATTCTTTATAAAATCATATAACAACATATAAATTACCAGAAAAATATCCAAAATTATCTATACTTTATTTTGGACATATAAAAATTAAAATACTCAAATTTTATCATATATAAACATCCATACATTAATTCCAATTACAAGATAATTCACCAAAATTCACATAATAATTATTTATTGATAAAAATAATTACACGATATATCCCAGATATTACATCCTTCCTCCCTTAAAAGGATTATGTCCTCAGAATCTTCTATATAAACAAATGAGGATACTTTTCTCGCATATCACTTTCTAACTCCCGGGTTGACTCTTCTACCTTTGGGTTTCTCCACAATACTCTTACTAAATTTACAACTGCATTCCTTAACGCTTTCTCTCCCTTTTCTAGAATCTCTATTAGATTCTCAACATAAGACAAATCTTCCTGAAGTTCTATCGGCTCGTACTCAATTACATGTCTAGCATCTTGATTGTACTTCTTAAGCATCGATACGTGAAATACATTATGAGTGTGCTCCATATGCGTTGGGTAACGCCAATTCGTAAGCAACCTTGCCAACACGTCTTAAAATTTCAAAAGGTCCAAGGTATCTATGACTCAGCTTCCTTTTCTTTCCAAATCTAGACAATCCTTTACATGGTGAATCTTTCAACAATATTAGATATCCTTCTTCAAATTCCATGTCTTTTCTGGATTGATCTGCATATTTCCTTTGACGATTCTATGATGCACTTAACCTTTTCTGAATGACGTCGACAACTTCTTTTGCCTATTGTACTAACTCGGTTTCAAGTATTTTATGCTCTCCGACATCGTCCCAATATACCGGTGATCGACATTTACGACCGTAAAGAGCTTCGTAGGGAGGACATTCTGATACTGGCGTGACAACTATTGTTATAAGCAAATTCAATTAAGGGCAAATGCTTATCCCAATTTTCCTTTAAAATCAATGGCACAAACACATAACATGTCTTCAATATTCTGGATTGTTCTTTCGCTTTGGCTGTTAGTCTGTGGATGATAAGCTATACTTATATTCAATTTAGTTCCTATACATTCTTGAAAACTCCTCCAAAATCTTGGATTGAATCATGGATCTTGATCCGATACAATAGACACAGGGACTCTATGATGAACTATTATTTCTATCAAATACATGTGAACCAGCTTGTCCAATGAAAATCATTCATTAATAGGCAAGAAATAAGCTGATTTGGTTAGTCTGTCCATTATAACTCAAATGGCATCGTGGTTCTCTTTTGTCCTTGGTAATCCGACTATAAAATCCAGAGCAATCTGCTCCCACTTCCATTCTGGAATCTCTAACGGTTGCAATAATCCACTTAGTTGCTGATGCTCCACCTTAACTTTTTGACACATATAACATTTGCTAACCCATTCCGTAATTTCTCTCTTCATGTCTGGCCACCAATAATTCTCCTTTAAATCTCTGTACATCTTGGTACTCCCTGGATGGATTGAATACCTTGAATTGTGAGCTTCCTGTAGAATTTTCATTTTTCAACTCTGCCACTGGTGGAATCCAAATTCTGGAAGAAAATCTGAAAATAGTTTGCTCATCCTTTTGAGTGCATAATTCTTCTCCAACAAAATGATTGATATCCTGATCCATTATCTTCTCTTGACATTTTTTTATCTTCACTAACAACTCTGTCTGAAAGGTAATATTATACACTTTCGCTTCATTTGACTTATAATTCTGATTTCTAATTCCAAATTCTGAAATTCCTTATATAACTCTTCTGGAACAATCAATACATCCAATCTCTCCTTTTTGCTTAATGCGTCTACCACCCTATATGCTTTTCCTGGGTGATAGTTAATCATGCAATCATAGTCCTTAATCAACTTCAACCATCTTCGTCGTCTCATATTAAGTTTCTTTCGTGTGAATATATATTTCAACTCTTATGGTTTGTATAAATTTCACATCTTTCTCCATGTAGATAATGTCTCTAAATCTTCAAGACGAATACTATTACTGCCAACTCCAAGTCATGAGTAGGATACTTATGCTTATGAGGTTTCAGTTGTCTAAACGCATAAGTAATAACTTTATTATGCTGCATCAAAACATAACCTAATCCATTATGAGAAGCATCACTATAAATTAAGAAATTTTCTTAATCATCTGGAAGTGACAAAATAAGTGACGTGTTCAATCTCTTCTTTAGTTCTTGAAATTTTTTTTCACACTTCTCATTCCATATAAACTTCTCATTTTTCCTGGTAAGCTTCGTCAGAGGTGTCGCAATCTTCGAGAAATCTTGAACAAATCTTCGATAATATCCTGCCAATCCCAAGAAACTTCTCACTCCGGTTGGTGTTTATGGCCTTTCCCAATTCATAATAGCTTCAATCTTCGCTGAATCCACTTTGATCCCTTCATTACTTACTATGTGCCCTAAGAATTGAACTTCTTGTAAAACTCACACTTTGAAAATTTAGCATATAACTTCTCCTTTTTAAAAATTCCCAAATTTATCCTTAGATGCTCCCCGTGATCTTCCGTTGACTTCGAGTAGATCAAAATATCATCTATAAACACAATGACAAACTTGTCCAAATATTCATTGAAAATTCTATTCATCAAGTTTCGCTGGTTTCTAACTTCTATCTATTACATAAGCAATAAACTTGTTTAGCTTGAATCATTAATAAAATTTCTTTAGTTTCCTTCGACCCTTAAACGTTATCACATTCTCAAAATAATGTCAAATTTTCCTCTCTTAAATGATATTAAATCAGCACAACTTATTGCCAGAAATCTCAATCTCATAATTGATACACACTTGATTATCTTTTACAAGTTCTTGATTTGCTAGTTTTATAGTCATGATCTCATTTAATAGTTCAACTGGGAAATTTAACTTATCAACAAAATCTCGAGAAATAATTGATTGAGTCACTCTCGACTCTACTAACATTTTAGCATATAAGGAATTCACAGTAACCATTCCTGCCATCACATCCGTACTTTGAATAACATCTTTCATAGACATATCATAAACTCTTTCTCTTGGAGACTTATTCACTATCGGAGTAGATCCCATAATTCTTAGCGCATCACTGACTGAGACTGGTGATTTACAATCCTTGTCATATGCCCTGGTTTCCCGCACCTGAAACTGTAAATCCAATGGCTGGAACTTTGTCCGCTTGATTCTTGGTAGATTGATTTTTGTTTGGAAAACTTTTGTAAAGAACAATAGTGCAACAAAAAACTAGAAGGATCCATAATTCAATAAACTCATAGTTGAAAAGAAAGAATAAGTAATGATTTGAATATAAATGAGACAACTACATTGGTACTTAAGATGGTCAGTCTTTCGCACCATATGACATATAGCACATGATTAGGTGACGTCCCACCATACTCTTCATCATTCTGACAAAGCATCACACCATAACACTGTTTCCCTCAACCATAAAATAAAACTTGAGGGGAAAATGATTTGGAAGGCATCATAAATATCTATCAATACTCAATCTATTATTATTCTAATCGTCACATAGATGTTATAACCTTTTATCTACCATTCGTTTCACCCAAATCCGGTTTACGGATTGAAAGTTACGGTAAAAATCGTCAAATAATATACACATATGTTGATTACATATCAGTCAGATCACATATAGCATTTAGCACGTAAGATATTTGACAAAAATAATATTTCAAAGAAGATTTAGGTTAAAATGATTTTCCGGGTATTTAATAATAGTTTTTGACGATTTTTCGGAATTAAAACGGGTCAACGAATCATTTTATAATTAACTAACAAGGTTTGAATACCCGAATTTGACTTTAAAAATATTTAATAATAATTATCGAGTCTTGAAAATAATTTAAAATAATATTTTAAAAATCGAAACTATTTTTCAGAATTTTTAAATCAAAAAAATAATTAAATCTAATTAAATAATCAATTAAAATTAATTAATAACTAATTAAATCAATTAATCAATTAATATTTAAATTAATTGACCAATTAAATAATTAATTATCAAATAAAATTAATTAAATAAACATTTAGATTTATTTTTGAATTAATTTTTTTTAGGATTAAAAATAATGAATTTTAGAATTTTAAATAATAAAAACAATTTTCTGAAATTAAAATAAATGGAAATGTAATTTTGAACGTTTTAAAAATGCAATACATAATTTGTAAAGTTTGCAAACTACAGGGGGGTTAAACTGCAATTTTTCCCCTATCACCTTCTTCGGCCATCGTCCGTCGGTCGATCGCCATTAACGACGACCACCGAGCTTTCCGGCCACCTGAAAATCGACCCAGAAATGTACCAAAATAATAGGGTATGATCTATTTGATTCCATAAACACAATTATGCTAACAGATCAATCAAACACTCGACGAACAGCCCAGAAATTCAACCGGAACTTCTCGCCGCCGTCGTGCTTGATTTTCCGGCCAACCCGTTCCGGGTACCCTCCGTTCATGAAACGTACATCATTCGATTCCTTGTTATACAATCTGTTTATTGGTACAAACCAATTAAACTAATAACCCCTAGATTAAAAACGCCTAATTTCAATCAAGAACACTCAAGAACATTCAAACCCAAATTTTAATAATTTGAGAATAAAACACGAATTTCTATATTTTATTGAACTCCAAATTCAACATATAATATACCAAAATGCTCAGGATAAAATTATCTACAAGATACAATCATAAAATCACACAAACAACATCCACAACGCTAAAAATAACTTCTTGCAACACCAAAACTGTGTCTCTAAAGACCTCATTTGATGTTGTTATAGGCTACAAAAAGCCTATAGCAACACCAAAGCTATGTTAGGTCCTAACTAGTAACTATAGATATGTGTAGCAACATTAGAACACATCTAAGGTAACATAGCTACAAATGTTATAATAGATTCATATAGATGTTGAAATAGCATCCTACAACAACATAAAATGCTATGTTACAATAGATGTTATGAGTTTTTTTAAAAGTGGGCCCCACATAAATAATATTAAAAAATATATTAATAGGTTGTTTTTGTTGATTTTTCCTTTATTTTTCAAAAATATAATAATTAAAATAGAAATATTTAAATCTAAAATACAAATGGAAATCATACAAGAATAGTTAGACTAATAACTAAATTTTAATTAATAAATATAAACTCAATTAATTATTACATATATAGGCCTTTCTTCAAGAGATAATCCTCTTGTATAGAGAACCGTAGAGAACCCTTGATTCTATTATAGAATTACATCAAATTCGTTGCTAATGTAGAATAATAATTATATTTAATTATAATAAAACGTTTAACAATTGAAATTTAAAAAAATGATTTCAATTGATTCTACTGTGAAATAATTTGGGATAAGTGTGGTTTTATTGTGATTCTACTACAGAACCACTTTAAATTATTTTATCAAATTTCAATGACTTTTTAAATAAAAAACATGTGCAACTTTATTTTTAATTTGGTAATTAAAATTTGTAACTATATATGATGAAAAATGATAAAAAAATTGTGTATTTACGTATTTTAAATAATAGTTCTCAACAGACTTGTAGAGAGCCCTTCATGGATTGCCACCCTACATATATATTATATTTCTTGTAGTATACTAGTACAAAATACACTTAAGTATTTCAACAACCTACAAATACAAAAGTTTCGCTACATGACCAATTATAAAAACAACAGAACAACATGAGTTAATTTCCACTTATATGGAACACCACAACAGCCAACACTAGACATGAGACTACTAAACATCTACGTCAAGTAATTCTTTCTCTTCTCCAGACACAAAATTCTTCCATAGAGATTGTTGAGCATGGAAGAAGCATCGTCTTGGATTAACTGAAGAAGCATATTCTTCGCAACCCCCTATATTCAAATAAGAAATCATATCACCTAAAAAGCATCACCTGAGTAAAGGCTTGAGAAAAAAAGAGAAGGCATCTAAATTCTGGTTGAAAACCAGAAAAATGATACATTTACAGTCAACAGAAGGCTTTGTCTTATGCAATCAATTGTTGATAATACTGTATTTAATGAATCGTCAATGAGAGCTTATAACAGACAGTATTAATAGGTAAAATAAAAGTTATCTAACTAGAAGTAGGTCAAAAAGTGAAACATTTAAATTATTACATAAAACTTACCTTATAATTCACACTAACCAAATGATGTATATGCATACCAGGAAAATAATACTTATCTTTCAATGCAAATTGGATATCTAATAGATATATACATCCAGTTAAGTCTTGGTCAGTAGAATACCTATCCATGGTTTTTCTTATTTTTCTAAATTTTAAAAACTAGTGATAGGGTTAAATTTTGATCAGAGAAGTTTTGTTGGCAAAAACCAATCAAGTGCCATACACTATATAATTATAATAGGTCTTTTGTGGTATTATAATAGAGTAACAAGAGTTTGATTAAAAATAAAAGGCACCTGATAAGCTGCCTACAGTTGGGACATCTTTTTCCACACTTATTAGCAGTAGACTGCAGACCTTTCTTGCAAAACCTGAACATATAGAATTCAGTTTAGAAAAAGTTAAAGTGTTCCCCTTCGGTGGCCAAATCAAAACCAAACGGTATATTAACAACATGCTTTAAAATAAGGAAAATATTGAAAGGAAACATTTTAAATCAACAATAATTTATACATAATTTCTAATTTCTAAATAACATATAAGCATATAATTATTCCTGTTTGATTTAGGGTCAGACACCCACCATACTGAAATTGAACAGGATTTATATATGGTGTAGTTTGCATTTATTTACAGTTTAAACCATTGGATGACCACTCATTGCCAAAATTATACCTGCACAAATCTTCTTCCGCGGGTTAGTCCAGTAAGGGCACCATTGGCCTCATTTCTATACAGAACACCAAACTCGGCTAAACGGAGAGGAAGCTCTGTAGTGTGCAACAAACAGTAGAGAAAATTTTAAGTAGAGTAATTGTAAGTGGGAAATCTGAGAGTGATATCAATATCTACTGATATATATTGATAAAACAACTTAATTTATTGATATATATTTAGCTATGCTAGTCAAGGACAAGGAGTCACCAAAGTTTGAGTACTAACAGCAACTCCAAGAAGCTCTCTATACATGCTCCTTGGTCAAATTTTGAGGAGATTGAAGGAGAAAGAGTCTCCAACACACTCCTAATTCATCTTCAAATCTTTAGGAGCTCTATATCTCTCCTCAATATTGAGGAGTGTTTATTCCTTCCTCATTCAATTTAATATTCATAAGTATTAATTTCCCTCTCAATCCATCATTTCCCTCCCTTTCTGTATGACAAAGCAGATGCCTTATCTTCTCTTTTATGGGTTTCATATTTTCCAGAAGCTAGAGAACCGTCATTTGGTTTTTGTTGTGTTTGAAGTTTGATCAGTTGTATCTCTTCTTATGGGTCTTTTTTGTTTATAATGAATGTGCAGCTCGTTTGACTTAACAACAGGTGGATCAAAGTGCTCTGCATTATTTTGTCAATTGGTTGATATTTGCAATTGTTAATTGTTTTGTAAAGAATTCAGGATCTTTTTATATATGTATGACTATGTATTATAGAAAATAATATAAAAAATAGATGAGGATTGAATTTGAGGAGAGTTGTTGGAGTGAAAAAATAATTTTATATTTTAAGTAGTTAAGAGCCATTTTAATAATATTATTTACGAGGAGGATGCAAAATAATTTTTGGAGTTGCTCTAAACAAACACATGAATGGCACATCAAATCAGCTATGCAATCATAATTTGTAAAGCAGTATAATGAATATAATAATAATCTAATGTATCTGTAGAAAAAAATAACTCACCCCTGTATGAACGAGGTTTTTGATTGTATACAAGACAATGTCCCGGGCAATTCATCGGCTTGAGCCCAAATTGTTTTCCATTGATCTGCAGACATTCAGGATTAAATTTTATAGGGAACACAATATAATTTTTAGAAGAGAACCCTGTACTTCCAGAGTATGGTGCCCTATAACATATCTAAGCAATCGCGAAGACATTCATGTAGGAATGTGTCCTGTTTCATGCTCCAGATCTGCAACAAGTTTCATATGAGTCCAAACTCGAACTATCATTTACCAGTAAGACGGTGGCTTAAGATACTTACCTTTACAGTAAAAAGACTAGGTACAAGATTGAAAGCAAATGGATCTACAGTCGCAACAAGAGATGATGAGTTGGAACATAAATTGTTGGGAACCACGGACTTAGGGTGTTACTACGTTTTACGATACAGATTAAGAAAAGAGGATTACCTTGTTAATGGTTGATTCCACGCTCTTCTATTGTATTCCCAAATTCCCTTGAGCGAAGTGTGGCCTCCGTCTTCTCAAGTTATCCTCTCTTCTTGCTCCTTGGTGGCTACAATATGTTTTCACACAATTCCAAGCAAGAAGAGAATAAGAATATATATAGGCTACAATAGGGACCATGGATAATTAGGTTGGACCTTCTAATTACATCTTGAGCCTAGCCCAATGTAATTAAATATTAATTCAATCCACTAAAGAATTAATATTTGCACTACCTTTCCTAATACCGTAATTTAATTAATTCGGTTCCAATATTATTTGCTTATTAAATTCCCCATGTTTAAAATATCGTATGTCCATTAATTAAATAAATTACTGATAATTTATTTAATTAATATCTTTTATCCTTGATCATCCACTCAACCTTTATTTAATTATGCCAGAATAAATTCCACCTGCAGGGTTTCACATAATTAAATCTTTTTGAGCTTTCAAGGGGACATCATTAACCCGAATATTATCAGGACATGGATTCCTTCAATAAATAATATCCACCATGTATATAATTCCATCACCCAAAATATAATGATATAATTCAAAAGAATTATTTCATATATAAATCAAAGCATGTAAATAATATACACGTGTCAATTACTATTTCCGGATTAAGAACCTAAGCATTAATAATAACATAGAATCTTAGTTCTCCTTCTTAATCAGTATTAAGGGAACAATTCTAAATTTGATCATGTTCAATATACACAAAGTATACTAGTATTATTTATTAGTCAATATAAACTAATCTAAATAATACTACAGCCATACCAGTGGATTGTCCAACACCACATGTGCTGTGAACCTTATTATATTATATAACCCTATTTAACAATCTAATATTATGTATCCCATTTGATACTAGATTGTTCACAATATATAATATTAGACAATATGTAAACATTCAAATGATTCTCAAATAAACTGGCCAGAAATAAATGTACATACTTCAAATAAATATTTTCAGTATACACTAACAATCTCCCACTTATACTCAAAATATTCTATATGTACATCAGTGTTTATTTAATCCACTATTACATAAAAATCTATGTGTCCATCCATCTGACTCCTATCGCTTCCACATGCTTGTCAAAAACCTTGGTTGGCAAGCTCTTTGTGAAAGGATCTGCTCGGTTGTCTTCTGATGATATGTGAGCCACAACTATATCCCCTCGCTTTACGATTCCTCGTATGAGATGATACTTACGTTCAATATGTTTAGCTGCTTTGTGGTCTCGCGGTTCCTTTGAATTTGCCACAACACTAGTGTTATCACAATACACCGTCAAGCTCCTAGGCAAATTAGGTACCACATCTAAGTCCAAAAGGAAGTTCCTGAACCATACAGCCTCCTTGGCAGCCTCAGAGGCCGCCACGTACTCGGCCTCCATGGTGGAGTCTGCAATGCATTTCTGCTTTACACTCCTCCATATAACGGCTCCACCTCCCAAAGTAAAAACATATCCCGAGGTTGATTTCCTCTTATCCCTATCTGATTAGAAATCTGAATCAGTATATCCCAAAGGAAATAGATCTGAGGCCTTGTAAATTAACATATACTCCTTAGTCCTTCTCAGGTACTTGAGTATAGTTTTTACTGCACTCCAATGTTCCAGACCTGGGTTCGACTGATATCTACTAACCATGCCTACAGCAAAGCAGATGTCAGGCCTCGTACATGACATAGCATACATTAAGCTTCCACATGCTGAAGCATAAGGAACTGCTTTCATGCTCTCTATATCCTTAGGTGTCGAAGGACACTGCTTCTTAGATAGAGCAACTCCATGCTTAAAAGGTAGAAAACCTTTCTTGGAGTTCTGCATATTAAAACGAGCTAATACTTCATCAATGTAGGGCTCTTGAGATAAAGCCAACATCCTTTTCTTGCGATCCCTTATAACTTTGATCCCAAGGATGTATGCCGCTTCACCTAAGTCCTTCATGTCAAATTATTTGAACAACCATGCCTTTACTGATGACAACATCTCAACATTGTTTCCAATGAGTAAAATATCATCTACATATAGTACTAGAAATACCACTGCATTACCTTCACTTCTCTTATACACGCACGATTCGCTTGGACTTTGATCAAATCCATATGACTGGACTGCCTGATCAAAACGAATATTCCAGTCTCTAGAAGCTTGTTTGAGTCCATAAATAGACCTCTTAAGCTTACATACCTAGATGCTCTTGGCCTTCCTTAATGAATCCTTTTAGTTGCTGCATATAGATGGTTTCTTCAAGACTTCCATTAAGAAAAGCTGTCTTGACATCCATTTGCCAAATCTCATAATCGAGATGAGCTGCTATAGATAAAAGAATACGGATTGACTTAAGCATGACTACCGGTGAAAAGGTTTCCTCATAATCGATACCTTCTTTCTGAGTATACCCTTTCGCAACAAGTCTTGCTTTCCAGGCTTTCACCTTTTTATCTAATCCCCTCTTTTTCTTGTAGATCCACTTATATCCAATAGGTTTTATACCTTTGGGTGGTTCCATGAGCTCCCAGACCTGATTAGAATACATTGATTCTATCTCAGATTCCATCGCCTTTTGCCAAAGATCTACATCTTTGACTTGTGCTGCCTCTTCGTATGTACGGGGATCATCAACATGTTCACCAGAGACCAAGTCTGAAGACTCACCCAAAAAAATGAATCTATCAGGCTGTTGAACAACCCTCCCACTACGACGAGGCACTAATGCGGTATTAGTGACAGGTTGTACATTATGTTGTGGTTGTTCTACTTGTACTACATCTTCATGGGTATTATTTGTCCCTCCCACTAGTTCCTCTAAAACGACACTACTCATGGGTTTGTGATTCATTATATATTCCTCCTCTAAGAATCTTGCATTGGTGCTAACAATGACATCCCGATTCTTCGGACTATAAAATAAATATCCTTTCATTCCCATGGGGTAACCTACAAACAACCTTACTTCTGTACGAGATTCTAACTTAGTCGCGTTCTGGTTCAGCACATGTGCTGGACAACCCCATATTCGAATATGTCTTATACTCGATTTATCCCTGGTCCACAATTCTAAGGGGGTTTTAGGAACCGACTTAGAAGGTACTAAGTTCAGAAGATAAGTTGCTGTCTCTAAGGCATGTCCCCAAAATGACTTGGGTAAATCCGAATAACTCATCATCGATCTAACACTCTCTAAAAGAGTCCGGTTCCTTCTCTCTGCTACACCGTTCTGCTGGGGTGTGCCTAGTGCAGTTAACTGGGATTCTATCCCATTTTCTGATAAATATTCCCTAAATTCTCCAAGCAAGTATTCACCACCACGATCTGATCGTAGTGACTTGATACTTTTATTAAGTCGCTTCTCCGTTTTAGCTTTGTACTCTTTGAACTTATCAAAGCACTCAGACTTACGGTGCAACAAATAAACGTACCCATATCTAGAATAATCATCAATAAAAGTGACGAAATATTCATAACCACCTCTTACTTGGATATTCATGGGTCCACATAAATCAGAGTGAACCAATTCTAATAGTTGTTTGGCTCTATTCCCTTTTGCCTTGAAAGACCTATTAGTCATTTTACCTTCCAAGCAGGATTCACTAACTGGAAATGGCTCCACTGCCAATGAGCTTAAAGGCCCATCTACTACCAGTCTTTGAATCCTCCTCAAGTTAATATGACCTAATCTCAAGTGCCAAAGATATGTTTGGTTCAAACTAGAAGGTTCCTTTCTTTTAGTAGAGTTAGAAGATGTGTTGTTCAATTCCCTAAATTGCAGTTGCAGTGCAGGTTGACTAGGATTAATTATATACAAATTGTCTTGCAATGTACCAGAACATATAATTCATTTATTCATCATAATAGAAACATTACGATCCAAACAAACATTATAACCATCCAAAGCAAATTTAGAAACCGAAATTAAATTCCTTCTAAAAGAAGGTACATAAAGACAATTGTTCAAAACCAAAATCCTATCAGAACCAAAAGATAAATGAATAACTCTTACTGCAACTACTGCTACTTTCGTAGCATCTCCCATGAACACGTATATCTCACCATCTCTAAGCATTCTGGATAGTTGGAACCCCTGCATAGAATTACAAACATGATCAGTGGCTCCTATATCTACACACCAAGTGCTCGTAGATATAGCCGCTATAAATGTTTTTGTAACTAGAGAAAGAGACATACCAGTATTGTTTGTCTTCTTAGGAAGAGGACAGTCCTGTTTCCAGTGACCTGACTGTTTGCATCTGAAGCACTTTCCCTTAGGCTTTTTCACACCACCCTGAACTCCCACTGCCTTCACAGCTTTCTGTGTCTGAGCCTTTTTCTTCTTCTTAATACCTTTCGGCTTAGAGGAAGAACCTTTCTCAGCCACATTCACTTGAACACTCTGCCGAAATAATCCTTCAGCTGCCTGAAGTTCTGTCAGCAGTTCCGCGAGACTATACTGCCTCTTGTTAATGTTGTAATTCAAGCGGAAATGCTCAAAACTCTTGGACAAGCTCATAAGGATAATGTCAATCTGGGTTTCCCCGTCAAGTTCAACACCAAGGATCTCAATCTCATTCAGATGTGACATCATCTTGAGAACATGATCCCTTACAGGTGTGCCTTCAGCCATCTGAGTGTTCATTAAAGCCTTCATGGCTACTTGCCTAGCAGCCCTATTCTGATCTCCAAAATGTTCCTTGAGATTAAAGAGCATACCCGAAGCAGTGGCCATAGACTGATGTTGATGCTGCAAAACACCCGACATTGCTGCCAGAATGTAACATCGCGACATCTCATCAGCCTTAATCCACTGTTTATAATACTCTTTCTCATCTTCAGGAGCATTAGCAGCAGGCTGTTCAGGCTTGGGTTCATAAGTGCAAAACTTGTACTCCTCAGCAGTCAACACAATGTCCAAATTTTATTTCCATTCAATATAGTTAGGTCAGGTAAGTTTGTTATCCTTAAGTATGGTGAATAGTGGTTTAAAGCCCATTTTATCTTGAGAATCATGCATAAAAACATCACATAAATAAGGGTGCATTAATTATTAAGATCTAAATTATTAAAATTTAATGCACTAACATCTAAATACCATAAGCTTCTGGTACGCCACGATGTGTGACATGTATACCACCTAATTTTATTTAAATGTTACTTCGGTCCTATTACTAAACAATATGCCACGTTAGGGTTGACTATATTATTTTTCATAGCTAAGTGTATACCATCAACAAATCTTAAATTATTCGAAATCTATGGAACTTGGTACACCACGATGGGTGGCGTGTATACCTTCCAATATTCGTAATTTTTCCTTGAATAGAATACTTCAATTCAATATTCATCAATGATTTGATTTCCAGGTAGTGGAGGAGTCACATCGGTCTCGCTTAAAACCCACATCCTTACAAGTTCGATGAACCCATTTTTGACAAAATCGCCCCAAATCAGAAATAAAGAAAATCCGTATTGATTCCTTTCAAAATTTATTAATTTAAGAAGTTTGTTCTAGTAATTTCTATAACATTCTAGACACCACAAATTACAAGCCACGATGGGTGACGTATATATAATTTATATTCGTCTTTATGTTAAATTACCTACAACCAATAATGGAGACCATGGGATTTAATTTCATATTAATTCCCTCTCCCACTTAAATTTTTTTTTATTAAAATTAAGGAATTTTAAAATTAAATGGGGCCCTATGTTGTTATAATTATGTCTAATCATGCATTCAAAATACACACATAATTTTAGCAACATATAACATTTAATTAAAGCAATAAATAAATTTTATGTCCATGTCGTCCTAATTAAGTTAAACATGCAATTTTAAAAGAATTACACACATAATTAACGACACACATAATCAATAAATTAAAACAATTATTAAAATTTAATGGAAAAAATTAAAATAAATTTTCCACTATTATGGCCCTTGAAAAAAAATCCAGCTCTCAAAAAAAAATCTGCCCCAAGCGCGCCCCGACGCCTCCAGCACCCCCAGCAGCCCCAGCAGTCCCAGCTGCCGCAGTGGCCGCAGCGCGCGCGCCTGTTGCTTTTCCGTGAGTTTTGTTTTGATTTTGTTCAATCCAAACATCAACAGCAGCCCCTTGTAATCGCACAGCGGAACAAAAAACTACCGAAATTGATTTCCGATCGCACATAACTATTACAAAATACCCGGAACAATTACAAAAAAAAATAGATCTAACACAAAACTAATTTTATAAAATCTATTCTAACACGATCAACCCTCGTGTAAATTACAACCACGATTAAACCACATGGAAACCAAAAAAAAAATTAACCACAATTAAACCACGTGGGATCCAAACACATAATTAAAATATACGTGGCCATAATAGTGGATTAACAACCTACATCAAAACCAATACAAGTAAAACACTATATACACACATATATAATTACGACATGGACATTATATCATAAAACGTAGAACCCATTACCAGGCTCTGATACCAATTGTTGGGAACCACGGACTTAGGGTGTTACTACGTTTTACGATATAGATTACGAAAAGAGGATTACCTTGTTAATGGTTGATTCCACGCTCTTCTATTGTATTCCCAAATTCCCTTGAGCGAAGTGTGGCCTCCGTCTTCTCAAGTTATCCTCTCTTCTTGCTCCTTGGTGGCTACAATATGTTTTCACACAATTCCAAGAAAGAAGAGAATAAGAATATATATAGGCTACAATAGGGACCATGGATAATTAGGTTGGGCCTTCTAATTACATCTTGAGCCTAGCCCAATGTAATTAAATATTAATTCAATCCACTAAAGAATTAATATTTGCACTACCTTTCCTAATACCGTAATTTAATTAATTCGGTTCCAATATTATTTGCTTATTAAATTCCCCATGTTTAAAATATCGTATGTCCATTAATTAAATAAATTACTGATAATTTATTTAATTAATATCTTTTATCCTTGATCATCCACTCAACCTTTATTTAATTATGCCAGAATAAATTCCACCTGCAGGGTTACACATAATTAAATCTTTTTGAGCTTTCAAGGGGACATCATTAACCCGAATATTATCAGGACATGGATTCCTTCAATAAATAATATCCACCATGTATATAATTCCATCACCCAAAATATAATGATATAATTCAAAAGAATTATTTCATATATAAATCAAAGCATGTAAATAATATACACGTGTCAATTACTATTTCCGGATTAAGAACCTAAGCATTAATAATAACATAGAATCTTAGTTCTCCTTCTTAATCAGTATTAAGGGAACAATTCTAAATTTGATCATGTTCAATATACACAAAGTATACTAGTATTATTTATTAGTCAATATAAACTAATCTAAATAATACTACAGCCATACCAGTGGATTGTCCAACACCACATGTGCTGTGAACCTTATTATATTATATAACCGTATTTAACAATCTAATATTCTGTATCCCATTTGATACTAGATTGTTCACAATATATAATATTAGACAACATGTAAACATTCAAATGATTCTCAAATAAACTGGCCAGAAATAAATGTACATACTTCAAATAAATATTTTCAGTATACACTAACATAAATAAGGTAATTCAGGTCATGGCCTTCATCTACATGAACCAAATGATGTTATAAAAGCAATTGTAACGGTCACTGATTGGGTATAAGCAACCTGGCTAGGGTCTAACCCGGATCTAAGGGGTGACAGATTCAATTGATGGACTAAGACCCCCCTCACCCACTGCAATCAAGTGGAGAGAACCAGGCTCAGGTCCAACCCTAGGACCTGGGGCATCTCCCTTCCAGGATCCAACCCATGGCCTGGATCACGTGCCTACCTAGACTCTAACCCATGACCTGGATCACTTGGCTACCAGGATCCAACCCGGAATCAGGATCACCCTGAGAGGAGTCCCAGCAAGCACATACCAAGACCCCCCCTCACCCAGTGCAATCAAGGGTAGAGAACCAGGCTCAGGTCCAACCCAGGACCTGGGTCTTCTACCAGCCAGGATCTAACCCATGGCCTGGATCACAGTGCCTACCAGGATCCAACCCATGATCTGGATCACTTGCCTACCAGGATCCAACTCGGAACCAGGATCACCCTGAGAGGAGTCCCAGCAAGCACATGCACATTCCACAATCCACCAATGAGGGTTACATGGACACGCGACAATGACAGCTATCAACAACTGTTGGATATAGAAGGAGTTGAAGATTAAAGATAGATTCATCTATGACAACAATGCAGAGGATGATAACTCAACATAGACAGGACTTGCAAATAATCCTATATCCTTTGAAACCAGTACGAAGATAGAAGACTTGACATATACACAATGATCTGGAAAGCTACAGTGAAGAAGTCGTCAATAGAAGTTCGAAGGAAGTTCATTAATATGTTCATTCATCGAAGGAATAAGGTTGAAGATATTTGAAGTAGCAATCTGGATTGGTGTGAAGGTCAAAAGGGTTTCAGTGAAGCTGATTTGATATGGTAGAAGACTTGACAGTGAATTGTATAGTCTATAGTACGAAGGCTTGAGAGCGGAACTAGTCGTCTATGAACCAGACCATTGCACTAGGCGTCAGTAATCCGTGAAAGAAAACTAAGTACTATCATTCGAAAGACTGTCAAGTGAGATTCGTATTCAAGAAGACTGTTCGAAGATTGAAGACGAAGCTCAGAATACAGGAAGACATGAAGTGGTATGACTCAGGGATTGCATAGATCAAGTTGAAAGGAATGCAAGTAAAGATTGTTCTAAGGCAAAGAAACAAGAATTTGACTTCTACAAGCTTGGAAATTGACTTATGCATCTAGAAGTCGATTCTAGGAAATGCTAGTCGAATGGAGTGCATTGCAGAAAAGTTTCTAAGGCGTGGGAAGTGCAAAAATCGACTGTCATATTCTACTAGTCGATTTTAACATCCTAAAAATTGACTAGTAGCTACTTGGTGTTTTAATCTAAGTCAAATCCCTACCTTGCAATGAAAATCGACTTCTGCTCTATTCAACTTCTAGAAAATTGACTTGTGGAGTAACTTGAAAGCTACTAGTCAATTTCCTTGAGTAAAAATCGACTAGTAGAGTGTTTGAGGAGAAATTATAGTCAACTCTCCTCTTGGAACATGATTCGACTTCAAATAATTCAAGGCAACTTTAATTCGACTTGTGGATTTCGACTACTGCACATATTCAGATCTATTTACTTGGACGAGAGCTTGCCACATCTCCAAGCCTATTCACCTACCTATATCTATCAGTTAAACAGTGAATTGGATTATCAATCACAATCGGAAATAGTAGCGTTGCTCTCGCTCTTTGGAGATTCGTTCTATCAAATCATCAATTTGTGAAGTGAAGTGCTGCTGAATTTTATACAGAATTCTAGTCTTACACAGGAACACTCAAAAGCATTAAAGCCTTGTATTGATAGCTTGTATCCGATAGGTTATATTGCTTTTTAGAGTGATAGCGATACACACATTTGATAAGTTATCTTTTGTAGTGTGTAGAGTTATTGTTGCTTTGTTTACATTTGTAACAAAGTTTGTAAGCAACCCACTCAGAGATTTTTCTTAATAATATAAGATCAATCCCCCGAAGCTCTTGTGTTTGTGTTTGTTTTTCATAGTATCTTTATCCGCTGTGAATTTATTTGAAAAATGAACGATAATACATTCACCCCCCCTCTGTATTAACTTAGTGGACCTAACAATTGTTATCAGAGCTTGTTGATCGATATACAGATCAGATCCTTTAGGTTAGCAAGTTTTGTGTTGGATTTTGGTTGAACGGAGACTGGGATAACTTCTGGTTGTGTAGATTGGGTTTCTGTTGATTGGTTATGTTGCGTGACTGATTGGATAGTTGCAGTTTGAGACATCATATTGCGAAAAATTTTACAGATTCCGTAAAAATGAGTTCTCAAAAGATTGGCGGTCTTAAGGTTCAGAAATTCGATAAGGCAAACTACAATCTATGGAAGAAGAGGATGCTTCTTTATCTCAGAGCTGCAGATCACAGATACATTAAGGTCATTGAGAAAGGACCATTTGTATTTGAGATTAAGGATCCAAATGATGATGAGAAGAGAATTCCTAAGAATCCAGATGACTACACTGAGAAGGATATTGAATTGGATAGTCTGGATGCCAAGGTGCAGCACTTGTTGATGGAATCCATGGATGATGACATGAGCCATCAAATTGTTGTGTGTGAAAATGCTAAGCATATGTGGCAAACCATAGAGTTGTTAATGGAAGGAACGGAAGACGTCAGAGAAAACAGACTTGATATTCTGACTACTCAGTACGAGGCATTCAAATCTCTCCCAGGCGAAAACATAACTTCGGTCTTTGAAAGATTGAACAAGTTGATAAATGAACTGAGCATCTATGGGAAGAGATATGAACAGAAAGAGATAAACAGGAAGTTTATGTTGACATTACCCACTCATCTCATAAGTAAAGGAGATTCAGTTCGTGAGCGCTTAGACTTTAAGACTATGTCTCTGGACAAGTTATATGGGAAGATGAAGACTCATGAAATAGGAATTGGAACAGAAAAAGATTATATATGGAAGTGGTGCAGTGGACGTGAAGAATGCTGAGTTACTGAAGACAACTACTCTTATAGCTAGTAAACACAAGGACTTGGACATAACTGCTGAAAAGCCAAAGACAAATGATCAAGTGCTTTGTGATGCTGAAGTTGATGATGGAAATCTCTCTGGAGACCCAAGGGATTATTATACAATGGAAGAGTTGCAAGATATGAAGGATCCCACCATGGCCAACATGGCAGCTATGTTTGGAAACCTGAGATTCAGGAGGAAACAAGCCTTCAGAGGATCTGGTAGCAGCAACAGGGGTCAGAAATCTCCATCATATTCAGACTCAGGCTACAAGAAAGGGATGGTGGATAGAAAGAATGTCAAGTGTTTCAACTGTGGAGAAATGGGACACTTTGCCACTGAATGTAGAAGGAGTCAACAGGCAAGAGACAAAGGAAATGCTTATCAAAGGAAAGATTCTGGAGGTTCGAAGAAGTATCCAGTGAAGTCTTACATAGCTGAGTGTAACACCACCAAATCCGGGGTCGGGGATCCGGGTTGTCACGAGTTCCATTTCCCTTAATAACACCCAATCTTAATAAATAATCAACTACTCTGTACTGTGACCCCATAATAAACACACACACCACAAGTTATAGTCTCAGAGATGAATATCCAAAAATAATCACAAGTCATTTTATTCCACAATTATCTGCCAATACACCTTAAAAGGGTTTCTGAATAAATTTACATTTCTTTGCCATTATTACAATTCATAAATATATATAAATCTGGTACATCAAAAGTTGAAGCCTAGCCTATTGGTAGTTCCTACCTCAGCTACAGCGACATCAATGCCTAGAGGAAACTGCGGAACGTTTCCTATCCGCTCGCGAATTGGGAGCTTGGTCCTGTTCATCTTTTCTATCTGTTGTTGTGTGATGAAAGAAGAAAGCAAGGGTGAGCAGAAAGCCCACCAAAATAATATGTATAATGATTTACAATATATGAGCCTTCTCATAGTACTCATGAAAGTCTTGGTCAAAAGAAATGAACCAAGTTTGATATCTTAATGCGATGAAGTCGCAAAATATTCAGTATATATACATATATACTTTTCAAAATCTTGGAAGTCCTCTTCCATGCATAATATACATAGAGTTCCAGTTTATAACTGTATAAAACTATCGTTGGAAGGTGATCTCATATATCTAACCTTGTCTCAATGTTTTTCTGAAAATCTTTGACATGCATAAGATAATCATTTACTAGATATAAGTTTAAAAGATGAAGTTACAAGATACTCCAATATACTTATATCTTTTCCAAATACTACTTGAACTATTACCGTTCAAGTTATAATGAGCTTTCAAAAGTTCATCACATAGATGAGACTACAAGACAAGATTTGAATAGATTCAATCTTTGAATATCATTATAAATAATGAAGTTACGAGATACTTCATTAAGTCCCGATATATATATATACACCTATATATATACATACGTTTCCTGAAAACCTCTGTCATGTAAAGTATGAACAGAATTGCAATATCCAATAAATTTGGAAAGGAAAGAATTTTGGCATAAACCTGATATCTTGCTGATCAGGCAAAGATTACCAATAAGTAACCTTTTCTACTAGTAGATGGATGAATCCCCCACCGGTCATCACCCTGGCCACATAAGGACCTTGTGCTGGACCGCCACCCGGCCTCTTACGCGTTGATGGACTGCTACCCAGCCACTTACACTTTAATAGACCGTACCCCGGCCTGTCGCTTATGCCGACTCAATTTGATGGACTTACTTCCCGAACGTTGGGTAAGTAATCAATTCATTTGTCAAAATAACAACCTCGTTGTGAATATAATATACACCACAGAGCCGGATCCCTCAGGTTTTGAGCGAGTATTTAAATCCTCTTTAAAAAGGAAGATCTTAAATATATAAAAAAATTGAGTTTTGAGATCCGCTCTAACTTTTGAAAATCATTTTAAGGACTCGAAAACACTTTAAAGAGTGTTTGGAGTAATGCTGATTTAATAAAGTAAATCAGTCCCAATATATTAGAAAATATCTGAATATTATTATTTAAATAATATTCCCATAAAGAATAATCTTTATACAAATAATCGAAGTCGAAGTTTTAAAACACATACTTGAAATGAATATTAAATAACCAAAGATATACTTATACGAAGTACTATCTTTATTTGAATAATCAAAAATAAGTTTGATTATCGAAACATTATTCTTTAATAAAATAGAGAATATTATTAAATAATAAGCGGAGTCATAATTTCCTCAAATGAATATTATAATTAATATTCATTACATAAAATAAACGGAGTCATACATCCTCAAATGAATATTCAAATAATATTCATTAAATAATATAACTGAGTCATAAGCCCTCGAATGAATATTATAAATAATATTCATTAAATAAAATAAATTTAAAGTTATCGAATAAACCTTATTCGATTAATAGTTTTGAAAACTATAACCATATATATATAAAAATATATATATTATACTCGGGAACATCGACTCCCGGTTTAGAAATATGTTCACCTTGGGGTCCCCTATACTAAGGGTATATACGACTACTGCTTATCTCTAGCATATGTATTATGCAACTTATAAGCAATAGAATCATCAATTAGATATCAAGATTACGAACCAAGCATGCATATATTCCATATCACATGCTACAATATATCGCAAGAATTTACTAATTAACCAACATGCATTTATCGCAAGACAATGCATATACATATATACATCACAACAACAGTTATAACGGGTAGAAAACTTGCCTGAGTGCTCCCGGATAGACTTAAGCTTAGAGTGGGTCCGATAACCTATGAACAACAACATAAGTCGGAATTAAACCCCGGTTGCTTAAGAAACTAGACTTTAACCATTTAGAGTCCTAACGTTTGCTTTCGCGCTTAACGATTTACTTAAGTCGCTCGAGTACCTTCGGCTCCACCATTTTTAATAAATTAACCATTAAGGGTTTTAAGGCGATTCTTTTGCAAGTACCTTATCAACTGCCTAATCTACTTTATATAATTGTTTCTTACCCCAATTAGTCATTTAAGGTCCTTAACCAAGGTTTCAAAGTAAGGCGAGGGGTAATGGTTCGGTCGCGAAATGCCGTTAATTAAAACGGTCGTTTCTCCTAAACCGTACATCGGATTCAAACGAACCACATATCAAAACGAAGCTCGTAACATGAACTATCTAATAATGGAAATGGTCAAAACCTAACAGTGAGTTCTCGGGTCCTGATGTTATGAACAAAAACAGTCTAAAGTAAATCGGACATTACGACGGCTATGTTTACTGCGATTTCCAATTTTTATTCTACTCCAACCAACCACCAATCAACCACAATTCATTCATACAACCAAAATCCATCCATACCATACTACAACAGCCCCAACAACTCAATATTACCAATTCATACTTATTTCTCAATTATGAACTAAGAGTTTACTTAAGTTCATTCACTAATAACCAAGATTTCCAACTCCAAAAATATCACAAAACCAACCAATCTCTAAACACATAATAATCATGCCTCTCATCAACTAAACTACTCATAACAAGCTCTAAACATGATTACACACCCATTACACTAACCCATCATCTAAACATTAGGAAATCTAAACAACAAAACTTAAGACTAAGATCATGAAGAGTTATACATTCCTTGAAGCTTTTAATCCATGAAAGATCCTTGGAATTCCCATGGAAGCCTTAATCTAACCTCCTACAAGCTTGATCTTTCAAAGGAATCAAGAACACAAAAATTAATTTCAAGAAAGTACTATTCACCATCTTCTTGAATGATTTATAGGAAATGCTAGGAAAGGATTTTGAAGCTAAGATTCCTAGGAAGTATGTAACTTAACTAGGAGAAGCTAGGATAATTACCTTGTAAATTAGCAAGTGGAGGAGCTTGGACTTCCCTTTTTTTAAGAAAGAGGCCGAGAGCTTCAATGGAGAAAAAGAGGTGAAGTTGTGTTTTTGGTGAAATGAATGGTTGGTTGGTTGTTTTTGGTGTTTTTGTTCTATTTTATTACTTTTTACCATGGTAACTTTTGTGTGGTTCTTAATCAACCAACAACACACCTTTCTTTGTCATGCTTATGTCACCTTGTTATGTCATCCTCCCCCACTTGTCCTCCTCTTATTAGTTTGATGACATCATCCTCACTAACCTCTTTGATTAGCTTCTAATTACTTGGCTAATGACCGCTGATCTGTTATACGGTTCGCTTAACTTTAGTTTTCGTTTATCGTTTGAGGGATCATACCCGGGATCTTATTACTTGGGTTCCCTTAACCTTTCTCAATACATTATATTCCTTTTATGATCCTCTCTTATAACCCTTGAATTTAAATCCTTTTTATCCTGTTACCTTATACTCAATTCTTTCGGTATTTGGTGGATTTTTAGGAAAAATCAAAGTGTTCGGATTTGGATTCTGACGATCTTTACATACACTTATATCCCATATAAAGTACTAATAAGGTCTCAGAATAACAATAGAAGAACCCCTACATAGTGTGGCATGAAAAGTTTTCTTATTCAGCATAATCTGCAAAATCACTATTCATAAGGGTTTCAAAAATTCCAAAATTTGAGGTTATTAATGTCTCCCCTCCTTAAAAGGATTCCGTCCCGGAATCAGATAGAAAATGAATAGGGATACTCTCTTAGCATTGCACTTTCTAACTCTCGAGTATATTTTCCCACATTGTGGTTCTTCCATCAAACTCTGAATAGTTTGATAACCCTTCTCCTAAGCACTTGTTCCTTTTCACTCTATAACCCTTCCTGGTTGCTCCATATAGGTTACGTCGGGTTGCATGTCTATGTGCTCATATGCCCCTATTTATCTGGCATCCGAATTACATTTCCTTAACATTGATACGTGGAACACGTTAAGAACTTGCTACATGTTTGGAGGTAGGGCTAGCTCATATGCTAGCTTCCCAATTTGTCTTAATATATCCAAGGGTCCAACAAATCGTAGACTTAGCTTTCCTTTCTTTCCGATCCTCATCAATCCTTTCCAAGGGATACCTATAACATTACTAGGTCCCCTATTTCATACTCTTTATCCTTTCGAGTCAAATCAGCATACCACTTATGTCCATCTTGGGTTACTACCAGCCGTCCTATGATTAGATCTATTATATCCCTGGTCCTTTGGACTACTGCGGGTCCGAGCATCTTGCGCTCTTACAACTTCATCCTAACATAAGGGAGATCGACATTGTCTTCCCTCAAGGATCTCATAAGGCGATATCTCAATACTGACATATGATCTATTGTCGTAAGAAAACTCAATCCGTGTTAAGTGATCATTCCAAATTCTTTCAAGTCTATTGCACAGACTCTTATTATAGCTTTTAGCATTAGAGCTTTTGCTTCTTAATACCCATTCTTTTCCATTTCGTAATCGCTACTACCTTCCGTTCCTAATACTATACTGGTTACACTTTTGCTCGTTAGCGTTCTATAACCTTTTAATAACCACGTCAACCTTAGTATCACGAATGTGCTTCCATTCTGAATACCACCATAACTTTACTACTCCTTTTTCAGCTGTTTCCATTTTCCAAAGTTTGATCAATCATGTAGAAGTAAAGGAATTTGTTGAGAGATCACTATGATCATGAACACTTGTTATATTGCATAGTTAGTACAGAAGGTGGCCAGCCTTTAGTACTTGACAAGCAATTAAACAATAGCTGGTATCCTACTCGGCTTCTATCACACAGATAGATAGTCATTCAGCAATACCTCCCCTTCTGGAAGGGTTGTTCTTCTCAGTTTATATGAAATGAAAAGAAGAGAAAAGAACGAATTGAAGAGAATTGTATATATGAAAAAAAATATACTGCCACAAAATATCTGGCTTGGAACCTACCTCTGAACTATAGAGGTTTGTCATAGGAGAACAAAACATATGTGTATATATATCAAGTATTATCGTATCGCATTTCATATGCTTAAATATTTTTGCTATTCCGTCCATCATTCTATGGACCCTTGCTCTTCCTCGAGCTTATACACAATCACCTTTGAAGCTCCCTCGACATCGAAAATCGAATCTGGGATTTCATTCTAGATATCATCGTTACTAGAATTCTATGCTTGCATCGCAACCTTTCTCGTATAGTCATATGACCCTCTATTGATAAGGAGGAATAAATATTCAATAGGTAAATAATTTACTTAATTAGTCTATTCAATGGTAACTTATACACCACCACGACCCGATTAGTGGTACTCAATCTCAACATCCATTCCAATACAACTCTCACGGTTGTAATTAATCGGCTCATTACCCGCAGAATCATTCCTGCACTACCAGGGTCCACCGTTGACCTACTGTAGTCATTCATTTTCCATGAAGTCTTAATAGCTAACCATACGGAGTCTATACATGTAGTATAGAATTCTTCTAAGGAGTTAACATAATCACCATTCGTAATTCATGAAGAACACTCCTGATACTGACATACATACATGACATGAAGCATATAAAATTCCAGAAGAGTTTCAATCAAAGCACCGATAGCAGGTTAATACCATTCTTAATCATATACCTTCATTAGAAGATTTAACTCGAAGGTTCGTTTAGTCCTTTTTGAAATATGGTCCTGGATTATTCTCAGGATAGTTCCTTCTAAGATAGATAGCCCGCTCATGGCGATTACACGAATTAAACCTTTACCAACTACTATTACGGTTGGGTATTGCACAGTCATCAGAAGGAATGTCAATCTTCTAAACCATAATACAACCTTCATAGCTTTAACCATCATCACTGTATTCCTTTGGCACAAGCGCCTATAATTATCCTCTTACCTTTAAAGTGTCGGCCACCTCTTTGGCCTTTCCTGATAGTAAAATTTCCTTACAGTCAATGTCATTTTAACCACATCCAAATAATTTTTTTTCTACCTCATTTCAATCACAGCTTATGTGAAGATGTTTTCCTTAAAATCTGATGAGTAAAAAAAAATATCACCATTTTTCCATAAGTTATTGCCTCCGTCTTTAGAGGTTAATCACTGTCACGACTGACTCTCAATCATACTTAGAACATCTTTTATCTTAGGCCCTAATTGCCCTGAACAATTTCGACCTTTACTGGTTCGATCCATACTTTCTCGTGGTTAAACACGTGCCCCACTTGGCATCATTATAATTACATCATATTTCCTTTATCAAAATTTCTATTCTTGAGAACTTTGAATATTACCTTTTCTCCTTGTAAGACCTCTAAGGTTATCCTTGAATTGTTCCTCCTGTATTCCATAGATACAGGGCATATCAAAATACCATTTACTAATACTAGAACCATTGTCTATATACTTTTGAAAAATTTCTCCACTGATCCTTAAAGATTGTTGTTACCTTAATTCTTTCCAATTCATACTGTCAAAACTCATACTATCCCTATTAAGGGTGAAATGCCAACCTTTATGCATTCCCCTAGGATTCATTTTAAGTTACCGATGTTCTATCCTTAATTCCACCTTAAAAAGGGTACATGCATCCTTCCATGGATAAATCAAGTCATATATCCCTGATAGGGGTGTCTTATTCAATCATTCCCACCTTGATAGTATATGCCTAATTTTCACAGTAACATTTGTATTCAAAATGAGATCAATCAATATGGCCTCCAAAAGATAACAACGATTATCCACTCTTCTTGCCTAATTTGGTAACGATAACAAGGATGTTCTGGAAGATATTGGTCGTGTTCAACGCGAACTTCTTCTTAATAATTCCTTATTTACTTTTGTTGTTTATCTCAACAGTCATCTCAATGTTGGGATATCTTTCATACCTGGCGTCTCCCTTTCTGGGTATCAAGCCACCGGTCTTACACTTCATATTCTTGAAGGTCACTTCCTTCATCCAATTTTTCTAATTTCTTACTTCCTTGTCTCCTCAGTCTATCCGCGTCTCATTATTTATCCTTCGAACTATCTCAAGGTTTCCTCGAATCCTCCCAACTTACAGGGGATAAAATATATGTATCTCTTATGCATTCAACCATCAATTTTAACTCATGGTGAATCACCCTCATCCTGACGATTACATACTTTTCTATTTCTGTTGCTACGAGTCTTTAGGGTTTCCTCATACCCAACTCCTTTATCATTGCTCAAACTCTATTGCCTTTATATTCCTTTCCACTTCAGTTTTTTTTTTCCTTTCTCTTATCATTATTTCATGAACCAACACAACATAAGCATTGATTTCAAACATCCCGTCATTCTGTATTCGTGTCCTTAGAACGAATCTTGACAACTTTTACAACTTAGATTCACAATTCATCCTACTCGTCTGCCTTTGTTCTGGCTCTAAAGCTTTTACACTATCTCCATAACTTTGGGAAGTACTTTCCTGAAAACAATTGACTGAACTTAAATCAGTTTATTATAATCTCTTGCTTCGTGCCTTCCTTGGCCTTTCACCAGCGGGTGGTCTCTCTCTTAGGAGGGTAAGTGACAAAAACAGTCTTTTTTGATTCGTCAATCATTCAGAATCTCAAATGATTCCTCTATTTCCTTTAGCCAGGCTCTTGCCTCGACTGGGTCAACCTGTTCCTTGGAACTCTGAGAGCTTAGAGACTTAAAGGTCCTGAAAGAATTTCAAACCACATTGTTTCCTCAAGGTGGTGGTTGGGAATAAAGTATAAGTTCTGTTTAGACAGGTCCATGAATTGCCGTATAGGAGTACCGTCTCGGGTCTCCTTTCCTTACTCGACTTTCTGTTTCCTTAGTCTGGACGTTCCCTCCTCCTCCCCATAATCGGGGTCATCCTACATGTTTTAAATCCTCATTTTCCACTTCATTATGTTATGGGTTCCTTTTTATCTTGATGGTGACCTCCCTGACTATCACGTTCAGGGTTTGCTCTAAATCTTATTCCTCAAACTAGCTTTCATCTAAGATCTCATCTTTAAGCTCTTGAACATTTGGAACCCAAATTCTATAGGAATACCTCATTATTCCCTTATCATCTTTCTCGGTATTAATCTCATATCTATTTGGTGGCTCTCTGCCTTCATTCATCACTTTTTCTGGCACAATATGTTCTTTTCCAATAATTCGGTCTGTATTGTAATCTCAAACAGCTATTCGGTACCGGCTCCGGTTACCTTCACTTCTATTTCCATTTTCTCAAAATCTCTTATAAAATCTCCCAAAGACATTATTATCTTGAGTCTCTCCTTTTTACTAAGGGCATCAGCCACCACATTGGCTTTCCCTGAATGATAAAGAATCTCCCAATCATAATTCTTGATTAGCTCTAACCACCTCATTTGGCGCATGTTGAGCTCTTTCTGCTTGATAATGTACTTGATGAGGATCAAGGAATGAATATGTTAATTTGGATTTGGTTATGCGTACTTGTGGTGATGTTCAATTGGAGAGGATGCAAACATGGGTTATGCAGCTTACTTGGACAACAAGTAATAAAGGAGCGATGCATGAAGTTGGACAAGTAGTTGATTATTATATAATTATTAATTCGAATTTTGCTTGCAACTTTTTACCTTTCACTTGAAAGGGTTTTTCTTGTTTTAAGCACTTAGGATTTTATTTTCCTATTTGGATTTGGTTTTTATCTTTTTTCTATTCGGATTTGGTTTTTAAATTTGTTTCCTGGAAGGATTCAGATATTGGCTAATTCAAGCTGATATTGAATTTCTCTCGGAATCCTATTGGGTTTGGGTTATTGTCTAAGCCTATAAATATCCTTCTAATGTAATCTTTTAAGGAGACAATGGATGATATAAAACTTTTATTTTGAGATAAACTATGAGTAGTTTTTCTTCCCTCTAAACTTCAATTATTGGATTGTTTTGAAGGTTAGATTCGAATTACTTAGTTTCTGGATTGATCTAAGCAATTTGAGATTCAAAGTTCACGTTTCTGGATTGATCGTGTTCTTTTGAAATATCCTTTTCTTCTCTTATCCCTTTTCTTCTTTCTCTTTTCTTTCTTTGTAGGGTGATCCACATCAATTTGGTATCAAGAGCCAAGGGTTTTTTTTCCAATTTCTTAATTGTTGAGAGATCTAGGTTTCAAAAAAAAAAAAATTTACTACTCGCGAGTACTGTTCACGAGTACTGTTCACGGGGGGTTACTGTTCACAAAATTACTGTTCATCGGCACTGTTCACGGGCACTATTCATCGGCACTGTTCACGGGCACTATTCTCCAAATTTTTTTTCAGATTTTTCTTATGGCTACGGATGAATTGCTCAGAAAATTACTTGGAAAATTGGATGAGATTGATAAACGTACTCAAAAGCTTGTTAATTCAACGGAATCGAGGTTTGATGCATGGGATAAAATTTTAATTAAGGTGAAAGATAGTGATGAAGTCTATGATCCTGGTATAGATCTTGGTTACTTTACAGGTTTGGGTAACATAGATGATTTTGTTGAATGGGTTACACAAGTCGACAAGATTTCTGCTTATACAGGTTAGACTGAGATGAGAATATTCAAGATTGCAGCGCTTAAACTTACAAAGAAAGCAGGCTTGTGGTTTGATAATCTAAACACAAAAAGAGTTAGATCTGGAAAAGAAAAGATTATGACTTGGACATCTCTGAAGAAGAAACTTCGTGCAAAATATATTCCTTTGCATTATAAATTCGAATGTATAATGAAGATGACATCCCTCTCTCAAGGTACTATGAGTGTTTCCGAGTATACTTCTGAATTTTATAGATTGCGTCTTATTTGTGACTTGGAGGAGACGGAAACAATGAAAATTGGAAGATTTATTCGTGGATTGAATTTGCCTATTTATCGAAAGGTTAAATCAAGTCCATATATCTCGTTTAATGATGTATGCAATCTTGCTTTGGAATTTGAATCTTTTCAACAAGACGAGAAATTGAAGTCTTCCCTTCACGAGTTTACTCTTTCAGAAGAAACTAAAGAAGAAGACTTTGTCAGTATGGAGAATGTCGCGGATCTTGTTGTTGATTACCATGTGTTACATGTGGCGACTACATCAAGTTTGGATGAAAAGGATGAACCAGTTACAAAAGAAGCTATAATAGAGAAGCATGAAGAAAGACAATCACTTGTTGAGAAAGTCTTGATTGTTGAAAAAGATCAGATAGATGCATCTCCTAAATTTGTGCATGACGAGATTGTTGAAGGACAAGAGATACTAAAGGAGACGTTCGAAACTAAAGAGGTTGGGTACAAGGGAAACAGCATTATCCTAGTGGAACACAATGATTTTCTGGGGGTAGAGAACTTGTTGAATTCACCTCTCTCATCAAACTATCTTATTCTTTCGAGTTTACTTCCAAAGATATTGCTGATGGAATTGAAATTTAAGGCTTTCAAGTTCTACGAGAAATCACCTCGTTATGTGCTTATTCTTAAATATTTAGAACTCGAGGACGAGTTTTCTTCAAAGGAGAGGAGAATGATGAGGATCAAGGAATGAATATGTTAATTTGGATTTGGTTATGCGTACTTGTGGTGATGTTCAATTGGAGAGGATGTAAACATGGGTTATGCAGCTTACTTGGACAACAAGTAATAAAGGAGCGATGCATGAAGTTGGACAAGTAGTTGATTATTATATAATTATAAATTCGAATTTTACTTGCAAGTTTTTACCTTTCACTTGAAAGGGTTTTTCTTGTTTTAAGCACTTAGGATTTTATTTTCCTATTTGGATTTGGTTTTTATCTTGTTTCTATTCGGATTTGGTTTTTAAATTTGTTTCCTGGAAGGATTCAGATATTGGCTAATTCAAGCTGATATTGAATTTCTCTCGGAATCCTATTGGGTTTGGGTTATTGTCTAAGCCTATAAATGCCCTTCTAATGTAATCTTTTAAGGAGACAATGGATGATATAAAACTTTTGTTTTGAGATAAACTATGAGTAGTTTTTCTTCCCTCTAAACTTCAATTACTGGATTATTTTGAAGGTTAGATTCGAATTACTTAGTTTCTGGATTGATCTAAGCAATTTGAGATTCAAAGTTCACGTTTCTGGATTGATCGTGTTCTTTTGAAATATCCTTTTCTTCTCTTATCCCTTTTCTTCTTTCTCTTTTCTTTCTTTGTGGGGCGATCCACATCAGTACTAGAGCACTTATGGCTTAGGTAAATCTCGCACTTCTCTCCATACAAGTCGTGCCTCCAATCTTTAGGGCAAAACTATTGCCACGAGCCCAAGCTCATGGGTGGGGATATCGAATTTTATATACCCTTAATTTTCTTGACGCGTACGCGAGTACCTTGTTGTGCATTATAAGAGCACCTTAATTCCTTATGCGAAGCGTCAATACAAATCACAAAATCTCCTTTTTCCATCCGACAATGCCAACATAGGGGTCGTCACCAACCTTTGCTTCAGTTGTTAAAAGCTTTTCTCGTATTTCTCTGTCCATTCAAACTTCTCAGTCTTACGAGTAAGCCGCGTTAAAGGGGCTACTATCTTTACAAACTTGAACGAACCTCCGGTAGTGACCGACCAATCCTACCTCTGGTAGTTGCCCTAACCATGGTCATCAATTCCTCAGTGGTCCTTTATTCATTCTTGTCAGGATCCTTCACAGGATCCTCCTCAGCAACAATCCCTTCTAGGACAACATCCTCAATCGCTACATCCTCAATATCAACATCATCCGGTCCTGCGTTAGGACGCTCTATCGGATCCACAATCCGATCTCCAATTAGTAATAAAACATCATCATGCTGTTACTCCTCAACCTCAGGGTTCGGAGTCCCGCTACCATATACGATAACGAACTACGCTTCTATCACGATATTTATAAGGGTTCCCATAAGGGTTTTAACTGTCAGTACTACGTTAGGTAGCCCGACTATGAACTTGGCAAGAGTTCTTATTATCTTAATGAACTTATTATCTTAACGTCACATCATCTCTGAGGTTTATAACGCTTAGCTCTGATACCACTTCTGTAACACCCCCAAATCCGGGGTTGGGGATCCGGGTTGTCACGAGTTCCATTTCCCTTAATAACACCCAATCTTAATAAATAATCTACTACTCTGTACTGTGACCCCATAATAAACACACACACCACAAGTTATAGTCTCAGAGATGAATATCCAAAAATAATCACAAGTCATTTTATTCCACAATTATCTGCCAATACACCTTAAAAGGGTTTCTGAATAAATTTACATTTCTTTGCCATTATTACAATTCATAAATATACATAAATCTGGTACATCAAAAGTTGAAGCCTAGTCTATTGGTAGTTCCTACCTCAGCTACAGCGACATCAATGCCTATAGGAAACTGCGGAACGTTTCCTATCCGCTCGCGAATTGGGAGCTTGGTCATGTTCATCTTTTCTATCTGTTGTTGTGTGATGAAAGAAGAAAGCAAGGGTGAGCAGCAAGCCCACCAAAATAATATGTATAATGATTTACAATATATGAGCCTTCTCATAGTACTCATGAAAGTCTTGGTCAAAAGAAATGAACCAAGTTTGATATCTTAATGCGATGAAGTCGCAAAATATTCAGTATATATACATATATACGTTTCAAAATCTTGGAAGTCCTCTTCCATGCATAATATACATAGAGTTCCAGTTTATAACTGTATAAAACTATCGTTGCAAGGTGATCTCATATATCTAACCTTGTCTCAACGTTTTTCTGAAAATCTTTGACATGCATAAGATAATCATTTACTAGATATAAGTTTAAAAGATGAAACTACAAGATACTCCAATATACTTATATCTTTTCCAAATACTACTTGAACTACCACCGTTCAAGTTATAATGAGCTTTCAAAAGTTCATCACATAGATGAGACTACAAGACAAGATTTGAATAGATTCAATCTTTGAATATCATTATAAATAATGAAGTTACGAGATACTTCATTAAGTCCCGATATATATATATACACCTATATATATACATACGTTTCCTGAAAACCTCTGTCATGTAAAGTATGAACAGAATTGCGATATCCAATAAATTTGGAAAGGAAAGAATTTTGGCATAAACCTGATATCTTGCTGATCAGGCAAAGATACCAATAAGTAACCTTTTCTACTAGTAGATGGATGAATCCCCCACCGGTCATCACCCTGGCCACATAAGGACCTTGTGCTGGACCGCCACCTAGCCTCTTACGCGTTGATGGACTGCCACCCAGCCACTTACACTTTGATAGACCGTACCCCGGCCTGTAACACCCCCAAATCCGGGGTCGGGGATCGGGGTTGTCACGAGTTCCATTTCCCTTAATAACACCCAATCTTAATAAATAATCAACTACTCTGTACTGTGACCCCACAATAAACACACACACCACAAGTTATAGTCTCAGAGATGAATATCCAAAAATAATCACAAGTCGTTTTATTCCACAATTATATGCCAATGCACCTTAAACAGGTTTCTGAATAAATTTACATTTCTTTGTCATTATTACAATTCATGATATACATAAGTCTGGTATATTATTAATTGAAAACTTAGCCTATTGGTAATCTCTACCTCAGCTACAGCGGCCTCAACGCTTCCAGAAAGCTGCGGTACGTTTCCTATCCGCTTGCGAATTGGGAGCTTGGTCCTGTTCATCTTATCTATCTGATGTTGTGTGATGAAAGAAGAAGCAAGGGTGAGCAGCAAGCCCACCAAAATAATATGTATAATGATTAACAATATATGAGCCTTCTCATAGTACTCATGAAAGTCTTGGTATAAAGAAATGAACCAAGTTGATATCTTAATGCGATGAAGTCGCAAAATATTCAGTATATATATACACATATACTTTTTAAAATATGGGAAGTCCTCTTCCATGCATAATACACACAGAGTTCCAGTGTATAACTGTATAAGATAATCATTTATTAGATATAAGTTTAAAAGATGAAGTTACAAGATACTCCAATATACTTATATCTTTTCCAAATACTACTTGAACTACCACCGTTCAAGTTATAATTAGTTTCAAAAGTTCATCACACTGATGAGACTACAAGATAAGACTTGTATAGATTCAATCTTTGAAATATTTTGAAGGAAATGAAGTTATGATATACTTCATTAAGTCCCGATATATATATACACCTATATATATACATACGTTTCCTGAAAACCTCTGTCATGTAAAGTATGAACAGAATTGCAATATCCAATAAATTTGGAAAGGAAAGAATTTTGGCATAAACCTGATATCTTGCTGATCAGGCAAAGATACCAATAAATAACCTTTTCTACTAGTAGATGGACGAATTCCCCACTGGTCATCACCCTGGTCGCAATAGGACCTTATGCTGGACTGCCACTCAGCCACTTATGCATTTGATGGACTCCCACTGAGCCACTTACACTATCATGGATGCCCACTGAGCCCATGTTGCTTATGCCGACTCAATAGATGGACTTACTTCCCGAACGTTGGGTAAGTAATCAATTCATTTACCAAAACTGCAACCTTGTTGTGAATATAAAATACACCATAGAGCCGGATCCCTCAGGTTTTGAGCGAGTATTTAAATCCCCTTTAAAAGGAAGATCTTAAATATAAAAATGAGTTTTGGGATCCGCTCTAACCTTTAAAAATCATTTTGAAGACTCGAAAACATTTTAAAGAGTGTTTGGAGTAATGCTGATTTAATGAAGTAAATCAGTCCCAATATTTTTAGAAAATATCTGAATATTATTATTTAAATAATATTCCCATAAAGAATAATCTTTATACAAATAATTGAAGTAGAAGTTGTAAGACTTATACTTGAAAGGAGTATTAAATAACCAAAGATATACTTATACGAAAGTTCTATCTTTATTTAAATAATCAAAAAATAAGTTTGATTATCGACACCTTATTCTTTAATAAAATAAAGAATATATCTCAGCAAATAATCGGAGTCATAGATCCTCAAATGAATATTCAAAATAATATTCAATAAATAAAATAAAAGGAGTCATAAGTCCTCAGACGAATATTCAAGTAATATTCATTAAACAATATAAAGGAGTCATAAGTCCTCGAATGAATATTAAAAATAATATTCATATAATAAAATAAAGGAGTCATAAGCCCTCGAATGAATATTCGAAATAATATTCATATAATAAAATAAACTTAAAGTTATCGAATAAACCTTATTCGATTAATAGTGTTGAAAACTATAACCATATATATATAAAAATATATATATTATACTCGGGAACATCGACTCCCGGTTTAGAAATATGTTCACCTTTTGATCCCCTATACTAAGGGTAAACTCAAATACCGTTTATCTCTAGCATAGGTATTATCAACTGAATCAACAGATATATGTATCAAGAATACGAAACAGGCATGCATATATACCATATCACATGCAACAATATATCACAAGAATTTTCTAATTAACCATCATGCATCTATCACAAGATAATGCATATACATATGTATACATCAGAACAACAGTATAACGAGTAGAAAACTTGCCTGAGCGACTGGGGGTTACAAATGGCTCTGGACGAGTCTGGTAACCTATAAGCAACAAGTAAGTTGGAATTAAACCAAAGTCACTTGTAAATATATACTTTAACTAACTTAGACTCTAACGCTTGTTTTGCGCTTACTGATTCTCTTAAGTCACTCGGGTACCCTCGGCTCCACCATTTTTAATAATTTAACCTTTACGAGTTTTAAGGCGATTCCTTCGCGAGTGTCTTACCAACTGCCTAACACACTTACCATAAATGTTTCATACATTAATTAACCCTTTTTGGTCTTTAACCTATGTTTCAAAGTAAGGCGAGGGGAAAAGTTTCGTTCGCGAAACGCCGTTACTTGAAACGGTCGTTTCTCCTAAACCGTGCATCAGAATCGAACGAACTACATATCAAAACGAAGCTCGTAACACGAGCTATCTAGACATGGAAATGGTCATAATCTAGCAGGGGGTTCTCGGGTCCTAATGTTATGCACAAAAACAGTCTAAAGAAAATCGGACGTTACGACGGCTATGTTTACGCGATTTCCCAATTTTAAACCATTCAAAAACTATCCCAATTCCACCTCAAATCAATCATACAACCAACATCCATCCTTATCACATCATAACAGCCCCAATCAACTCAATTTTAACATTCATACTTATGCCTAAGCTTGAATTTAACTATACTACATTCTTTTAACCAAAACAACAAGATTTACCATTCCATTTCAATACCACTTCAACCCAAACTCTAAACCTCAAACATTAAGCTACAATATCACCATAATAATCAAAATCATCTTATTAAACATAGGAATCTAGGGTTTGGAGATGATATACCTTCCTTGAAGTGGTGGGAGTAGCTAGGAAGCCTTAAGAAGCTTTGAGAAGTCTTAGGGATGCTTGGATCTTAAAGGAAAACAAGAAAAATTTCAAGTTAAAAACTTGAAAACACTATTCATTGTCTTCTTCATTGATTTAATGAAGAAGATTGAGAAAGAATTGATGGCTTAAACTCATGATATAGCCCTAACTATGCATAAGGATGATTAGGGAATTAACTCACCAATTTAGGAAGCCTTGATCTTGGATTTTGAATTTTCTTGCCTTTGGAATAGTAAAAAGCCGAGAGCAATTGAAGAATAATGCCTTGGTTTCTTTTTTGTTTTGATGAAGAATGAATTATTTGGCTTGGTTGATTTGGTTTTGTTTTGTTTTTGGTTAATTACCAATTTAACCTTGATTTTGTGTAGTTAATAATCCACCACATCTCCTTCCTTCCCATGTCATGCCTATGTCATGTTGTGATGTCATCTTTCCCTCCTTGTCCTTTTCTCATTGGTTGGGTGACATCACTCTCTCTAATCCCTTTGATTAACTTCCTAATTGTTTACCTAATGACCGCTGATCTGTTATACGGTTCGCTTAACTTTCGTTTTCGTTTATCGTTTGAAGGATCATACACGGGATCTTATTACTTAGGTTCCCTTAACCTTTCTCAATACATTATATTCCTTTTTATGATCCTCTATTATAATCCTTTAATTTAAATCTTTTTTATCCTGTTACCTTATACTCAATTCTCTCCGTATCTAGTGTATTTCCGGGAAAAGTCAAAGTGTTTGAATTTGGATTCTGACGATCTTTACATACACTTATATCCCATATAAAGTACTAATAAAATCTCAGAATATCCATATCAGAACCCCTACATAGTGTGGCATGAAAAGTTTTCTCATTCAATAAAAACACTATTCATAAGGGTTTCAAAAATTTCCAAAAATTGGGGTTATTACAGTCTCCCCTCCTTAAAAGGATTCCGTCCCGGAATCAGATAGAAAATGAATAGGGATACTCTCTTAGCATTACACTTTCTAATTCTCAAGTAAATTCTCCCACATTGTGGTTCTTCCATCAAACTCTGAATAGTTTGATAATCCTTCTCCTAAGAACTTGTTCCTTTTTCAATCTATAACCTTTCCTGGTTACTCCATATAGGTTACGTCGGGTTGCATGTTTATGTGCTCATATGCCCCTATTTGTCTGTCATCCGAATTACACTTCCTTAAGATTGATACATGAAACACGTTATGACTTGCTACAGGTTCGGGGGTAAGGCTAGCTCGTAAGCTAACTTTCCAATCCGACTTAATATCTCAAAGGTCCAATGTATCTTGGGCTTAGTTTTCCTTTCTTTCCGAATCTCATTAACCCCTTCCAAGGGAATACCTATAACAACACTAGGTCCCCTACTTCCCATTCCTTGTCCTTTCGTGTCAAATCAGCATACCTCTTATGTCCATCTTGGGTTACTACCAGTCGTCCTCTGATTAGATCTATTATATCCCTGGTCCTTTGGACTACTGCGGGTCCGAGCATCTTGCGCTCTACAACTTCATCCTAACATAAGGGAGATCGACATTGTCTTCCCTCAAAAATCTCATATGGCGATATCTCAATACTGACATATGATCTATTGTCGTGAGAAAACTCAATCCGCGTTATGTGATCATTCCAATTTCTTTCAAGTCTATTGCACAGACTCTCATTATAGCTTCTAGCATTATAGCTTTTGCTTCTCACTACCCATTCTTTTCCAGTTCGTTGTCGCTACTACCTTCCGTTTCTAATATTATACTGGTTATAATTCTGCTCGTTAGCCTTCTATAACCTTTTAATAACCACGTCAACCTTAGTATCACGAATGTGTTTCCATTCCGCATACTACCACCACTTTATTACTCCTTTTTCAGTTGTTTCTATTTTCCAAAATTTGATCAATCATATAGAAGTAAAGGAATTTGTTGAGAGATCACTATGATCATGAACACTTGTTACATTGCATAGTTAGTACAGAAGGTGGCCAGCCTTTAGTACTTGACAAGCAATTAAACAATAGCTGGTATCCTACTCGGCTTCTATCACACAGATAGATAGTCATTCGGCAATACCTCCCCTTCTGGAAGGGTTGTTCTTCTCAGTTATATGAAATGAAAAGAAGAAAAAAGAACGAACTGAAGAGAATTGTATATATGAAAAAAATATTGCCATAAAATATCTGGCTTGGAACCTACCTCTGAATTATAGAGGTTTGTCATAGGAGAACAAAACATATATGTATTTATATCAACATCAAGTATTATAGCATCGTATTTCACATGCCTAAATATTTATTATTCCACCCATCATTCTACGGACCCATGCTCTTCCTCGAGCTTATACTCAATCACCTATGAAACTCCCTCGACATCGAAAATCGAATCTGGAATCTCATTTTATACAGCATCGTTAATAGAATTCTATGCTTGCACCGCAACGTTCCTCGTATAGTAATACGACTCTCTATTGATAAGAAATAATAATATTCAATAGGTAGATACTCTACTTAATTAGTCTATCAATGATAACTTATACGCTACCACGACCCGATTAGTGGTACTCAATCTCAACACCCATTCCAATACAACTCTCACGGTTGTAATCAGCTCATTACTCGCAGAATCATTGCTGCCTTACTATGGTCCACCACTGACCTACTGTAGTCATTCATTTTCCATGAAGTCTTAATTGCTAACCATACGGAGTCCATACATCTCGTATCTAATTCTCCTAAGGAGTTAACATAACCACCAATCACCATTCATGAAGAACACTCCAAACTCTGACGTACTTTCATGACATGAAGTAGATAAAATTGCAGAAGAGTTCCAATCAAAGTAACGATAGCAGGTTAATACCATTCTTAATCATATGCCTTCGATAGAAGACTTAACTCAAAGGTTCGTTTAGTCCTTTTGAAACATGGTCCAGGCTCATTCTCAAGATAGTACCTTCTAAGATAGATAGCCCGCTCATGGTGATTACACGAATTAAACCTTTACCAACTACTATTACAGCTGGGTATTGCACAGACATCAGAAGGAATGTCAATCTTCCAAACCATAATACAACCTTCATAGCTTTAACCATCATCACTGTATTCTTTTGGCACAAGCGCCTATAATTATCCTCTTACCTTTAAAGTGTCGGCCACCTCTTTGGCCTTTCCTGATAGTAAAATTTCCTTACAGTCAATGTCATTTTAACCACCTCCAAATAAATTTTCTACCTCATTTCAATCACAGCTTATGTGAAGATGTTTTCCTTAAAATCTGATGAGTAAAAAAAAAATCACCATTTTTCCATAAGTTATTGCGTCAGTCTTTAGAGGTTAATCACTGTCATGACTGACTCACAATCATAATTAGAACATCTTTTATCTTAAGTACTAATTTCCCTGAACAATTTCGACCATTACTGGTCCGATCCATACCTTCTCGTGGTTTAACACGTGCCCCACTTGGCATCATTATAATTACGTCATATTTCCTTTATCAACATTTCTATTCTTGAGAATTTTGAATATTACCTTTCTCCTTGTAAAACTCTTAAGGTTATCCTTAAATCCTTTATCAGGTACACCCTAGGCACAGGGCATATCAAGATACCATTTATTAATACCAGAATCATAGTCTATATACTTCTGAAAAATTTCTCCACTGATCCTTAAAGGTCGTATTACCTTAATCCTTTCCTAATTCATACTGTCAAAACTCATGATGTCCCTATTAAGGGTGAAATGCCAACCTTTATGCATTCCCCTAGGATTCGCTTTAAGTTACCGATGTTCTATCCTTAATTCCACCTTTAAAAAAAAATACATGCATCCTTCCATGGATAAATCAAGTCATATATCCCTGATAAGGGTGTCTTATTCAATCATTCCCACCTCGATAGTATATGCCTAATTTTCACAATAACATCTGTATTCAAGATGAGGTCAATCAATATGGCCTCCAAAAGATAACAACGATTATCCGCTTTTCTTGCCTAATTTGGTAACGATAACAAGGATGTTCTGGAAGATATTGGTCGTGTTCAACGCGAACTTCTTCTTAATAATTCCTTATTTACCTTTGTTGTTTACCTCAACAGTCATCTCAATGTTGGGATATCTTTCTTACCTGGCGTCTCCCTTTCTGGGTATCATGCCACCGGTCTTATACTTTACATTCTTGAAGGTCCTTCCTTCATCCAATTTTCCTAATCTCTTACTTTCTTGTCTCTTTAGTCTATCTGCATCTCATTATTTATACTTCGAATTATCTCAAGGTTTCCTCGAATCCTCCCAACTTACAGGGGATAAAATATATGTATCTCTTATGCCCTCAACCATCAATTTTAACTCATGGTGAATCACCCTCATCCTGACGATTACATACTTTTCTATTTCTATTGCTACGAGTCTTTAGGGTTTCCTCATACCCAACTTCCTTATCATTCCTCAAACTCTATTGCCTTTATATTCCTTTCCACTTCAATTTCTTTTTTTATTTTCCTTTCTCTTATCATTATTTCATGAACCAACCCAACATAAGCATCGATTTCAAACATCCCGTCATTCTGGATTCGTGTCCTCAGAACGAATCTTGACAACTTTTACAACTTAGATTCATAATTCATCATACTCGTCTGCCTTTGTTCTGGCTCTAAAGCTTTTACTCTATCTCTATAACCTTGGGAAGTACTTTCCTGAAAACAATTGACTGAACTTAAATCAGTTTATTATAATCTCTTGCTCCGTGCCTTCCTTGGTCTTTCACCAGCGGGTGGTCTCTCTCTTAGGAGGGTAAGTGATAAAAATAGTCTTTTGTGATTCGTCAATCATTTAGAATCTCAAATGATTCCTATATTTCCTTTAGTCAGGCTCTTGCCTCGACTGGGTCAGCTTGTTCCTTGGAACTCTGAGAGCTTAGCGACTTAGAGGTCCTGAAAGAATTTCACACCACATTGTTTCCTCAAGGTGGTGGTTGGGAATAAAATATAAGTTCTGTTTAGACAGGTCCATGAATTTCCGTATAGGAGTACCGTCTCGGGTCTCCTTATCTCGCTCAACTTTTGCTTTCTTAGTCTAAATATTTCTTCCTACTCCCCATAATTGGGGTCATCTTTTAATTTAAAATCTTCATTTTCCACTTTATTATATTCCGGGTTCTTTATATCTTAATTGCGACCTCCCTGATTATCACATTCAAGGTTTGCCCTTAATCTTATTCCTTGTGGGGGCATATTACTTGGAAAATTTTGAGAATCTCCGGATATTTGTCTTACTTACTTTACTTAAGTCTTCCCCTCGTTTAGTCCTTGCACGATTGCAAATTATGAATTCTCAAGTTCGATAAACTTCATGACACTCTCTTAAGTGTTAATAGAGCAATTAACAATGTGATTTTATCACAAACAAACTGATCTGAACTGAAATTAACGAATATATACATAACCATTTGTTCGAGGGTACAACAACTGAACATATTAAAGAGGATTACATCATTTGAACTTATCACTCCTATCCCAAAAGTACTACCATAGATAGTCATCTCGTCATTAAAACTAATCATTCATAAGTTAGGCTAATCCTCCAAAAGCGGTGCTGCATGAAATTCTTGTCTGATTGCTCTGGCTCTGCACATTACCATGGATCAAGAAATGCGAGCACGCACGACATCCCTAACCTGCTCCATTAAAGCGGTGATGAGGTCTAGGATAGTTGCAAGTAGAGCTGGATCAATCTGACCCTCAAGATGGCCTCTAGCTATAACACGGGTGGTAGCCTCAATCCTTTCCATGCTATGAGCTAATCCTGCCGGAAGTACCCCACCCTCAATCCTCGGTGCAGTAAGTCGATCCAACAGATCACTCCTAACATTACGGGCCTCAGACAGGCCACCCAAAGTCATATGATAATTGGCAATAAGAGAAGCCTGAGTGGTAGCATCTAGTAGTCCATGGGGTGCAGGTGGCGCAGACCCAGGAGATCCAAACGGATAACCAAGCACGGTATCAGGTGACAATGGTGCAGGAGATAAAGGTGGCATTTCCTCAGTATGTGCTGGGCTCTGTACAGGGGATGGAACAGGAATTGGTGGAACCTCAGGGATGTCTACAGAAACATCTGGAAGAGGGTCTGATACTGGTATAATTGGGGTCGTGGAAGGCCCCACTCCTTCTGCCCTCATTAACCTTTGTGCCCTTGGTAACTCTTCATCCTCTAGTGCAACCCTCGCGGCCATTCTTGCTCTGGTAGTCTCCCTGACTACAGTCATCAATTCCTCAGCGGTCCTCTCTTCATTCTCATCAGGATCCTCCATGAGATCCTCCTCAGCCACAATCCTTTCCGGAATAACATCCTCAACCGCAACATTCTCAATATGAATCTCATCCGGTCCCTCATTAGGGTACTCCATCGGATTCACAATTTGATCTCCAGCTTGTAATAAAACATCCTCATGCTGATGCTCCTGAACCTCAGGGTTCGGTGCCCTGCTGCCCTATACGAGAACGAACTATGTTACTATCACGATATTTATAAGGGTTCCCGTAAGGGTTTTAACTGTCAGTACTACGTTAGGTAGCCCGACTATGAACTTGGAAAGAGTTCTTATTTATCTTAGTGTACTTATTATCTTAACGTCACTTCATCTCTGAGGTTTATAACGCTTAGCTCTGATACCACTTCTGTAACACCCCCAAATCCGGGGTCGGGGATCCGGGTTGTCACGAGTTCCATTTCCCTTAATAACACCCAATCTTAATAAATAATCAGCTACTCTGTACTGTGACCCCACAATAAACACACACACCACAAGTTATAGTCTCAGAGATGAATATCCAAAAATAATCACAAGTCGTTTTATTCCACAATTATATGCCAATGCACCTTAAACAGGTTTCTGAATAAATTTACATTTCTTTGCCATTATTACAATTCATGATATACATAAGTCTGGTACATTATTAATTGAAAACTTAGCCTATTGGTAATTTCTACCTCAGCTACAGCGGCCTCAACGCTTCTAGAAAGCTGCGGTACGTTTCCTATCCGCTTGCGAATTGGGAGCTTGGTCCTGTTCATCTTATCTATCTGATGTTGTGTGATGAAAAAAGAAGCAAGGGTGAGCAGATAGCCCACCAAAATAATATGTATAATGATTAACAATATATGAGCCTTCTCATAGTACTCATGAAAGTCTTGGTCAAAAGAAATGAACCAAGTTGATATCTTAATGCGATGAAGTCGCAAAATATTCAGTATATATATACACATATACTTTTCAAAATATGGGAAGTCCTCTTCCATGCATAATACACACAGAGTTCCAGTGTATAACTGTATAAAAATATCGTTGCAAGGTGATCTCATATATCTAACCTTGTCTCAATGTTTTTCTGAAAATCTTTGTCATGCATAAGATAATCATTTATTAGATATAAGTTTAAAAGATGAAGTTACAAGATACTCCAATATACTTATATCTTTTCCAAATACTACTTGAACTACCACCGTTCAAGTTATAATTAGTTTCAAAAGTTCATCATACTGATGAGACTACAAGATAAGACTTGTATAGATTCAATCTTTGAAATATTTTGAAGGAAATGAAGTTATGATATACTTCATTAAGTCCCGATATATATATACACCTATATATATACATACGTTTCCTGAAAACCTCTGTCATGTAAAGTATGAACAGAATTGCAATATCCAATAAATTTGGAAAGGAAAGAATTTTGGCATAAACCTGATATCTTGCTGATCAGGCAAAGATACCAATAAGTAACCTTTTCTACTAGTAGATGGACGAATTCCCCACTGGTCATCACCCTGGTCACAATAGGACCTTATGCTGGACTGCCACTCAGCCACTTATGCATTTGATGGACTCCCACTGAGCCACTTACACTATCATGGACGCCCACTGAGCCCATATTGTTTATGCCGACTCAATAGATGGACTTACTTCCCGAACGTTGGGTAAGTAATCAATTCATTTACCAAAACTGCAACCTTGTTGCGAATATAAAATACACCATAAAGCCGGATCCCTCAGGTTTTGAGCGAGTATTTAAATCCCCTTTAAAAGGAAGATCTTAAATATAAAAATGAGTTTTGGGATCCGCTCTAACCTTTAAAAATCATTTTGAAGACTCGAAAACACTTTAAAGAGTGTTTGGAGTAATGATGATTTAATGAAGTAAATCAGTCCCAATATTTTTAGAAAATATCTGAATATTATTATTTAAATAATATTCCCATAAAAAATAATCTTTATACAAATAATTGAAGTAGAAGTTGTAAGACTTATACTTGAAATGAGTATTAAATAACCAAAGATATACTTATACGAAAGTTCTATCTTTATTTGAATAATCAAAAATAAGTTTGATTATCGACACCTTATTCTTTAATAAAATAAAGAATATATCTCAGCAAATAATCGGAGTCATAGATCCTCAAATGAATATTCAAAATAATATTCAATAAATAAAATAAAAGGAGTCATAAGTCCTCAGATGAATATTCAAGTAATATTCATTAAATAATATAAAGGAGTCATAAGTCCTCGAATGAATATTATAAATAATATTCATATAATAAAATAAAGGAGTCATAAGCCCTCGAATGAATATTTGAAATAATATTCATATAATAAAATAAACTTAAAGTTATCGAATAAACCTTATTCGATTAATAGTTTTGAAAACTATAACCATATATATATAAAAATATATATATTATACTCGGGAACATCGACTCCCGGTTTAGAAATATGTTCACCTTTTGATCCCCTATACTAAGGGTAAACTCAAATAACGCTTATCTCTAGCATAGGTATTATCAACTGAATCAACAGATATATGTATCAAGAATACGAAACAGGCATGCATATATACCATATCACATGCAATAATATATCGCAAGAATTTGCTAATTAACCATCATGCATTTATCACAAGATAATGCATATACATATGTATACATCACAACAACAGTATAACGGGTAGAAAACTTGCCTGAGCGACTAGGGGTTACAAATGGCTCGGGACGAGTCTGGTAACCTATAAGCAACAAGTAAGTTGGAATTAAACCAAAGTCACTTGTAAATCTATACTTTAACTAACTTAGACTCTAACGCTTGTTTTGCGCTTACTGATTCTCTTAAGTCACTCGGGTATCCTCGGCTCCACCATTTTTAATAATTTAACCTTTACGAGTTTTAAGGCGATTCCTTCGCGAGTGTCTTACCAACTGCCTAACACACTTACCATAAATGTTTCATACATTAATTAACCCTTTTTGGTCTTTAACCTATGTTTCAAAGTAAGGCGAGGGGAAAAGTTTCGTTCGCGAAACGCCGTTACTTGAAACGGTCGTTTCTCCTAAACCGTGCATCGGAATCGAACGAACTACATATCAAAATGAAGCTCGTAACACGAGCTATCTAGACATGGCAATGGTCATAATCTAACAGGGGGTTCTCGGGTCCTAATGTTATGCAAAAAAACAGTCTAAAGAAAATCGGACGTTACGACGACTATGTTTACGCGATTTCCCAATTTTAAACCATTCAAAAACCATCCCAATTCAACCTCAAATCAATCATACAACCAACATCCATCCTTATCACATCATAACAGCCCCAATCAACTCAATTTTAACATTCATACTTATGCCTAAGCTTGAATTTAACTATACTACATTCTTTTAACCAAAATAACAAGATTTACCATTCCATTTCAATACCACTTCAACCCAAACTCTAAACCACAAACATTAAGCTACAATATCACCATAATAATCAAAATCATCTTATTAAACATAGGAATCTAGGGTTTGGAGATGATATATCTTCCTTGAAGTGGTGGGAGTAGCTAGGAAGCCTTAAGAAGCTTTGAGAAGTCTTAGGGATGCTTAGATCTTAAAGGAAAACAAGAAAAATTTCAAGTTAAAAACTTGAAAACACTATTCATTGTCTTCTTCATTGATTTATTGAAGAAGATTGAGAAAAAATTGATGGCTTAAACTCATGATATAGCCCTAACTATGCATAAGGATGATTAGGGAATTAACTCACCAATTTAGGAAGCCTTGATCTTGGATTTTGAATTTTCTTGCCTTTGGAATAGTAAAAAGCCGAGAGCAATTGAAGAATAATGCCTTGGTTTCTTTTTTGTTTTGATGAAGAATGAATTATTTGGCTTGGTTGATTTGGTTTTGTTTTGTTTTTGGTTAATTACCAATTTAACCTTGATTTTGTGTGGTTAATAATCCACCACATCTCCTTCCTTCCCATGTCATGCCTATGTCATGTTGTGATGTCATCTTTCCCTCCTTGTCCTCTTCTCATTGGTTGGGTGACATCACTCTCTCTAATCCCTTTGATTAACTTCCTAATTGTTTGCCTAATGACCGCTGATCTGTTATACGGTTCGCTTAACTTTCGTTTTCGTTTATCGTTTGAAGGATCATACACGGGATCTTATTACTTAGGTTCCCTTAACCTTTCTCAATACATTATATTCCTTTTTATGATCCTCTATTATAATCCTTTAATTTAAATCCTTTTTATCCTGTTACCTTATACTCAATTCTCTCCGTATCTAGTGTATTTCCGGGAAAAGTCAAAATGTTTGAATTTGGATTCTGACGATCTTTACATACACTTATATCCCATATAAAGTACTAATAAAATCTCAGAATATGCATATCAGAACCCCTACATAGTGTGGCATGAAAAGTTTTCTCATTCAGCAAAAACACTATTCATAAGGGTTTCAAAAATTTCCAAAAATTGGGGTTATTACACTGGCATGTCGCTTATGCCGACTCAATTAGATGGGCTTACTTCCCGAACGTTGGGTAAGTAATCAATTTATTTGTCAAAATAACAACCTCATTGTGAATATAATATACACCACAAAGCCGGATCCCTCATGTTTTGAGCGAGTATTTAAATCCCCTTTAAAAAGGAAGATCTTAAATATATAAAAAAATTGAGTTTTGGGATCCGCTCTAACTTTTGAAAATCATTTGAAGGACTCGAAAACACTTTAAAGAGTGTTTGGAGTAATGCTGATTTAATAAAGTAAATCAGTCCCAATATATTAGAAAATATCTGAATATTATTATTTAAATAATATTCACATAAAGAATAATCTTTATACAAATAATCGAAGTAGAAGTTTTAAAACTCATACTTGAAATGAATATTAAATAACCAAAGATATACTTATACGAAAGTACTATCTTTATTTGAATAATCGAAAATAAGTTTGATTATCGAAACATTATTATTTAATAAAATAAAGAATATTATTAAATAATAAGCGGAGTCATAATTCCTCGAATGAATATTATAATTAATATTCATTACATAAAATAAACGGAGTCATACATCCTCAAATGAATATTCACATAATATTCATTAAATAATATAACTGAGTCATAAGCCCTCGAATGAATATTATAAATAATATTCATTAAATAAAATAAAGTTAAAGTTATCGAATAAACCTTATTCGATTAATAGTTTTGAAAACTATAACCATATATATATAAAAATATATATATTATACTCGGGAACATCGACTCCCGGTTTAGAAATATGTTCACCTTGGGGTCCCCTATACTAAGGGTATATACGACTACTGCTTATCTCTAGCATAGGTATTATGCAACTTATAAGCAATAGAATCATCAATTAGATATCAAGATTACGAACCAAGCCTGCATATATTCCATATCACATGCTACAATATATCGCAAGAATTTGCTAATTAACCAACATGCATTTATCGCAAGACAATGCATATACATATATACATCACAACAACAGTATAACGGGTAGAAAACTTGCCTGAGTGCTCCCGGATAGACTTAAGCTTAGAGTGGGTCCGATAACCTATGAACAACAACATAAGTCGGAATTAAACCCCGGTTGCTTAAGAAACTAGACTTTAACCATTTAGAGTCCTAACGTTTGCTTTCGCGCTTAACGATTTACTTAAGTCGCTCGAGTACCTTCGGCTCCACCATTTTTAATAAATTAACCATTAAGGGTTAAGGCGATTCTTTCGCGAGTACCTTACCAACTGCCTAATATACTTTATATAATTGTTTCTCACCCCAATTAGTCATTTAAGGTCCTTAACCTAGGTTTCAAAGTAAGGCGAGGGGTAATGGTTCGGTCGCGAAACGCCGTTACTTAAAACGGTCGTTTCTCCTAAACCGTACATTTGATTCAAACGAACCACATATCAAAACGAAGCTCGTAACATGAACTATCTAATAATGGCAATGGTCAAAACCTAATAGTGAGTTCTCGGGTCCTGCTGTTATGAACAAAAACAGTCTAAAGTAAATCGGACATTACGACGGCTATGTTTACGCGATTTCCAATTTTTATTCTACTCCAACCAACCACCAATCAACCAAAATTCATTCATATAACCAAAATCCATCCATACCATACTACAACAGCCCCAACAACTCAATATTACCAATTCATACTTATTTCTCAATTATGAACTAAGAGTTTACTTAAGTTCATTAACTAATAACCAAGATTTCCAACTCCAAAAATATCACAAAACCAACCAATCTCTAAACACACAATAATCATGCCTCTCATCAACTAAACTACTCATAACAAGCTCTAAACATGATTACACACCCATTACACTAACCCATCATCTAAACATTAGGAAATCTAAACAACAAAACTTAAGACTAAGATCATGAAGAGTTATACCTTCCTTGAAGCTTTTAATCCATGAAAGACCCTTGGAATGCCCATGGAAGCCTTAATCTAACCTCCTACAAGCTTGATCTTTCAAAGAAATCAAGAACACAAAAATTAATTTCAAGAAAGTACTATTCACCATCTTCTTGAATGATTTATAGGAAATGCTAGGAAAGGATTTTGAAGCTAAGATTCCTAGGAAGTATGTAACTTTACTAGGAGAAGCTAGGATAATTACCTTGTAAATTAGCAAGTGGAGGAGCTTGGAATTCCCTTTTTTTAAGAAAGAGGCCGAGAGCTTCAATGGAGAAAAAGAGGTGAAGTTGTGTTTTTGGTGAAATGAATGGTTGGTTGGTTGTTTTTGGTGTTTTTGTTCTGTTTTATTACTTTTTACCATAGTAACTTTTGTGTGGTTCTTAATCAACCAACAACACACCTTTCTTTGTCATGCTTATGTCACCTTCTTATGTCATCCTCCCCCACTTGTCCTCCTCTTATTAGTTTGATGACATCATCCTCACTAACCTCTTTGATTAGCTTCTAATTACTTGGCTAATGACCGCTGATCTGTTATACAGTTCGCTTAACTTTCATTTTCGTTTATCGTTTGAGGGATCATACCCGGGATCTTATTACTTGGGTTCCCTTAACCTTTCTCAATACATTATATTCCTTTTATGATCCTCTCTTATAACCCTTGAATTTAAATCATTTTTATCCTGTTACCTTATACTCAATTCTTTCGGTATCTGGTGGATTTTCAGGAAAAATCAAAGTGTTCGGATTTGGATTCTGACGATCTTTACATACACTTATATCCCATATAAAGTACTAATAAGATCTCAGAATAACAATAGTAGAACCCCTACATAGTGTGGCATGAAAAGTTTTCTTATTCAGCATAATCTGCAAAATCACTATTCATAAGGGTTTGAAAAATTCCAAAATTTGGGGTTATTACAGCTGAGGGTAGAAGCTGGGAGGATACTGATGATGAGGAAGAGCAGTTTGGAAATCTGGCACTCATGACTGACACTCCACACTCTTCAAGACATGTAATCCTTTGCTCCTACTCACCTCCATTTCATACTGAAAATCTATGTGAGAATGAACACTGCCTTGCTTTTAGAAAGTCCATCACTATACCTGCTACATCTTCATTTGATAGTATAAAAGTTGAATGCACTGAGAAAGCATGCATTGATAGATATAATTCCAGAAATTTGAGCTATTATCACTGTATAGTCTCCTTGAAAAATGCTAATGGTACTGTAGGTGACTTGAAAGAAAAGGTAAAGAAACTACAGGAAGAACTTGATAAGTTATTTCTTGAGAAAGTTAATGTTGAAGACATTAGGGAAAAACATCACTATCTAGAACTTAAGGCTAATAATCATGTTGAGACCATTTCTCAGAGAGATGAGAAGATAAAGGAATTGCAAGCGTATGCCAATTCTGCTAATCTTGTGAAGGAACTCATATCTAGCCAAGTTGTAAGTGGTAAACTTGGAGTTGAGTTAGATTATGATGAGCTTAGAAAGTCAAGTAAGAAACGTGTGGTGGAAAAATGAAAAAGTTGAAAAAGTAAATAATCCACCTAATACACCACACGTTCTGAAAAATGCTAAGGAACCTTTGTATAAGAAAGCATCTTCTGATCCCTTTGATGAGGATAGACTATTCATTGAACAAGAGTTGCTTGTTGAGGACTTAAATGAATTAAAAGATAAAAAGGCAAAGGAACCTAGTAAGTCAGCTAACTCAGATAGTGAAACATTTAAGGCTGGACTAGGTTTTAGTTCCAAAACTAAAAGAAGCAGGAATAGAAATGGCAGGATAGGAGGCAATGGCCCTAGAAAGTTATGCAACAATTGTGGATCGGCTGGTCATCTTACTTATGCTTGTAGGAAGGCTAAGGTAGATACTGTTAAGAATATTAATATGCATAAAATGTCTAGCATGCCTAAATCTCCTAAGTGCAATAATTCTGTTTGAATGCCATGTGTTGTTAATTTCATGAACACTTATCTTGATTCCACACACTTGCACAATTCATCGCATAATCATGATAAGCATATACACACATACACTGGTAAGTCTAAGACTGTCAGCCCTCCTAAGGTTAGGAAAGATGCACCTGTCACCAAGCCCAGAAGCAAGTCTGCTGGTGCTTCTGTAAGTGATAAAGGGACAGTCAAAGACAATGCACAGCATACTAAGCCTGTCAATTCTGTGAAGCAAAATTTTAAATATTCAAATGCTTCTAAGTCCCCTGGACCCAACTTAGTTTGGGTACCAAAGAAAACTTAATCTCCTTTGTTTTCAGGGCATTAAGAAGAAGAAGGTCATTTGGATTCTGGACAGTGGATGTTCGAGGCATATGACTGGAGATAGAGCCCTGCTATCAAAGGTGATTGAGAAAGCTGGCCCGGAAGTTACCTTTGGAGATGACAGCAAAGGTTATACAACGGGATATGGCTATTTAGAAATTGGAAATGTCATCATTGAAGATATTTCTCGGGTTGAAGGTTCTGATGCATAATCTCCTCACCATAAGCCAATTCTGTGATAAAGGCTGTGAAGTTTTGTTCAAGAAGGAGAGGTGTTTGATCTCTAATCAGAAGAATGAGAAGCTTACTCTCAATGGAGTGAGAAAGGGTGATTTGTTTGTAGCTGACTGGAATTCTGCTGGAGATGGTCAAGTTCTGTGCTTCTATAGTAAAGATTCTCCAGAAGACAGTTGGTTATGGCATAAGAAGCTCTCCCACTTAAACTTCAAGACCATGAATTCGTTAGTTAAGAGGGAATTGGTGAGAGGTCTGCACGGGATGGAATTTTGTCCTGAAGGACTTTGTGAAGCATGTGAGAAGGGAAAGTCAAAAAGAGCATCACATAAGAAGAAGATAGTTTCTGACATTGCTGAGCCCTTACAACTTCTGCATATGGATTTGTTCGGACCAGTCAATGTAATGTCTATGTCGAGAAAGAAATATTGCTTAGTGATTGGTGATGACTATTCCAGATATACGTGGGTGTTATTCTTATATTCAAAGGATGAAGCAGCTGAAATGATCATTGATCACATCAACAAGATTGAGTTAGAAGCTGGCGTGCCTGTAAGATGCGTAAGATCAGATAATGGCACAGAATTCAGAAATGCAAAGTTGAATGATTTCTGTGTGGAGAAAGGCATCTCGAGACAGTATTCAGCACCAAGGACTCCTCAACAGAATGTAGTGGTAGAAAGAAAGAATCTTACGTTGGTTAAGGCTGCAAGGACAATGCTGAATGAAGCCAATCTTCCTATGTATTTCTGGGCTGAAGATGTTAGCACTACGTGTTATACTCAGAATCGAACCCTGATCAACAAGATGTTTGAAAAGACACCATATGAGTTAATGGCCAACAAGAAACCATCCGTGAGTTACTTTCATGTGTTTGGAGGAAAATGCTATGTGCTAAAGGACGATGAGCATCTTGGTAAATTTGATGCCAAAGCTGAAGCATGTATTTTCCTAGGCTATTCATTGGAGTCTAAGGCATACAGGGTGTTTGTGATTGATGACAGCAAAGTTTTGGAAAGCCTTAATGTAACTTTTGATGACACCAAGCTCCCGAGTATTCAGAAGGAAGATAGTAATGATCACTTAAGTGTGGAAGATCTTTCTGATGATGAAGACGAACCTGGGTTTGTTCCAAATAGAGATAGCAATGGAGATGATCATCACAATGATCATAATGGTGATTCAGATTCTGATGGAAATGGTGGAGATGGTTCAGATATGAATGGAAATAGTGGTAACACAACTGTGCATAGTGAGACAGTTTCTAGAACCAGTCCTCAATTGTTAGATTCTACATATCAAGATGGCAGCAACTCAGGGGGAGCAGAACAAGAAAGAGGATCTGCTAGTCGAACTCAACAAAATGTTAATCAAGCTGAATCATCAAGGGCAAATCTTTTTAGAGCTGTAAAGTGGAGTAGATCTCATCCTGAAGATCTCATTATTGATTATGCTGGAGCAAGAGTTCAGATGAGAAGAGCTACTGCTAATGAATGTCTATTTTCTAGGTTTCTTTCTCAAATGGAACCAAAGAAAGTAGATGAAGCTCTTGGAGATCCTGATTAGGTGATTGCTATGCAAGATGAGCTCAATCAATTTGAAAGACAGAAAGTGTGGAAGCTTGTACCCAGACCAAAAGATAAATTTGTTATTGGAACTAAGTGGGTATTCAGGAACAAGCTGGATGAAGATAGAATTGTAACAAGGAACAAGGCGAGACTGGTTGCTAAGGGTTATTCTCAAGAAGAAGGCATTGACTATGATGAGACCTTTGCACTAGTGGCTAGACTTGAAGCCATCAGAATGTTCTTAGCATTTGCTATACATTCAAACTTCAAGGTTTATCAGATGGATATGAAAAGTGCTTTTCTGAATGGTGAGCTTGAAGAAGAGCACTATGTGGAGCAACCTCCTGGTTTCACAGACCCTGAGTTTGAAGATTTTGTGTATCTTCCCTTCAAGGCTCTTTATGGTCTAAAGCAAGCGCCTAGAACATGGTATGACACTCTCTCTGAATTTCTACTTGAGAATGGTTTCACTAGAGGTGCCATAGATAATAATCTATTTCATAAAAAGCATAAAAATGATATCATACTTGTGCAAGTTTATGTTGATGATATTATATTTGGGTCTACGAATGAGGCACTTTGTGCATAGGTTTGCTAAGCTTATGCAGAGTAGGTATGAGATGAGCATGATGGGTGAGTTGAATTTCTTCCTCGGACTTCAAGTAAGCCAGAAGCCAGATGGTATCTTCATTTGTCAAACGAAGTACATCAGGGATCTTCTGAAGAAATATCAGATGGAAGATTCAACACGTGCCAAGACTCCTATGGCAACTGCCACAAAACTTGATCAAGATGAGTCTGGTAAAAAGGTGGACATCACTCACTATAGAGGCATGATTGGATCTCTTCTCTACTTGACTCCAAGTCGTCCAGATATGATGTTTACAACATGCTTGTGTGCGAGGTTCCAAGCTAATCTGAAAGAGTCACATCTGATAGCTGTCAAGAGGAATCTTTAGGTAAATGAAGGGTACACCGAATCTGGGTATCTGGTATCCTAAAGACATGGGCTTTGATCTCATTGGCTATATGGATTCTCACTATGCTGGTTGTAAGATTGATCAGAAGAGTACTTCAGGAAGCTGTCAGGTTCTTGGAAGAAGATTGGTTTCTTGGTTTAGCAAGAAGCAGCATTCGGTTTCTACATCTACTGCCGAGGCTGAGTATATTGCTGCTGGAAGTTGCTGTTCTCAAATTCTATGGATGAGAAGCCAACTCCGAGACTATGGACTTGAGTTGAATCATATTCCTATCTACTGCGACAACACAAGTGCCATAGCAATCTCAAACAATCTTGTTCAGCACTCGAGGACCAAACATATTGATATAAGGTATCATTTCATTAGAGAGCACATAGTGAATGGTACTGTAGAACTAATTTTTGTTCTCACAACTGATCAAATTGTAGACATTTTCACTAAGCCACTTGATGAAGCTACTTTTAGCAAGTTGGTTAGTGAACTTGGCATGTTAAACTTGTCCACTTAACAATGGAAGTTAACATATTATATAATTTGATTGGGATAAATTTTACAAATCCTATGATGATGCTGTGAGGCCTTGTAAAGTTTATTTACCTATATTCATTATCCATGGATTGAAGCAAATTGATTATCACATGTTTTGTATGCTTGTATGCTTAGTGATAATTGGATTTGAGATTTTGATGCTAATTGATTACCATGATCTTACATGTTACATGTTATGTGGTAATTAAGTTAGTTTTTCTGGAGCTTTGTATGTATTTGAGGTAGGTTAGCACCCCTTCTCTGTATTGGACCTAACACTCTATCTCATTTAAATTTATTCCTAGCATGAATTGTGTTTAATTGTCTTAAATCATAATGTCTATTTATCCTGTTTGTATGCTCGCTCTTGCTCTAATACATAAAATATTTATGCATATGTACATATTTGACAAAATACTTGACAAAATATGATTGTTATATGCTAGATAAACCCTTATATTGGTTTAGAACTAAAATGAGTAGAGTATTTCTTCCATCTTTATCAATACTTGCGCTGAATATTCAAGCACAGAAAGCAGCTAAGGTAAAGTTCAGGTATGACCAATCTTTCAGAATGTACTTCTGCAGTGAAAAAAGTTGTAGATTCTGAAAGTACTTTTCACGAGCTTCGATTCGATTACTCATACGCTTGGATTCGATTTCGATAACGCCTTCGTTTTTAGATTTGATTTTGAAGAACGCGATGAATATTCGAGTTTTTCTTTGTAAATTCGATAATTTAACTATTTTTTATGATTATCTATATAAAATAAAATCAGATAAAGGCTATTTATACTTATGAAATATTAGTACCATGTTGGATCATATCGGATACGAAAATAGATTACTTAGCCACTAAGTAAAAATAAAAATAATTCAATTTGGTACCAATATAAGATAATTATCAAAACCGGGCTTCTTATTAAACACCCTATAAGAAGATAATGTAATAGTCTAATCAAAATATCTTGTCTCTCAAGAATACGGGTTTTATCGATTTACTGAAAAGAATATCATATCGAAAATTTTTGCGCCGGGACTCGTACTCCGGATCGAAAAAGTCAAAACATGAAAAATGTTTAGAATAATCAAATAGGGTTAGGAAGGAGTTTTACAGAGACTTCCGGGTTGTAAAAATGCAAAAATGGTTGAAGTTGGACAATTCCCAGTTATATAAAATAGTTTATAATTACTCGGAAAATAATTTCATTAAATCTATAAATTCTTTACAAAATCAAATAACAACATATAAATTGCCTGAAAAATATTAAAATTATATATACTTTATTTTGGACATATAAAAATTAAAATACTCAAATTTTATCACATATAAACATCCAAACATCAATTCCAATTACCAGATAATTCACCAAAATTCACATAATAATCACATAATTATTATTTATTGATTAAAAATAATTACACGATATATCCCGGATATTACATGTTTGGTATTAGAGCTATAGGTTATAAGTGGCATTTATATCCACTTAGAACGCTTAGTAAAGGCTTGAATTGGTGTTTTGTACTCAAGTGTATTTTCATAGTGTTTTGCATTTCAGGGCATATTCGAAAGAATGAATGGATATTACATTGTTTTATGCTTAAAAGAGTGTTAGGATGGAACCTCGGTCGATTGCGCGCAAGAAACCAGCACGAGAAGGTCAAGAAAGCAGAAAAAATCATATTTTTTAGAAGCTCAGGGCGGCCGCTCTGGTATGCGGAGCGGCTGCACCCATTTGACAGAAAGCAAGGGCGGCCGTGCCATGTCTTTTTTCCAGAATCCTGATTCTATTTTAATTTGAAGAATTTAAGCGTCCAGATCATCCAAGAGTATATATATAAAGATAAAATGACGTTTTTCAAAGAGAAAGAGCAAGGAGAAGGAAGCAAGAAGACCTAATAGCACAATACAACGAAGGAGAAGAAGATCTTTTTTTACTTGTGATTTTTTACTTAAGTTGTAATCTTGGATGCTTGTTTTCTTTGTTGTTTGAACCTAATACTCTTGTTAACGTACTTTGTTATTATTATTTAGTTATTTCAGACCTAGTTTATCTTAGTTTATTTACCATGCTTTCATTGGAACCCATGGTGACGATAAGTTCGGTTATGAACTAATCGTTGTCATGAGGTTCTAACGGATTTACTTATGGATTTTTATAGTTAATTATTTTGATACCTAAGTGTGTGGTGATTATATGATATCCTAGTATTAGTTGTGCATATTCGTCTTATGTGCATCGCGAACATATAAGATAGTTTGTTAATCTCTACTGAATCGACATTGAATATAAAGATTTAGAACTTGCCATGCTAGCATAGGGTCATGTATTTATTATGCATGATTTGTAGGTAATTTTAACCATCTTACTTGCCCTATATAATCAAGATAGATAACTTGTTCATTAAACCTTTATGTTGTTAAATTATATAGACATATAGGGTCTCGACATAATTGGTATCTATTCAGCTTCTATCTCTTTTGTGAATGTCTGGTAGTAGGGTATTCGTACAATGAAAGTTGACGTTTACTAGTTTCGTGTTATCTGATTAGTTGTCATCACCGTTGCATGCTAAGGTTAAGAACAATGACTTTAAATGAAGTATTTAATGAAGTTAGAATCCTATATTTGTCTCATATAGTTAATTCAATCACTTTTAATATCTTAGTTAATTGCATGTTAGTTTAATCTTAGTTATAAATATCTCAACTTGTTATTATCTTAGCATTAAGCGATAGCCATACCATTGTTGTATAGGTGCATAAACTTAAGTTAACTGAAAAGAGTCTCTGAGGCTTTGAATCTGATTTATATCTTATACTAGTTGCGAACGCGTATACTTGCATGTAATTTTAGCGCGTGTTTTCGCCCTAACAAGTTTTTGGCGCCGCTGCCGGGGACTCGGTGTTTAATTTAGTTTATGTGCTTGACATCAGTGGTCATTAAAGTTCAATGACTCGTATATTTTACCTGTTTACTTTGTTGGTGTTTCAGGTACTCTAGAGAATGTATATGCGAACACGTTCTCAATCTCGTAAAGAAGCACTGGAAGAAGTAGAAGTAGTTGAAGAATTTTTTGAAGAAGTTGAGAAAGTTGAAGAAGAAGCTATTATTGCAATGGGAGAACCGGTAGTGAATCCGAAAGCTTTGATGGATTATTCTCAACCAAAGATCAATGACATTCAATCTAGCATTGTCAGACCAGCCATCGCGGCTAATACTTTTGAAATCAAATCTAGCACAATTCAGATTGTGCATAATTCAGTCCAGTTTGGGGGTTCTCCATTGGAAGATCCCAACATGCACATTAGAGCTTTCATCGAGATCTGCGACACTTTCAAATTCAACAATGTTTCTGAAGATGCTATTAAGATGAGGCTTTTCCCATTCTCTCTGAGGGATACAGCTAGTACTGGTTACATTCTCTACCAGCAGTTTCTATCACTACTTGGGAAGATCTTGCTCAAAAGTTTTTTACTAAATTCTTCCCTATAGGCAAAGACAGCTGCAATCAGAAACACTCTCACTCAAATTGCGCAGCAATCAGGAGAGTCTTTATGTGAAGCTTGGGAGCGTTATAAGGAGATGCTTAGGAAGTGTCCTCATTATGGGATGCCTGATTGGATGATCATCAATTGCTTTTACAATGGTTTGGGATCACTATTCTAGACCCATGCTCGATGCAGAATCAGGTGGAGCCTTATGGGCTAAGAGCTACGATGAAGCTTATGAGTTGATTGAACTGATGGCTTCTAATGAATACCGGAACCTAACTCATAAACTACCTCAAGGCAACGTAGCAGGAATTCTGGAGGTGGATGCAGCTACTACTATAGCTGCTCAGCTTAAGGCTTTAACGATGAAGGTAGATTCTTTGGTTAATTATGTAGTTAATCAGATCATAAGTGTTTATGAGCCTTGTGCATGTGCGCATGAAACTGAGCAGTGTGCTATTTCTAGTGAATCAGCTCAGTTTGTAAGCAACTTTCAGAGGTCGCAGCAACCAGTTCCAGCCACTTATCATCCCAACAATTGCAATCATCCTAACTTCAGCTGGAGCAACAATAAGAATGTGATGCAACAGCCTTATCAGCAGTATGCAGCAAGACAATTCAACGTTCCTAGTTTTCAACAACCGAAATATGCACCAAGACAACAACTCCAACTTCAACAACTACTACATGGAAGTACAATTCAATTTAATGAAAAATCTGAATTGGAGGAGTTGAGGTTCATGTGCAAGAGCCAAGCGGTTTCTATCAAGACATTGGAAAATCAAATTGGACAGATTGTCAATGTTTTGTTAAATCGACAACCTAGTACACTCTCTAGTGACAGAATTTCCAGGAAAGAGGCAAGAAAAAGAGAAGGTTAAGGCAATTACATTGAGGTCTGGGAAGGTTGCAAGCCCCAAAAAATCTCAAGTTCAAGAATCTGAAGTTTTGGCTGAAGAAGATGTGCAGAAGGAAGTAGAAGTGGAATCAAGGAAGAAAACTGTGGAACACACTCCTCCTGAGGGTAATACAGGTGATTGGGAGTAAAACAAACCCTGATTGCGAAATTAATATCGCACTAATTATACCAGAATTGGCATGACAGTTAAGCCCATTAGAAATGTCCCAAAACCCTGAATATTAATTAATTATGAAATTAATTAATAAGGGATAAATCAGCTGATAAATAAAGTCCAGATAAGAGCACAATTCCTTGGAGATTAGCCTCCCAGAGCCCTCATAAGATAAGGAATCAGTTTTTCTACTTCCTAGGACTTCAAAGTCCATTCTAATTCAGAGACTTGTCCACCGAGTCTCCTAATTCTAGTCCAACTCAAGGATTCCCAACACCTATATAAGGGGTCTCACCCTCACCAAATTAGAACTACATTTTTTGACTTGATCCTTGGCAATCAGCAAGGTACGTAGGCATCTTGTTAAGGCATATCGAGTCACGAGACACAAGAGCAGTCAAATTGAGCCTCGAAACTCATGAACCCTAGTAATAAATATAGCAAGTAATACACCCTAGTTTTCAATCCATAACATTTGGCGTCGTCTGTTGGAAAGCATAACAACAACCATGGTGAGAACACGGAGTGGAAACAGCGCCCTTAAAGGAACAACAGATGGAACAACTCAAATGATTTCGTCAACGGTGGAGATACCCCCACACTCGTCCTATGCCTCTTCCCAAGGTGGAACCCCGATAGGGGCAACCGAGCCTCAGCCACAAGGGACGAATCCCCCGGCTCCACAAGGGATGAATCCCCCAGCTCTACAAGGGATGAATCCCCGACTTCTCAAGGGACGAATTCCCAATTTCAGTAGCTACATGCACCTGTGAATCCTCGACCCATTGGGTATGAGTATTCCACTATTGTGACCACTAACCCCCCTTATGGGATACCCCTCTACCCTGAGGTTGGAGGAAGTGGACATGCAAATCGGAGAGAAGTGCAAGAGTAGATGCCCCAATATATACGGTGTTTGGCACCTATCCCGGAGGATCAAGAATTCTCTGGCCCTTATACTGAGAGAGATTCTGAAATCCTCAGATGATGATATTGCTCCAAGAAGGAGGCGTGCTAGCAAAGAGCCGATTCCTGATGGTAATCAGCATCCTAGAAGCACCAGAGGGACGAATCCATAAGAAGTGCATGAGAGAATCATGGCTCACGAGGCTGAGATCCAAAGGCTGAAGCGTGACCTGGAGGTGCAGCTGACCCCAAGATCCCCATTACCTCCAAGGAGGAGAAATCCTCCTCAAATCATAGACCTGTATGGTCCGCTGCGAAGAAGGGTTGTTTTCCCAAGGGCTGATCCAAGTGATCTTCTGCCCCTATGAGATCCTGATGATCCCACTCCACTATTCACTAAAGAAATAATGAATGCCCATGTCTCAAGGAAGTTTAAGATGCCCACCATCAAAGCTTATGATGGCACTAGAGATCCCGCTAATCATGTCAGGACATTCTCTAATGCACTATTGCTATAGCCCGTGAACGACGCTATTAAGTGTCGGGCCTTTCCTTAAACTCTATCGGGAGTGGCTCAAAGATGGTATAGCCGTTTTCTTCCGAATTCTATTGGGTCCTTCAGAGTTCTAAGTCAAGCCTTTATTAAGCAATTCATCAGTGGGAGAGTGCATGAAAAAAGTTCAGCATCCCTCATGAGCATTGTGTAGGGAGCAAAAGAGTCTTTGAGAGACTATCTGAATCATTTCACCAAGGAAGCTTTGAAGGTCCCAGACCTTGATGATAAGGTAGCTATGATAGTACTGCAGCAGGGAACTATGGACGAGTTCTTCAAGATGTCGTTAGCCAAGCACTCCGTGAAAGCATGTTATAACTTCAAGGCATGGCCGGGAAGTACATCAAAGTGAAGGAAAGCATGAGAAAGACAGTAGTGAGCAACAAGCCTGCTGGTGGAAAGTGAAAGAGATGTGTCCTAAGTCCAATCATGTATGATGATTTAGGGATAACTTTTATGTAATTTGTTTTGATTTCAATTATATTAATAAAAGACTTATTTTGTTTTTATTGCGGGCTTTATCTATTTAAGTGTTTAAATAAGATATACCATAGTTTAGAGTAAAGATTTTTATGGATTATGATGAGATCATAATAATGAGACCTAAAAGATGATAACTCTGAACTTAAATAGTTCCTGTTCATAGGATTACTAACTGGTAATTAGTAATCCGTAAAGATCAGTACATACTATGCTTGCTTCATTATGAAGGATGTCTGTTCTCATAGATATTTGTGTGGTGACACTATATCTAGTATGTAGGTGCTTATTATAGAATAAGTTCACTGAACATGACTCACACAGCTGAACAACGGATGGAGTTCACTCACGTGTCAGGTCATCTTGTGTACACTGAACTATACTTTGGTTTAGTTCTTAGTCTCCAGGGACAATAATAAGGGCTCTACTGGGTGTAGGAATTTGTACACGAAGATAGTGTATGATCAATAAAGGATCTACCCCTTCCCGTGAAGGAAGAGAATGTTCAATGCTGATCCACTTATGTTAGTTCAGGAATCTCTGGCCAGAGTGAATGAAATTAGAAGGGAGTTTCTAATTCACATTAATTAGAACTAAACATAGTGAATGGGAAAGCATATGATTAAATAAGATAGGATTGACACGAGTTCCATGCCTTGTATTTAATCGTGACATTGCAGGGTAGAAGGAATTGATTGTACGGTAACTATTCACTGAATAGGTTCTTGGTATTCTAAGCAGTGAATTCGTATTATCCGGATAGTCGCGATATGCTGAGAAGTATCCCTCACGATGTAGAATAAATATGATTATTTTATTAATTAATCATATTTAATGAATTAGAGAATTTATATAAATAATGATAAAATAGTTTTATTATTATTTATTTCTACTACCGGCTTAATATTGAACCTACAGGGTCACACCAAAAAGGAGAATGATTTAAATGGTGGAGGAATTAATTAATAATGGCTGGTAATTATTTATTTGTGAAATAAATAATTAATTAGCAAATTTAATAATTGATTAAATGAGATTTAATTAATTATAAATTAATTAAGAAAAAGTTCTTAATATTATTATTTAAGAATTTAACTTTTGGAAATTAAATCAGTGAGGGAATTATTTTCTAAAGTATTTAGAAAAAGGATTAATGATTAAAAGGTGTTTTAATTATTAGTTAATTGGTTAATGAGAATAATCAATTAAAGGGTTAAAAATAATAATAATATTTTATGGGAAAATTTTCAGCTGAAATTTTTGCCTATAAATATACTATTATAAACCCTATTTGCCTCAACCAAAGAAAAAACCTAATTTTCAAGAAGAAAAGAAAAGGAGGCAACCCTAATTCTCTCAACCTCTTCCTCCCTCCAATACTTCGATCTCTTGGTGAATACCGGTGGAGTGCTTCACACTCCACCTTGGATCTCCGCTCATCATTCTTGGATCGCTTTTAAAGGTTAGTAATCGATCCCTCGATTTATTCACGAATTATATACATTTATATGGGATTTTATGCGTTTTAATTGTAATCCACGCTTCCGTGTATGCATAAATCCCAACAGAAAGAAGTGAAAGACAAATCTGGAATATATTGCTAAGGACAAGTATCTTAGAACTGAGCAAAGCACTGATTCAACCCCGAAGAAGGGAGGAACTGGACAAAAGTTCACTGAATATGCTAAGTTGAACGCTCCTAGAAGTCAGATCTTGATGGAGATCGTGAAAGATAGAGATGATCATTGGCTAAGCCCCTGAAGGCTAATCCTACCAAGCTAGATAAGAGAAAATATTGCATATTTCACAAGGATGTTGGTCATGACACCGGTGAGTGTAGACAATTGAAAGATGAGATAGAGTTCATTATTCGAAAAGGAAGGATGAGCAAGTATACCGGAGATGGAGGACATAGGAATAACAATGGAAGAAAGAATTTTGATAATCGTAGGAGGGATCAAGACGATCAAGGGTGAAATCCCCAGCCCAGGGGACCGGTGATAAATGCAATCTTTGGAGGACCACGACCCCGAGGGCCAGTGATAAATATGATTTTTGGAGAACCAACTGTTGCAGGTTCATCCACAAACTCAAGGAAAGCTTATATTAGAGAAGTTGTGCATATTATCAGGGAAGCTCCAAAGAGGGCTAAAACAGGAGTGACAATGACGTTTGATGATTCTGATTTGGAGGGTGTTAAATTTCCACACGACGATCCTCTAGTCATAACACCGATAATAGGGAACAACCCAGTGAAGAGGGTCCTTGTAGACAATGGTGTCTCAGTGGACATTTTGCTTCATGATACCTTTATAAGGATGAGTTATAATGATTCTCGATTAATCCCAACTGATATGCCGATATATGGATTTTCTGAAGTGGAATGCCCCGTGGAAGGGATAATTAAGTTATCACTGACCATAGGCCAGGAACCAAGATAAGCAACATAGATGTTAGATTTCATAGTGGTAAAGGTTGGATCAACTTACAGTACAATCATGGGAAGAATGGGAATACATGCTTTTAAGGTAGTCCCTTCTTCTTACCATACAGTGATGAAGTTTTCCACCCGGAATGGGATTTGAGAAGAGAGAGGAGATCAAAAGATGGCAAGGAGTTGTTATGTGGCCTGTATTAGGGAAGATGGAGTTAAGGGCAGGTTCTGCCCATCGAAGGTATGGATATTCATGAGAACAATGAGAAAAGAGGGAAGCCAGCAGAATATTTGGTTCCGATTTTTTTGGCTCCCAAGGATCCTGAGAAAGTAACTTTCATTGGAGCTTCACTAGAGGAGCCCCTTAGGGGGAAGTTGGTGAGGTTTTTAAAAGAGAATAGTGATGTATTTACATGGTCAGCAGCTGATATACCTGGCATAGATCTGGAACTAATCACTCACAAGCTGTACGTATATCCAAATCGGAAGACTGTGAAACAAAAGAAAAGAAGTTTTGCTGCAGAGAGGCAGGAATATATTAAGCAAGATGTAGAGAAGCTCTTAGAGGCTGGTTTCATTGAGGAGATACAGTTTCTGGAATGGTTAGCAAACCCTGTGATGGTAAAAAAGGCTAATGGAAAATGGAGAATGTGCATGGATTTCACCAATCTGAATGACGTATGCCCAAATGACTGTTTCCCGTCACCAATCTGAATGACTGCTTCATGGATGGATTTAGTGGATACAATCAGACCAAGATGTATAAGGATGACATCCCAAAGGTATCATTCATTACTAACTTTGGTGTGTTTTGTTATCTTGTTATGGCGTTTGGTCTCAAGAATGTAGGAGCCACCTATCAAAGGTTGGTAAATAAGATTTTCAAGGATCTTATTGGCCAAACTATGGAAGTTTATGTTGATGACATGTTAGTCAAGAGTTTATTAAAGGCTGATCATATAACCCATTCAAGGGAAGCCTTTGAGGTGTTGAGATATCACAAAATGATGTTAAATCCTGCAAAGTGTGCTTTCGGAGTGGGATTTGGAAAGTTTTTAGGTCTGATGGTCTCCAAGAGGGGAATCGAGGCCAGTCTTGATAAAATAAAGGCTATCCTGGATATGGAACCACCGCGTTTCATAAAGGACGTTCATGAACTCACTAAAAAAGTTGCAACTCTGGGACGTTTCATCTCCAAATTCGGAGATAAGTGCTTTCCATTCTTTAAATCCCTGAAAAAGGTTAAAGATTTCATATGGACTTAGGAAAGCTAGGAGGCATTTGAAGGATTGAAAAAATATATGGTTCAAGCCCCGTTGTTGGCCAAGCCAACTATGAATGAAACTTCGTACTTATACTTGGCCGTTTCAGAAAATGCCTTGAACGCTGTATTGGTTAAGGAGGAACTTAAAATCCAGAAACCCATATATTATGTGAGTAAAATTATGCATGGAGCTGAGTTGAATTATTCAACTATTGAGAAGTTTGCTTTAGCCTTGGTGATGGCTTCAAGGAAGTTGCGTCCTTACTTCCACGCTCATAAAATTGAAGTGCTAACAAATCAGTCCTTGAGAAACATCATTCATAGTCCCAAAGCTAGTGGGAGGCTGATTAAATGGGCAATAGAATTGGGAGAATTTGACATCAAGTACAAGCCATGAATGAAAATAAAAGCCCAGGTATTGGCTGACTTCATGGTGGAATGTACCATACCCAACCAAGAAGTCGGGGGGCAGGAAGATACTATACCTCAAGACACAGAAGATGATAAAGGAGATAAAGAAAAGGGCGTTAAAGAGAAGGAATATTGGGTTCTCTATTTTGATGGAACATCAAAAAAAAATTCAAACGGAGTAGGGCTAGTTTTACAAAGCCCAAATGGGTTCTTGATTGAATATGCTATGAAGCTAGAATTCCCAACTACAAATAATGAAGTAGAGTATGATGCTCCGATAGCTGGCCTCAGCCTAGCAGGAATATTGAGGGTCAAGAACTTGAAAGTCTGTGGGGATTCGAAGCTGGTCATATCCCAGGTCAAGGGAGATTTTGAGGCAAGAGATAATATAATGGCTAATTATGTCCGCCTAGTAAGGGCTGTGATGACTCGGTTCGATGAATGCCATGTTGAGCACATTCCAAGGGAGGAAAATGCTAAGGCGGATGCGTTGTCTAAGTTCACTTCATCAGAGATAGAGAAAAGTTCAGGAAGTGTGTACTTTTGCATTTTGAAAACACGGAGCATTGTTGTTAAGCTTGTAGCCCCTATAGGGATGGGGACATCATGGATAGATCCCAATAAGGTCCATCTTCAAACTGGTTGGCTACTAAATGATATGACTGAAGCACGAAAATTGGATGTTCGAGTACTGAGATATTCTTTGATCGATAGAATTCTGTACAAAAGATCTTATGTGATTTCTTATTTAAGATGTCTCAGACCTGATGAGGCACGTTTGGCTCTTGAAGAAGTGCACGAAGGAATCTATGGACAATACTTGGGGGGCAGAGCACTAGCGCATAAGATAACCCGTTTAGGCTTTTATTGGCCAGAGATGATAGCCGATGCCAAAGACTATGTGAGGAAGTGTGAACATTATCAAAAATATGCACCAGTTGTTCGACAACCTCATGAGATGCTGACTTCCATCAATTCTCCCATCCCTTTTGCTATATGGGGAATAGATATACTTGGACCTTTTCCTATGGCCACAGCTCAAAGGAAGTTCCTGATTGTAGCCATAAATTATTTCACTAAGTGGATTGAAGCTAAGCCTTTAGCTAAGATCACAACCAAGCAAGTTGCACAAATCCTGTGGGAAAATATCATGTGAGGATATGGAATTCCCCTATCCTAGTTACCGGTAATGGAACACGGTTCAATAATGAGGAGTTTAAAAGGTATTGCGAGGAGAATGAGATTGAGTTCCGGTTTACCTCCGTAGGTCATCCGCAAGAGGCAAGTGGAAGTGGCGAATCGTATAATCCTAGATGGTCTAAAGAAGAGGATCGAGAAATCCAAGGAATAATTGGGTGGATGAAATACTCCCGATACTTTGGGCTTATCGGACTACTTGTAGAGTCACAACTGGAGCTACACCCTTTATGTTAGCGAATAGAGCAGAGGCGGTTGTTCCTGTGGAAATATCACACTCGTCTCCCTGGATCCAAGCATACAATGCTGAAGAAATAAGGAAGGACAAAGGCTAGCCCTGGATCTAATTGATGAAGTACGAGATGAGGCACATGCCAAGATAGTGGAATATCAGAAAAAATGGCTTCTTTTTACTACAACTTAAGGGTGAAAGAAAGATTTTACAAGCAAGGAAACTTGGTTATGAGGAATGTGGAAGCTTCTGGTTTAGGGCAGAAGGGAAAACTCTCCCCAAATTGGGAAGGGCCATACAAGATCAAAAGTGTTCAAGGACGAAGATCCTACAAGCTAGAGAGTATGGAGGGTTTTGAAGTCCCAAGAACCTGGCACACACAAAACCTGAAAATTTACTATGTGTAAGATGGATGAGCATGATTCTCACTTGTCAAAATGACAATTAGGTTGAAAAGCACCTTGAAGCTTTGCTTGATTAGGATTTCATGTTTTAGTTTTATAAGAATACTCTTTCAAATTTGAGGTTTATTAAGGCTTGTGTAAGGGATGAGTCCCAAAAGTTTATGAAATTTATAAAATTTCCAAAATATGGTTAAAGTCCCTATGGCATGACAAATGAACTAGATGCATAAATTCCAATAAGAGCATAATGTTTGATAAATAAACCAAGTTTGAATAAGAAATACAAAGTTTAATAAACAAGATAGTCTTAAGGATAAAAAAATAAGCCACACAGGGGTAGTAAAACTCTAAGGAGCGGAGGTGCCCTCAGCATCCATGTCATCATCCCCTCCGCTCTCGCTGGATGTCTCAGCAGTCCCGGTATCGGAGGAAGAAGAGTTGTGATTAGCTGTTGCAGGCCTGGAAGATGACTCGGGAGGAGGGAGAAGCGGGTCCTGAGGGATATGATCTGAGACAACTACACGGGTGTGGAACCTTTGTAGTAGAGTCTCATCATCAGGGAACACATAGTCCATTGAGCTAATATCGGGACAAGCCTCATTCACGGTCCCAAGGGCCGTGTCCCAGCCAGTCCAAAAAAACCCAGGGGACACCGTGTTGTCCCTCACCCTCATGGACTGAGTAAACTCCTCCGTTTCGAGATAAGCATCAATTGCTCTATCCTTCGCAGCCCTCAGGGTGACCAACTCGGCATTTGCCTCTCCCACCTCCTCCTCCTTGTGCTTCATCTTCCTCTCGAGCGAAGCATACTTTCTCTGTTGCCTCCGGAGGGCATTGTCAGCATTATCCGAGGCCTTCTTCCAAGACTCGGCTTGCCTTACAGCCGCTCGGAAATAAGCATTAGACTAAAACAAAATGGTAAACAAAAAGCGTAAGGCAATAGAAAGCTACGAGTATATAAAATAAAAAGGAGTTAAGAGGAGAGATCATACCGAGGCCAGAGACTGAGCACCCATAAGCTTTATCCTCTCCAAATCTGGGCCTGCCACGATATCAGTAAAATCCTTAGGGGTCACAGAGTGGTAGGACCAATCCCAGGCATGTTTTGTGGATCCAACCACGGAATCCCCCGACGGAACCCCCTAGAGAGGCTGGAAAGCACCAGTGGCAACAGAAGTGGGAGCAACTAGCAGAAGAAGAAGCATTTGGGACTTCAGTTCCCCCTGAGGAAGCCTCCATTATAGGCTCCTTATGCTTCCTCAAAAAGCTAGGCTCCAAAGCCTTTTCCCGGGTATCCAACCCTGCGAGCCGTGCCTTTTTCATCCTCGTTGTTTCCTCAACAACAGGCAGGTTCTCTTCATTGATTTCCTTAGCAGCTGCAAAAACAAAAGAGAAACAAAAGTAAGTGGTGTTAATAATGCATGAAAGAAGGTAAAAATAAGAAGGGAAGAAAAATACCCTGCACAGAAACTGAGGAAAGCCCCACATGGATCAGGGAAAACTCCTCTAATAAAGTCCAGCTGGGAGTTATGCCATTATCCTTTGTGAGCTCGTCATAGATGATAGTCTCTTTAGGAGTAAGGTTAATGGATTTGAGGCTACCATTATTGACCTTTCCGAAGGAAGATCTAAAGAAGGTGCCCCAGTCTCCATTCTCCCACTTAAGTCCAACGAAGTTATCCCTCCAGTGTTGGTTATTATCAGGGATCGAGGCACTTTTAAAAATCTATTTGCATTTGGGCCTTTGTCTAATATAGACCCAGCCACAAGAATTTTGGGAACTATTGTAATACTGAAATTGTTTCCTAAAGACAGCTACTGATAGAGAAAAACCACTTCTAAGACACAAAACCATGAAACATAAAATGTTTCTCCAAGCATTAGGGGAAAGCTGACAAGGACTAATTTGTAAGTCTGCTAGTAAGATGGGAATGAAATCATGAAATGGAAACCTAAGTCGCAGCCGTAAGGTCGTCTACATAGATGAATAGAGTGTCGGGCTTCCAGTGGCATGTGCGATCACCACCTTCAGCAGGAATAATCCTAAGAGGGGACGAACATTGTATGTGGTGTTAAGCTTGTTAATAGCATCTACATTATACCACTTATTATAGTAATCAAACGAATCTAAATGGGCATTAGATGGGTATTCACCCCTTAGTAGTAATCATGTCTAATAAAGACATATAAGAAGAACGGATTTCGATTTCATTACCTCGTTTGGAAGCGGAAACGATCTTGGACGCCTTCTCGGAACTTTTATCCGCCATCGATAGGGGTGGATGATAACTTGAAACTTTGGAAGAAAGAGAAGAAGGCTGGAAAAGGCTAGTTTATCACTAGAAAGTTTCTAGAGGAGAAGAAGGAGGAGGAGAGTGTGAGAAATGAGAAATGAGAAGTGTGATTTCTCAATTCACCATCCCCCTTATATAGCAAAAAATATTCGGTAATTGGGCCAGTAAAATAAAAGTTCAACCGTCTGTAGCCGGTCAGAAGCCCAATTGGGCCCAAAACCTAGAACATTCTGGAAGAATCCAGATAACTCTGGAGAATAAAATATTAAATTATAGAAATAATTCCAAGGATGCTATGAAATTCCAGAACATTCTGGATATTGTGCATAAAAACTCAGAAAAATCGGGCCCATAAAAAAAGAGAAGCCCATGAATGAAGGCCCAACAAAAAACTCTGTAGGCCCAGGGCTGGAGCCCAATTATGGTAAAAAAGCAAAAGCCCAGTATAAGGGCCCAAGTTTAGAATTTTCAAAACAAAATCAAGCCCAGTAAAGGGCCCAAATATTAGAAAACCCAGCAAAGGGCCCAAAGAATGAAGGCCTAGTAAGGCCCAAATCCACAATAAAATATATAAATAAATCAGTCAGGATTCCTGATCGAACAGTCCTGGTCGAAATAGGCCACGACCTGGAAAATGAGGAGCTTTATTCGGTTAGAACTATAAGACCAGGACCAAGATCCTGACCGAAATCGATCAGGATCCCGGTCGAACTTTCCTGACCGAAATAGTTGTTGACCACAATAAAGTGAAGTCTTATTCGACCAGGATCCTGGCCGAAAAGATTCTTGGTCGAAATTCCAGTAAAAAAAGAAGAAAAAAAAGAAAAAAGGGAGAAATAAAAATAATAAATTCTGAAGAGAATTCCTGAATAAATTAAATAAAATACAGAAAATCCTTTCCTCGAAATTATGAATATTTTTGGAAAATAGGGATTATTTCTGTAAATTAAGAAAAAAAATTCCAGAATTTAAGGGAAAATTCCAGTAAATTAAGGTAAAATCCCAGAATTTAAGGGAAAATTCCTGTAAATTAAGGAAAAATCCCGGAATTAAGCGAATATTTTTGTAAATTAAGGAAAAATTCCAAAATTTAAGAGAAAATTCCAAAATTTATGAGAAAATTCCTGTAAATTAAGGAAAAAATCCCAGAATTAAAGGGAAAATTCCTGTAAATTAAGGAAAAATTCTATAGTTAAGGGAAAATTCCTGTAAATTAAAGAAAAATCCCAGAATTAAGGGAAAATTTCTGTAAATTAAGGAAAAATCCCAAAAATTAGGGAAAATTCCTGTGAAGTTAGAAAAAAATACCAGATAACTCCTAAATAATAGGAATAAGGTAAAGAAAGCAATAGGGAAGATTCAAAAATAACCCTGAAGTCACGTACAAGGACAAATCGTTGTAAACGTGTAGGTCGCTCCACACCTAACGCAAAAATAATACCCTTTAAGGGAACGAATGAACTTAACTTCTGCAAAATCTTTTACGGTTTCCCAGAAGTTGGGGCGAAATGATAAGGAGTAAAATATACCCTGATTGTGTAATTAATATCGCATAAATTATACCAGAATTGGGCTGACAGTTAAGCCCGTTAGAAAGGGCCCAAAACCCTGAATATTAATTAATTACGAAATTAATTATTAAGGGGTAAATCAGCTGATAAATTAAGTCCATATAAGGGCACAATTCCTTGGAGATTAGCCTCCAAGAGCCCTCATAAGATAAGGAATCAGTTTCCTACTTTCTAGGACTCTAAAGTCCATTCTAATTCAGAGACTTGTCCACCAAGTCTCCTAATTCTAGTCCAACTCAAGGACTCCCAACACTCATATAAGGGATCTCACCCACACCAAATTGGAACTATATTTTTTGACTTGATCATTGGCAATCAGCAAGGTGCGTAGGCATCTTGTTAAGGCAGATCGAGTCACTGAGACACAAGAGCAGTCAAATTGAGCCTTGAAGCTCACGAACCCTAGTAATAAATATAGCAATGAATATACCCTAGTTTTCAATCCATAACATTTAGCGTCGTCTGTGGGAAAGCATAACAACAACCATGGCGAGAACACATAGTTGAGCATTTTCAACTACGCTTCCCATATTCTTTATACTGGATGACATGTCAAACTGGAATATAATATTCATTTAAACATTTCTATTAAATAAAATAACACATAATTCATCTAATTTACACTTTACTTGCATAATTAATTCTCAAAAATTCCCAGTCATTACAATCTACCTCCTTAAAAGAATCTTGTCCTCAGAATCTAGTCTAAACAAATATATAGGGATACTTCTCTCGCATTTCACTTTCTAATTCCCAAGTTGATTCTTCTATCTTAGGATTCCTCCACAAAACTCTATCTAAAGGCACCACTTTATTTCTAAACACTTTCTCTTTTTGATCTAAGATTCGCACTGGTTGTTCCATATATGAAAGATCTTGTTGAATTTAAAATTTGAAAAGTACTTACATTGTTGCTTAAAAAATTAAAATTTAAAATTCCATTCAATAATATTGAATCAGTTACTTATACCAAAACTTGTACTTAAAAATGAAATAGTTAAATTCGAATAAGTACTTAAATTTTTATGACACGATAGATGAAAGCATATTTTTTATTCTTGGCAAGTTAGTTATTGATGTGATAATCTAGTCGTAATTTTTTTATCATAATTATATAACTTATGGCAAGTAGGTTAGAGCATATGCCATTTTGGTATAGTTCTGGGACAACAACCATGGAATGTAGGTTAAAGCATACACCCTAGTTTTCAATCCTAAATAACAGGGGAGAAACAGGTCTATCCTCCACCTCCTTTTCCTAAGAGGCTGCAGAAGAAAAAGTTGGATAAGCAATTTCCTAAGTTTCTAGAGGTGTTCAAGAAACTTCATATCAACATACCTTTCGCTTTTATTGTCAACTTGATCTCATAATTCTACGTCAAGCTAGCGACATAAACCAAGCGCTTCTTGGGAGGCAACCCATGTTTGTTGTACATTAGTAGTTGAGAAAAAAAGAAAATAAGAAGAAAATACAAAAAAAATCAAAAATAGGGCATTTTTTCCAGGAGCACGGCTTGCCCGTGCTGGGAAGCGGGGCGGATGTGCTCAAATAACAGAAACATGGCGCGCGCGCGCTCCCAAGCGGGGCGGCCGCGCTGAGCCCCAGAAAAAGAAAAAAAAAGAAAAGCAAAAATCAGAAGAAAAAAAATACACACAGCAGTTATACAATTTCTTAAACCCGATTTTCAATCCTAATTTTCCCATACTCCGACTAACCTATAATCACTACCCCATAACCCTAATCTAATTCTAATTCTTTGTATATACATACAGCTATATACATACATCTCCACCTTACTTTTATTCTCTCAAACCTTAAATCTCTACACACCTCTCTTATCTCAATTAATTTATTCCAATGGCACTAAAAGAGAGCCCACACTCAAGGAAGCAGCAGTACTAACCCCTGTCTCTACCGATACTTCGAGTGTTGGGGAATGAGGCCTCGATTTGTTACTACGGAGGCTGAAGCAGAGTACACAAGGTTGTTGTCTAAGCCAGATAGTGAAAGGGAGGGGTTTCTACCTTCGGGTAAGGACAGTAAACTTCTCGAGATGATCTTGGAGATGGGATGGGTTCCATTTTGTGAGGCTCCCCAGGCTGTGTCTATGAGTATCGTTCGCGAGTTCTATGCGAACGTAAAAGCTGATAAAAATAGGTATTTGGCGGTGCATGGGTTGACAGTTGACTACAACCCGGAGGCTATCAACCAACCTCTGAGGCAGCCAACTCAGGAGGATTGGGTTAATAAGACGGGGAAGGACTTTGATTTGGATTTGATTGTGGCTACGATGTGTATCCCGAAGACACAATGGAAGTTCAAGTGGGGATCGAATGAGTATCTCAATTTCCATGCTTCATGCATGAACATGTTTGCTTATGCTTGGAATGCTTTTATTTGTGTGTGAAAGGAATATGTCCTAAGTCCAATCATGGTATTAGGATTTAGGAATAACCTTTTATGTAATCTATTTTGATTCCATTAATATTAATAAAAGACTTGTTTTGTTTCTATTACGGTCTTTATCTATTTAAGTGTTTAAATAAGATATACCATAGTTTAGAGTAAAGCTTTTTATGGATTATGATGAGATCATAATAGTGAGACCTAAAAGATGATAACTCTAAACTTAAATAGTTCATGGTCGTAGGATTACTAACTGGTAATTAATAATCCGCAGAGATCGGTACATACTATGCTTGCTTCATTATGAAGGATGTCTGTTCTCATAGACATTTGTGTGGTGACACTATAGCTAGTATGTAGGTGCTTATTATAGAATAAGTTCATTGAACATGACTCACACAGCTGAACAACTGATGGAGTTCACTCACGTGTCAGCAGTTGTTCACATAGTGATAGTTGTACAAGTATCCTTAGACTTGAGGTCATCATAGTCATCTTGTGTACACTGAACTATGCTTTGGTTTAGTTCTTAGTCTCCAGGGACAATTATTAGGGCTCTACTGGGTATAGGAATTTGTACACGAAGATAGTGTATGATCAATAAAGGATCTACCCCTTCCAGTGAAGGAAGCGAATGTTCAAGGCTGATCCACTTATGCTAGTTCAGGAATCTCTGGCCAGACTAAATGAAATTAGAAAGGAGTTTCTAATTTGCATAGAACTACGTATAGTAAATGGTAAGCAAGTGATTGAATTAGATAGGCTTGACACGAGATCCATGCCTTGTATTTAATCGGGACATTGTAGGGTAGAAGGAGTTTTTTGTACGGTAACTATTCACTGAATAGGTTCTTGGTATTCTAAGCAGTGAATTCATATTATCTGGATAGTCGCGATATGCTGAGAAGTATCCCTCACGATGTAGAATAAATGTGATTAATTAATTAATCATATTTAATAAATTAGAGAATTTATATAAATAATGATAAAATAGTTTTATTATTATTTATTTCTACTACCGGCTTAATATTGAACCTACAGGGTCACTCCATAATAAGAGAATGATTTAATGGTGGATGAATTAATTAATAATGGATAATAATTATTTATTTATGAAATAAATAATTAATTGGAAAATTTAATAATTGATTAAATGAGATTTAATTGATTATAAATTAATTAAGAAAAGTTCTTAATATTATTAATTAAGGATTTAATTTTTGGAAATTAAATCAAGAGAGAGAATTATTTCTAAAGTGTTTAGAAAAAGTATTAATAATTAAAAGGTGTTTTAATTATTAATGAGAATAATAAATGGGAAAATAATAATAATATTTATGGGAAAATTTCAGCTAAAAATTGTGCCTATAAATATACTATTATAGACCCTACTTTATTCTAACCCCATTCGAACCCCATTCGAACCCCATTCGAACCCCAAAAACCCAAAAAGTTTGGAAAACCCAATTCTATCCACCTCCTTCCTCCTCCTTAACATCGTTTTCTTGGTGGATACCGGTGGAGTGCTTCACACTTGAGGATCAACTGCTAAGGATCTCTGATCGTTGTCTTTGAATTATTTTAAAGGTTAGATTCGATCCCTCAAATTTTTATTCATGATCTGTATGCTTTTATTTGGATTTTATGTGTGTAAAAGTGTTTTGCCATGCCCCCGCTGCGATTAAAATCCAACAATGGTATCAAAGCATAGGTTGTATGCATATTGATCTGTGGTAAAAATTTCAGAATTTTATGTGCTTGTATGAATTAATTATGATTTTTACAAGTTATATCATGGATTAATTTTGTCTGATGAGAAATCGTTTCTCAGAATAATTTTGAATGTTGATCTGGGTTCTACAAGTGTTGTAGATCGTCTGGGTATTTTTTTCATAATTTTAGGATGTATAGATTTTTTATTATGAATTTTTGAAGTTCTTGTAATTAAAATTCGTAATTAAATAAAGATATATATATATATTTAATTGTTAGTATGTATATAAATATACATCTGTTGAGATTGGCACATGTGATGTGCTGCTGTGTTGTTGTCTGACTGATTGCACGTAGAAGACAGAGTAGGACGGCAGGCACGGCGATCGAGAAAACTGTCAGGCGGCGGAAAAAGAAAAAAAATAAAAATAAAGGGGGTGTCGCGCATTCTGGGAATGCGTTACACACCTGTGGTGCATTCACAGAATGCGTTACACCTTTTAATTGGTTAAAAGGGTTGTAACGCATCACCGGAATGCGTTACAGGGCTTGTAACGCGTTCCTGTAATGTGTTACAGCCCGACTGTTCACATTAAAATTGATTTTCTGGAAGTTTCGTAACTCCGTTTTAGGCGTGCAATATACCGTTGGATTCGTTTTTCCGAGACGGATCAAATGGAGTGATCAATTTTAGTTTATATAAAAGTTTTGAACTGGTTATATTTCCATGAAGTGTTTTAAAGTTGTTCCTGACTGTTTTAATTGCTTTTAAATGGTTCATGTGATACATAGAGATGTATAATGCTTAGACTAATATGCTAGATGATATAACATGCCTACCTTAATGTTTATTCATGTTGATATATGTGATATATGCTTAGTTTATCATGCGATGGTAGATTTAGGTGAACTTAAATGAATATAAGGCGTTTGTTAGACAACCTAGTATAGTGAAATTGTTTCATAACCTTAATAACAATATTATGAATACAATCATGAGATTCTTGTGTTTATGAAACACATAATTGAATATGAATTTTTGATATGAGAGAAAGGATGATTCTGTCAACAACAGATTTCTATCTGTAAGAAAGGGTTATTAAGTGACGCCTCTTGACAATGCTCCACCCGATCTGGGAATCATCTGATTATTGATTATTGATTTGAAATATTTAATTTAGAAGGAAGAATCTCTTTATAATATGATTATGATTGTAACGTAATATAATCCCTCTAAAATTAAATAATATCAAGTAGTAATTGGCCAATGACACAACGGGTTTGTGTCGGTCATAGCCTTCCAACATGATAGAAAAGTAGTTCTTATTTTTGAATCATTGTCGGTTTGTGCTACAGCCCAGGGCTTTGATTTCAAAATAAGAAATACTTGTCTATTACATAGAGATGTGTACATTGAATAAGAATCTAAAGGTCGGTACGTGCTACAGCCGTGGGCCTTTGGGGACTGATTCAACTGTACGGAATGTTGGGTTAGACTTGACTTAGAATATTGAGTTTGTCGTGCCACAGCCGAGACTCAATTATTCAAGAGGCTAAAGTTTGATTAGGGAATAACATAAGATGTAATTGATAAGAATTATCTGCCTATTGAACATTACATGGCGGTTCGTGCTACAGCCAGGGTTGTGTAATGGAATGTAGGATCCCTATTCCCACTAGCATTATGAATGCTTAATTTTTCACGTAGGGGGTTGAATAAATTAGATAAACTAGTGGGAGCCACTTATGAATAAAGACCCAATTCATATAGTGTTTTAAAATGAAATCGAATATTTGCTAAGTGTTATTATGTGTTTATCATTTACAGATTTACTTTGTACGTTATGTCTTCTGCACTATCACTCAGGAGCATACTAGATGCTCACAAATTGACTGGTTCTAATTATGCTGACTGGCTTCGAAACTTGAGAATTGTTCTCAGGATTGAGAAGCTGGAATACGTGATTGACTCACCTAAGCCTACTGAACCTGCTAGTGATGCACATAATGATGAACATGTTGTGTATCGTAAGTGGATAGATGATGCAAATGTTGCTCAATGCATCATGCTAGCTTCCATGAACATTGAGCTACAAAAGCAACATGAGCATATAGATGCTCACACTATCCTCATGCATCTACAAGAGTTGTATGATATGGCGGGGAAGATAGCTCAATATGAGATATCGAAGGAAGCTGTTCGGTTGTAGGATGTCTGAGGGATCATCTGTGAATGACCATGTACTTAAGATGATCAATTTGATTGAACGTCTTGGACAACTTGGTTTTTGCCATGGATGGGAGCTGAGCCAAGACTTGGTCTTGCAATCGCTTCCGAGTTCGTTCTCGCAGTTTGTTGTGAACTTTCACATGAATAAGTTGGATGTCAGCCTGCCTGAACTCCACAACATGTTGAAGACTGCGGAATCGAATTTCCCCCTAAGAAGAGTTCTGTTCTTCTAATTGGTGAAGGTTCCAATCCTAAGAAAAGGAAGAGGAACTCTTCCAAAAAGAAGAAAGTAGGTGAGAAAATGCCGGTTCCACCAAAAGCTGAAGACCCCAAGAGCAAAGTTGTTTGCTTTCACTGTAACAAGGTGGGGCACTGGAAGAGGAACTGCAAGGTTTACCTTGAAGAATTGAAGAAGAAGAAGGGTAGTGAGACTACCACTTCTGATTCAGATATGTTCATGATAGAAGTGAATATGTCATTAAATCAAATTTCTACTTGGGTATTAGATACCGCCTGTGGTTCTCATATCTGCAATTTGTTGCAGGGACCAAGGAGAAGTAGGACTCTTGATGAAGAGGAGGTGATTCTACTGATGGGAAATGGAGCAAAAGTTGCTGCTGAAGATGTAGAATCATTTCATTTACATATGCCTACGGGCAAGACTATTGTTTTAAATAATTGTTATTTTGTTCCCTCGATTATGAGGAATATTATTCCCATGTTAGACTTGGCTGGATTTTCATTTATTATTGAGAATAATGAATGTTCTATTCTTAAAGATAATATTCTTTATGGACATGGTACTTTAAATAATGGTTTGTATAAATGTGACATAATTTACTTCAGATTGAACAAACTAATAAAAGAAAAGGGATGATGAAAATCTCACTTCATAGTGGCACTGCAGTCTCCATTTAGTAGACATGGAGAGAGGACTGCAAATTTGCTAGGAATGGTACACACAGATGTATGTGGACCAATGTCTAAGCAAGCCATGGGTGGATTTTCATACTTCATTACTTTCATAGATGATAGATCTAGATTCGGATATGTGTTTGATGAAACACAAGTCTGAGGCCTTTGAAAAGTTCAAAGAATATAAGTATGAAGTGGAGAAACAAACCAAACATATTATTATAATTCTTCGATTAGATCGAGGTGGTGAATACTTTAATGGAGTGTTTCTAGATTATCTCAAAGTAAATGGTATAGTCTCCCAGTGGACTCCTCCAGATTGGTATCTGAAAGGAGAAATCGAACTTTGTTAGACATAGTTCGGTCCATGATGAGCTATGCAAATCTTTCAGTATTCCTATGGGGTTATGCATTGGAAACCTCAGCATATTTACTGAATAAGGTGCCTTCTAAATCTGTTCCTCAAACTCCGTATGAGATATGGAAAGAAAGGAAACCAAGTCTTAAACACGTTAAGATTTGGGGATGTCCAGCTTATGTCAAGTAAGTTGACCCAGATAAGCTGGAATATCGATCCGTAAAATGTAGTTTTGTGGGATATCCTAAAGAGACTTTAGGGTATTACTTTTGCACCAATCATCGGGTGTTTGTCTCCAGACATGCTACCTTCTTGGAAAAGGAGTTTATCCTTGAAGGAAACAGTAGGAGCAAAATTGAACTTGATGAAGTTCAAGAAGCACAAACTACTACGAATCAAGTGGAAACACCTGTTCTGACTGAACAACCTTTTGTGGAACAGCCCATTCATAGATCAGGGAGAGTGTCTCGCCAACCTGAGAGGTAATATGGCCTTGTCATTAAGAATAACAATGAGTTGTCGATCATTGATGATGACGACCCTGTGACCTATAATGAGGCTATGAGTAGTGTTGACTCAGAGAAATGGCATAGTGCCATGAAATCCAGAATGGAATCTATGTATACGGTATACAAAAGATAGATTATAGCAGATGGCCAGGTGGAGACCTATAAGGCCAGGCTTGTGGCAAAAGCATTCAAACAAAGGCAATGGATTGACTTTGATGAAACCTTTTACCTGTAGCCCTGTTAAAATCAGTTCGGATTTTGCTTGCGATTGCTGCTTACTACGACTATGAGATCTGGCAATTAGCCAGATGGTTTTCTTTCCAAGAGAAATGAAAACTTAGTGTGTAAGCTGCTGCGAACCATATGTGGTTTAAAGCAGGCTTCTCGAAAGATGGAACATTCGTTTTGATGAAACAATCAAAGAGTTTGATTTTATCAAAAACGTAGATGAACCATGCATCTAAAAAAGGGTTAGTGGGAGCGCGGTAACATTTCTTGCATTGTATTAAATTAGAGTTGACACACATAACAACATAGCAGACCCACTCACAAAGCTACTTTATGAAAGTCACTTTGATCGTCATAAAGACAAGATGGGTATTAGATACCAGAGTGATTGGCTTTAGTACAAGTGGGAGATTGAAAGGAATATGTCCTAAGTCCAATCAGGTATTAGGATTTAGGAATAACCTTTTATGTAATCTGTTTTGATTCCATTAATATTAATAAAAGACTTGTTTTATTTTTATTACGGGGTTTATCTATTTAAGTGTTTAAATAAGATATACCATAGTTTAGAGTAAAGCTTTTTATGGATTATGATGAGATCATAATAGTGAGACCTAAAAGATGATAACTCTAAACTTAAATAGTTCCTGGTCGTAGGATTACTAACTGGTAATTAATAATCCGTAGAGATCGGTACATATTATGCTTGCTTCATTATGAAGGATGTCTGTTCTCATAGACATTTGTGTGGTGACACTATAGCTAGTATGTAGGTGCTTATTATAGAATAAGTTCACTGAACATGACTCGCACAGCTGAACAACTGATGGAGTTCACTCACGTGTAAGCAGTTGTTCACATAGTGATAGTTGTACAAGTATCCTTAGACTTGAGGTCATTATAGTCATCTTGTGTACACTGAACTATGCTTTGGTTTAGTTCTTAGTCTCCAGGGATAATTATTAGGGCTCTACTGGGTATAGAAATTTGTACACGAAGATAGTGTATGATCAATAAAGGATCTACCCCTTCCAGTGAAGAAAGCGAATGTTCAAGGCTGATCCACTTATGCTAGTTCAGGAATCTCTGGCCAGAGTAAATGAAATTAGAAAGGAGTTTCTAATTTGCATAGAACTACGCATAGTAAATGGTAAGCAAGTGATTGAATTAGATAGGCTTGACACGAGATCCATGCCTTGTATTTAATCGGGACATTGTAGGGTAGAAGGAGTTTGTTGTACGGTAACTATTCACTGAATAGGTTCTTGGTATTCTAAGCAGTGAATTCATATTATCTGGATAGTCGCGATATGCTGAGAAGTATCCCTCACGATGTAGAATAAATGTGATTAATTAATTAATCATATTTAATAAATTAGAGAATTTATATAAATAATGATAAAATAGTTTTATTATTATTTATTTCTACTACCGGCTTAATATTGAACCTACAGGGTCACACCATAAAAAGAGAATGATTTAATGTTGGAGGAATTAATTAATAATGGCTAATAATTATTTATTTATGAAATAAATAATTAATTGGCAAATTTAATAACTGATTAAATGAGATTTAATTGATTATAAATTAATTAAGAAAAGTTCTTAATATTATTAATTAAGGATTTAATTTTTGGAAATTAAATCAAGAGAGAGAATTATTTCTAAAGTGTTTAGAAAAAAGATTAATAATTAAAAGGTGTTTTAATTATTAATGAGAATAATAAATGGTAAAATAATAATAATATTTATGGAAAAATTTTAGCTGAAAATTTTGCCTATAATATACTATTATAGACCCTATTTTTATTCTAACCCCATTCGAACCCCAAAAACCCAAAAAGTTTGGAAAACCAATTCTCTCCACCTCCTTCCTCCTCCTTAACATCGTTTTCTTGGTGGATACCGGTGGAGTGCTTCACACTTAAGGAGCAACTGCTAAGGATCTCTGATCGTTGTCTCCGAATTATTTTAAAGGTTAGATTCGATCCCTCGAATTTTTATTCATGATCTGTATGCTTTTATTTGGATTTTATATGTGTAAAAGTAGTTTTGCCCCGCTGCGATTAAAATCCAACAGTGTGAATATCATGCCTTCTTCTCATGTGCATTATATGACTGTGGATCATGCAAAGTTGTTATGGAGGATTTTACAGGGAGATTATGTGGATCTCGGTCCTGTTATTTATTGGGGTATTTTGCGGTTTTTGCGTGGAGGAACTACGGGGTCTATCCCTTATGCCTCGATTGTGACCAAGCTTTGTGTTACGGTGGGTGTTCATTGGCCCGCACATGGGCAGCTTCAGTTACCGAGCTCCCCCATCGACAATTCTACGATCTTAAGCATGCAGGAGTGGTATGGTGAGAAGGCCTGATGAGAGAGGACTTGGGTACACCTTTGATCATTTGCCGGGTGGCCAGCCAGCCAATCAGATGTATCCTGGTGGTTCGACTTAGGCACGCAGAGCATTATGGAGAAGTCAGATTGGCGAGGCTAGTTCTTCGCAGCAACAACAGCCACTGGAGACAGAGGACATTGATGGTTTAGGCTCGACGCAGTATAGGAATTTGACGAGGCGGATGGATGCGATGTATGACATCCAGATCAGGTTTACGCAAGATCTAACTCAAGCATTGGGTACAGTTTTTCGAGCCACGATAGTTGACATACAGTGGCCCGTTTTTGGAGAGGATTCTGTGTACCCGCCTTCTGACACTCCACCCGCGGAGGGTGATGATCCTTCTTCTTCCGAGTAGGTATGCCTTGATTCCTTGCTATTACCTTCACTGAGGACAGTGAACTTTTTAAGTTTGGGGGTGATAGTTAAGGAATATTTGTGTGTGAGTCCATATAGATGCATCTTCATGATAGTTTAGTTCATATAGTTTGCATATTTGTCATGTAGTTATTTGTTTTTGTTTTTGTTTTGCATATTTGTTATCATGTTGGTATGTTGCAAATAGTTGCATTGGCATTATATCATGATCTCTTAGGTTGCTTTTCCGATTAATATGTGATGTTGATTCGAGTGTAGTGATGTCGTATAGAGGAATGTTAAGTCCTAACGAATTGATTTGCATGCTAGAAACAAGAAAATTTTTAATAAGTCTTATAGGTTGCTTGAGTGCTAGATCATGATCATGACTTGTTTGTTTGTCGAGATTTAATCACTTATTTATGTCTAGAATTTATGTTTTTCTTTTAGTGATGAAATAACATGGATTTTTAAAATTGGAGAAAAACATTAGATATCAATGCTAGTTGTGGCTAGACGTCAAATGGCTAGTAGTCGGCTCATATTTATATGAGTAGTCTAGGGTTGAGCGAGATGGAGCGAACCGCACTTGTTTAGAACATGAAAAAAAAGAAAAAAAGAGAAAAAAATAGGTGTTATACATAATTGATCACGAGTGGGCTCTTTAATACTCGAGTTATTAAGTTCTAGAGGACTTTGTGCCTAGTGACCTAACGCTTTTATAGTCTGGGATCCGCTAACCTAATGCTCGCTACATGGGTATTATTGCATAAGTCTTTTGTGGACCTTGCTCATTGCACATCAAATAAGCCTGTTTGTGTTTTTTATGTATTATCAATAAAAGCATGAATCCTTGTATAATTCTAATAAAATTGAAGTGTTGTCAGTCATTTTGTGTTTATTATTTATTCTATTTATAACCATGTGATTATCTTGACGAGAGGTGAGTTATGGTTATTGATCTAGTTTCAGAGAGTATATCTGTAAGCAATTGCACACACACACGTTTTTGGCTTGTGAGTTGATTTATGGGATTTGATTGAACTTTGTGCGAATAATTACATTCGTTGAGATATTGCTCATTGGTTGGTCTAAATATTTTGAGGGGATCATTGCATTCATGTTAGTTGCATTCATGCATTTTTATTTCTTATTTTTGAGTCTGTATGCTTGAGGACAAGCATCGATTCAAGTTTGGGGGTGTGATAAGTGGCATATATATCTACTTAGAATGCTTCATAAAGGCTTGAAATGGTGTTTTGTACTCAAGTTGTTTGTGTTTTTGATATTTTTTCATAGTGTTTTGCATTTCAGGGCATATTCGAAAGAAGGAATGGATATTGCATTATTTTATGCTTAAAAGAGTGTTAGGATGGAACCTCGGTCGATTCTGTGGCGCCCTCCAAACCTGGGTCAGAAGTTTGGGGTCAACACACACACCTCATTTATAACCTGCTTTTAACAATAATAAAGAAAATAATAATATGTAATGACCCTACTTATCAACTACCACGGATCGCAACAGGTTAAAGTATGCACACAAGCCAAACACATCTAATATATTACATACCGATCAAATCCCAACTAGTCAAACTCAACTGAGTATTAAACATATTACAAACTTTTACAAACTTAAATTATTCCAAGAGAAGCCTACTAGCTCAGCTTCAACAACCTTAATCCCTAGCTCTCGCGCGGGACTGGGGATCCTTGCTACCAACTGGTTCCTTTTTAACTGGAAAGAATATAAACAACATTGCACAAATGAGCTAACTAGCTCAGCAAGTCACAATGACAAAACTGAGAATAATGATCATCAAGTGAATATGGTTATGATATCAAGTGAATAATGGATTATGATTTAGAATTGAATATTATACTTTTACTTTAAAAACCAAGGTTAGGCTGCTGATCAGTCACGCACTAACCCCGAGCAAAGCACACAGCATTGCTCTAACTACTGGATCCAAGGCACACATTGGCTTAACTTGACCATTATATGGTCTGACCATGAATCTGGTCCACAATTTTATAAAAACAATCCAATTCTAACATAACAACAAAATGAACAATAATAAACAATAACCAGAATCATTAACAACAGTGAGTACTTAACAATGAAAGGATTTCAATACTTGTATGGATCAACAAGGTAATTTCAAAGCTTGGATGCTGGGTAATGAAAGAATTGGATAACAAAGGAATCAATATTTCAGGGTTTCAAGGATTTGGTCTTTCAAAGCATAAGATCTCATGGGTTGAGTATATAAGTAATTCAGTTCAGCGTTTGGTATTTAGTTTGTATGTATTTGTGGAGTAGTATCGTAGATTTGTAGTTCGTGTTTGGGTATACAATAATCAATGGCTTAGAAAGAATATGGTTACTGGCTCAAGAATAATAATTGGAATCAGGGTTTAGGTTTATGTGCTTCAAAGCACTTGCAATATCACAGGATTATCAAGTACTATAATATCTCGAGAAAGTTTAGAACACTTTCCTGGTACTAGCTTACTATTTTGCACTCGCTTCCAATCACAATCGTCTTACTCCTCAACTACCTGTTTCCCTTTCCTACGTCTTGCCTCTTCTGCTCACATATCATAAGCATCTATCAATCATCAACTCATAGGATTCTATTCAACACATACTTCTATCTACCCTTAATTTTACCCAAATCCGATTAATCGGATTGAAAGTTACGCAATAATCAAGTAAACACTGAATATATAGATCAATAGTCAATCAACAAGTCACATATAACACATAATATATCACGTAATCAATGATATGTCATTTATAAAGAAGTCTCGGGTCATAAATAGGCTTTCGGGTATTTAAAATGATTTTTAAAACATTTTTTCGGAATTAAAACGAGTCGTTGGATCAATTTTAGGTTAATAAACAGGGTTCGGTTGGCCAATTCTGGCTTCGAAACAATTTTATAATAATTATCGAGCTTTGGAAATAATTTAGTATAATATTTTAAAGCTCAAAACTATTTTTCGGAATTTTTAAATCATTTTTAAATAATTAAATCTAATTAAATAATTGATTAAAATCAATTAATAATTAATTAAATCAACTAATCAATTAATTTTTTAATTAATTGACCAAATAATTAATTAAAAATTAACTGAAATTAATTAACTAATTAATTCAGATTTATTTTTGAATTAAAAATAATTTTCGGAATTAAAATAATAATTTTCAGAAATTAAAAATGAATTTTATAATAAAAATAAATAGGAAATATGATTTTTAAACATTTTATAAAGAGGAATCCTATTTTTGAAAACTTTGCAAACTATATGGACTAAACTTCACTATCTTCAAAAATACAGGGACTAAACTGCAATTTTGAAGTTTCAGTCGCCGGAAAATCGGGGGTGACCGGAGAACTCACCTCCGGCATCCTCCCACCACCATCACCTTCAGAATTAACTACACAACACCAGGAACCTATATCTGCAATCAAAATTCATCAATAACCCCGGACTTGGCCAGAATTTGATCAAGAAACTCGCCGGTTTCCGGCGGGTTCGACGCAAACTTCAAAACACAACTCCCTTCTCTACAGACCTCGTTGATTCATGAAACTTGTACGACTAGATTGCAAATTTCACAGAGAATACAATACACTATACCACAACATCAATCTATTTTAGAATAAGAAACCCCCAAATTTCAATTAAGAACATTCATACGGGTTATAAACCCTAATTTTAAAATTCGAAAATCAAACTCAAATTTGAACATGTTATTGAACTCCAAATCAGACGTATAATATATCAAAATCATCAGGAAAACAAGCTCTACAACATGCAATCATCAAATCATACAAACAATCATCCGAACAAAAATTCATATTTTTAATAAATTTAATTCGAAAATAAATAAATTTCCAGAAAATAAACCTTTGATTCTGCAGTGAAACAAAGCTCAGAATATGATAGAACACTTCAAATCCTTCGTTTTGGTTACTCAAGCTTTGAAAACAGAGATCGGTAACTGCCTTCGTTTTGCTGTTTGATTCTTAGAACAGTTTATGTAATTAGGGTTTTTCTCTAAAAATTATAGAATTAACTATCTGCAAATAATTTTGATACGAAATAAAATACGGAAAAAGGCTATTTATATTTACGGAATATTAGTATCCCGTTGGATCATTCCGGATATAAAACGGTACGTTTATTTATAAAAACTGATCCAAACGGTATCGGTTTTCGGGATAATTATCCAAATCAGTACAATTTGTACTGCGGTCTTGGTCTCAACGCCTGGTTACACGTATTACGAAGTGATAATTGTGATATTTTAATAAAAAGCTCCCGTTTATCGAAAATACGGGTTTTATTGATTTACCGAAACGAATATTGTATCGAAAATGTTGCGCCGGGACCCGCGCATGACAAATCGTACACCGGATCGAAAAAGTCGAGACATGGAAAATGCTTGAAATATTACAATTAGGTTAGGAAGGAGTTCTCGGAAGAGTTTCGGGTTCCAAAAACGTAACAACGGTTGACGTCGGTTGGTTCCCGTTTTGATAAAATAGATTTTAAATACTCGGAAAAAGATTTTATAAATTTCATATGATTCTTATAAATTCATAAATCAACATAAAAATAATTAGGAAGATATGACAATTATCTATATTTTATTTTCGACATATAAAAATTAAAATACTCAATTAATAATATTTTTTGAATATCCAAATATAAATAACACTTAACAATTAATTCACAGAATAGATACTGAACACACATAATAATTATTTAATTGGCAAAAATAATTACACGGTATATCCCAGATATTACAGATTCTGCGGAAGAAACCAGCACGAGAAGGTCAAGAAAGCAGAAAAATTCTGATTTTCAAAAGCTCGGGCAGCCGCGCTGGTATGCGGAGCAGCCGCGCCTATTTGACAAAAAGCAAGGGCAGCCGCGCCGGTATTCGGGGCGGCCGCGACAGGCCATTTTTACAGAATCCTGATTCTATTCTAATTCGAAGAATTGAAGCGTCCAAATCATCTTGGAGTATATATATAAAGATAAAAAGATGTTTTTCAAAGAGGAAGAGCAAGGAGAGAGAAGCAAAAAGACCACATAGCACAATACAACGAAGGGGAAGAAGATCTTTTTTTACTTATGATTATTTGCTTAAGTTGTAATCTTGGATGCTTGATTTCTTTGTTATTTGAACCTAATACTCTTGTTAACGTACTTTTTTATTATTATTCAGTTATTTCAGACCTAATTTATCTTAGTTTATTTACCATGCTTTCATTGGAACTCATGGTGACGATGAGTTCGGTTATGAACTAATCATTGTCATGTGGTCCTGACGGATTTACTTATGAATTTCTATAGTTAATTGTTTTGATACCGAAGTGTGTGGTGATTATATGATATCCTGGTATTGGTTGTGCGTATTTTTCTTATGTGCGTCGTAAACATATACGATAGTTTATTAATCTCTATTGAAGCGACATTGAATATAGAGATTTAGAACTTGCCATGCTAGCATAGGTTCATGTATTTATTATGCATGATTCGTAGGTAATTTTAACCATCTTACTTGCCCTATGTAATCAAGATAGATAACTTATTCAATAAACCTTTATGTTGTCAAATTCTATAGATATATAGGGTCTCAACATAATTGGTGTCTATTCAGCTTCTATCTCTTTTGTGGATGTCTGGTAGTAGGGTATTCGTACAACGAAAGTTGGCGTTTACTAGTTTCGTGTTATCTGAATAGTTGCCATCATCATTGCATGCTAAGGTTAAGAACAATGACTTTGAATGAAGTATTTAATGAAGTTAAAAGCCCATGTTTGTCTAATATAGTTAATTCAATCACTTTTAATCTCTTAGTTAATTGCATGTTAGTTTAATCTTAATTATAAACATCTTAACTTGTTATTGTCTTAGCATTGAGCGATAGCAAAACCATTGTCGCATAGGTGCATAATCTTAAGTTAACTACAAAAAGTCTCTGTGGGTACGAATATGATTTATAGCTTATACTACTTGTGAAATCGTATACTTGTGTGTAATTTTAGCGCGTGTTTTTTCCCTAACAGAGAGGTTGAGTGTGACTGTATAGTATGTTTTAGTATGATTCGTGTTGTGATTCGAGATTCTTATCCTGCGATATGATTTTCAGATAGCAGCGATGGCAGATTCTATCATTCTTGTACCATCTGATGATTCTGAGCCTTCGGTTGGAGGACTGTCATCTGATCCACGCCCTGCTCTTCCACTAGTGTTAGCCACATTACCTCTCATTGTGATGGTTGCACCACTGCGAGCTATTCCACCCCCTGGTATGAGACCGCTTATTCGAGGACCCCCACCTGCTGATTCTGACTCTACTGGGCATTTAGTTGCGGGTTCATCTTTCCTAGTTTACTTCATGCCCTATTCCATATTATCGATATGAGGCTCCTCTTTTGGAGCGAGAGGCCCTGTTGGCTCAGATTTAGGAGCTAAAGTACATAGTGAGGACCATAGATGTTGACCGGAGTGCGAGAAAGCTTCGGGATGAGATTCATATGACCTAGAGGGTACTTGAGGCTAGAATGCATGGAGCTACTTGTGAGTATGCGGCCCCAAGTGCTCATATGGAGTGGGCCATAGAGGTGTTATAGGATCTTGCGAGGCTTGGTGGACCAGAATTTCCGTAGAGCTAGAGGATAGAGATGTTGTGACAGTTGTTATATGTATATTAGTGTGTAGTGTGTATCAATAGACTTTTGGTCCGTATATATAGACTAGACTTGCTGACTAATGTGTAGGCATGTTGTACCTTTTTCTTTTGTTAAAGCGTTTTCATGCTTGTACTATCAAATGTTGATATATATATATATATATCAGTGTTAGGAAATGAATAACACACAGAGAGGGGGTGAATTTGTTTTACTGTTTTTGTGCTTTTCTTGAATGTTTATGGTTGAACAAATTAAACTAAATCTTGTAATGAAATGTGTTCATGCAGAATTTAAGCTTGGAGAAAATAAAGAACACAGATCTTCAAAACTCACTTAATTTTATATTAAAATTAAGACTATTTTGCTACAAAATTTCTAGGCTCTTTGTTGATAAAGAGCTTAGCTTCTCCTTGAGAGTGTTACAAGAAATTTGATCTCAATTGTTACAACTGACTAAGGACCAGTGTTAACTTTATAGCTCAGTTAACTGTTGGTTTACACAGTATGTAATAAGACATGCTATTAGTTTTTCTAAACTGTCACTTGTCATTTCTATTTATAGAAAAATAGATCTTCCATTTCTGGCTTAACATATCTTTAGCATCCAGTGTTCACTTTAATCTTCCTCTGTCAGTTAATCTTTACCATTGATCTTGCACATTCTTCAAGATGCTTTTTGTAGACTTGTTAATCCAGCTGTTGGATTGCTTGTTGATTGTTTCTTGAATATTGACCTGATCTGCAACTTTGTACTTTGAGATTGTACCTCGAGATCTCTAGTTTAGGTATATAGAACACTTGACATCTCGATAAGTATATTGGCTTATCGAGATCTCTAGTACTCTATATTTAGTTTGGCTTGTAGAGGTCTTTATTTCTCTATAAGAGAATTTATGCTTGTCGAGATTTCTGGTCTTCACATCTTCACTTTGACTTATCGATAACTCTTAGTTCACTAGTAGCTTCTTAATTTTTCGATATCTCAGAGTTCTCTAGTCAAATTTAACTTGTCGATATCTCAAAGTTCTCTAGTCAAAATTTAACTTGTCGATGGCTCTGAGTTCTCTAGTAAATTTTGACTTATTGATATCTTTGAGTTCTCTAGTAGACTTAGACTTATCGATAACTCAGAGTTCTCTAATGAATGTAGACTTGTCGATAACTCTGAGTTCTCTAGTGAAGAAATAACTTGTCGATATCTCCAACCTTCATGTCTTCTTGACTTGTCGATATTTCACTGAGTTCTCTAGTAGCTTTCCTGACTTCTCGATAAGCCATTCTGTAGTTCTCGAATGACTTGTCTATAACATTAAATATATGACTTGTACAGATCTTGACTTAGAGTATTTTTCCTAAAACAGATTTATTCAACTCCAAGCTTCTTCATAATTCTTCTGAGGCATGATCTTCTTGATCTTCTTCCAGATGGAATTCTTAGGCTTGATACTGTTTATAAAAAAAGACTCCAGTCTGCTCCTTTGACATTTTTACAGACTTTAAATGTTACAAGTACAAAATACAAATTAAGATAATAATACAACTTACTTAGGGTTGGCCTCAAGCTTAGATGATTACCAAAAATAACAGTTCATTAATCTCCTTAGATCAGATGTCCATTTGACTTGCTTTATACTTTAATCAGGGACACTAATGATACTGTTATCTTCAGGGATCTTTGACATCATCACTTATATATTACAATCTCCCCCAACTTGTTCATTATGGAATTATGCGCAAGTTCTAATAGATGATGTCAAAACTCTAACTTAATGCAGAAGTTAATCTCTAAATACAGAAGTGCAGAAGTTAATCTCCCCATCTTATCTTCTTTTGTGAGTTATATTTAGATTTACTCTTATCTCCCTCTATCAGGAAGAGGATATTATTGTTTGGGAACATCCATCCAACTATTTTTGATAGATATATTCTCCCTCTTTTTGACATTATCTCTAGGTAGAAAGATCCAGCTAGATGCACATTGTTCAAGCTTTTGTCATTGTCCATTTAGAACACTATCTGCAGCTTCAAGCTTCAGTGATATCTGTAGTGATGAGTTCATCAAGTAGAATAGGAGTTTTACTTGATATGCAGAAGAAGTCTGTCAGTAACAAAAGTCCTAAGCTCTTTGTTCTTTTGAATAAATAGTCTCACTACTTCTCACTGCACTAGTCTCATGACTGTTAAGAGTCATAGTTCCCTCACAAGGATTAGTAAATCCAGACACTCATCTACCTCTCCTTTTTCCAGGAAGGATCCTGCCTCTCTTATTTTCTGTTTTTCTGTCAATCTTTTCTCTCATCCTCACATAAAAGGCTCAATTGTTTTTTGACTTACAGATATAAGAGGTGGCTGAGAAGAGTTGTCTGTGATCATATGATTAGGGGTAATCCATATAGGTCTAATCATACTCATTTCATTAGAAGAGTGAATACCATTTTGAGGTTGAGAGGTGGATGGTTCATCAGAAACACCTGTGACTAGGGTCACAGTTTAACTCACAGATTGCTCTGTGGTTTTGACAGTGTGTTGTCCTCCACTTATAGTGGGAACCTCCAATTGAATTGGAGGAGATTTGACTGGGTTACTTTCATGTACACCAGCCTCAAACCCTTGTGTGTCTTGCAACACAGTGGCACTTAAATGTGCTATACTTGCCTCTTTCATGACAGTATCATAGGAAATTGTACTTCTAACTTCGACTGCTAAGGCAGCTTCTTCTAGAGTTATAAGGGGAGTTGTTCCTTCTTGAGGAACCTCCAATTGAATTGGAGAGGATTTAGATAGCTCCCCCTCAGGAGTACTACCCTCAAACCTTTCAGTCTGTGACGACTGTTTTGCACATGAAGGTGCATTAGAGATATTCATAGGATCTTCAGTGAAAACTGATGAATTCCCCATGTTTGTGGTGGTTCTTTTCTCAAACAACAAAACAACTGAAGAACATTGTGTGAAGTTTCTTTCTGTTCTTTTGTAAAATAGGTTTCTTTCGAGAGTCACCTGAAGTGGGATTGTGTTTGAGTTTGTGTTTGTGTTGTTATGCCTGGGTGAACTGCAGTTTGGTTTTGAAATGTATTAGCTGCATTTTAGCACAAATGTCTGTTGGTTGATTATCTGAATTTCTTGTTGTTGTCTGAATATATTGTGTTGGACATGTACTGCATTGAACATATGTAACTTTTTAGAGTTTAATTAGACATATGCAGTGTAAGATATTTAGTTGCAAGCATTATTACAGAAAAGATAATAATCAATTGAGTTATAACACATAGCAATCATGACGCAAACAAGATTACAAAAATAGAGAAGAAGTAGAATTTTCATTAATAATAGAAATAGACTACATGAAGATATAGATTTCAACAAGTGAATCTAATCCTAACTACTATAGTTTCTGCTTCTTCTTCTCGGCTTCTATTCTCCTTGCCCAGCACTAGTATGCTCTGGACATGGAGTGTACAAGAGAAATGATTCTCTCTTGTAACTCCAGATCAGCAAGGCATTGCTGCTCATCCACCATGGCACATCTCTCCTACTCAAGAGAGACTTCTCCCTCAAAAAATAGGAAGTTTATCTGATCGTCCCATGAGAGTTCGTCAAAAACGTCAAGGGGAACATCAAAGTGGCTGCAAACAATCCCCTGATGCGGACACGCAGTCCGAAAGGGTCATAGTAGACTTGGTTGTCAGCCAAATGAAGAGAGGGTTGATAAACTCCATTGATAAGCTTGTAGAAGACCGGGGTAGCCATTGGAAAGAGATGAACAAGAAGTCAGTTTTGAAGTTAGGATGTTTATTGAGAAAGAGAGTTGTGATGAATAATGAAGACAGAAGGGTTTGAATTTATAGAAGGAGAAAAGAAACCAAGAGACTCTTGAATTGCCTGATTAATAAGTGTAATAATCACACAAATAAACTTTACGAGTATCTAGACAGTTAGAAGTGACTTAACTTTCTAGTTACTATTCCCCATGTAAGTACTCAAGAATCATACTTCTTTTTCTAGGTTAACTATTCCCCATGCAAATAAACAAGTACCCCTACACAAAACGTAACCCTTCCTATCAGCAAAATATTCCACTGACTAACTCATCAAAATGAATACTGATAAGGAATTATTTTGAATAAATTCAAAACATATAATTAGCATATAGTCAAACTAAATTTAACTATTATCAGCATTCTCAAAACATCACATATAATGTACTAGTCTACTTTCATTAGACTAACATATTCCACATTAAAAAAATTGCACATAAGCACGTAAATGTGTCAATAAGTCCGAGTAATTATAGACAAAGTATATCAAAAGTATTTTGCTGAACATAATTTATGAATTAAATTATTTCAGTTTTTCATACATTTTGCTTCTTTTGATCTGTTATTTATTAACTTATATATTTAGGATATGAATTAATAAATATTCATTTTGCTTAGAATTTTGAGAAATTCCAAGTTAAAATATGTATTGAGAAGTCTGGGTATTTATAGTAAAAGTAAATGACTTGTCGAGAACTCAAAAATAGATATTTGGGGTTTGTCTATCGAGAAGTCATTTTAAGAGATGAAGTACATATCGAGAAGTCATTTTAAATTACTCTTTTAGAGAACTCAAAATTGACTTATCAAGATGTCAAATAAATACCCAGTTTGTCCAAAAAGTGGACTATATTAATTCTAACTTTTATTTGAATAAATTTAAAAATTAAATTAGAATGAATTTTCCAAAAGTATTTTACCAAAATAATTTGTTATTTAAATTATCTCAGTTCTGAGTTATTGATAAGTTAAAAATTGTACTTGTAGAGAACTCTGTGAATAAACACTACTAGAGAACTCTACAAGGACTTATCGATAAGTCATTTTTAAGCCTATCGAGAAGTCACTCGAGAAGTCAGTAAATTGACTTATCGAGGACTCACTCGAGAAGTCCTAAAATGACTTGTCGAGAAGTCAATTTGTACTTATCGAGAACTCAGTTCTCTATATACTTTTGGTTTTTTTAAATCCGCCTTCTGTTAATTTTACATATTAAGAATGTAAATTAACAACTGAGTAGTTTACTTAGAATTTGAAAAATTCCAAGTCTAGTTTGAATTTGAAGAACAAATATGCAGAGAATTCTGAAATATTTATAATTCATATTTTAGTTAATTTCCAATTTAATCAAATTAATTTTTAATTTACCGGAGATTAATCTGCTACAAAACATTATATGAGTTCTTGCCTTAGGATGAAAAGTTAAGCATTCCAATTTCACCTATAAATCTAGTGAAAGTTGCTTCATCCAAAGATTTAGTAAAAATATCAGCTAATTATTTTTCTATTGGTACAAAAATGAGCTTAATGGTACCATTTGTAGCATGTTCTCTAATGAATGATACCTCACATCAATGTGCTTTGTCCTAGAATGATTAACTGGATTAGCTACTATAGATATAGCACTAGTATTGTCACACATAATAGGAATTTTGTGTAACTCTAGGCCATAATCCATTAGCTGATTTCTAATCCAAAGCACTTGAGCACAACAACTTTCTACAGCTATGTATTCAGCTTCATCTATAGAAGTTGATATATATTATTATTTCTTTCTATACCAAGATACGAGTCTTTGTCCAAGAAATTGACAGCTTCCACTTGTACTCTTTCTGTCAACCCTACATCCAGCAAAATCTGCATCTGTGTAACCAACAGCTTCAAAACCAGTTCCCTTAGGATACCATAATCCCAACTTTGGAGTTCCCTTTAAGTATCTGAAAATCCTCTTTACAGCCATCAAATGTGATTATTTTGTATTGGCTTGGAATCTTGCACATAGATATGTTGCAAACATGATGTCTGGTTTACTTGTTGTTAAATAAAGCAATGATCTAATCATCCCTCTATAGCTTGAGATATCTACACTCTTGCCCTTTTTATCTTCTTCCAACTTTGTTGCAGTAGACATAGTGTAGATGCATGTGAACAATCAACCATTCCAAACTTTTTCAATAGATCCTTGACATATTTAGTTTGGCTGATGAAGATACCATCACTTATTTGACTGACTTGAAGTCCAAGGAAGTAACTCAGTTCCACCATCATACTCATTTCATATTCATTTTGCATAATCTTGGAGAATCTTTGGCAAAGCTTCTCATTAGTAGAACCAAAGATGATATCATCCACATAAATCTGAACTAGGATCATATCTTCACCATATTTCTTGTAGAAGAGAGTCTTGTCTATGGTTCATCTAGTAAAACCATGCTTTCAGTAGGAAATCTGATAGTGTGTCATACCAAGCTCTAGGTGCCTATTTTAGTCCATATAGAGCCTTGAGTAACTTGTACACAAAATTTGGAAATTTTGGATCCTCAAAGCCAGGAGGTTAGTTGCACATAAACTTCTTCTTCTAGCTCACCATTCAGAAAGGCACTTTTGACATCCATTTGATACACTTTAAAGTTTAAATGTGCAGTAAATGCTAGGAAAATTCTTATAGCTTCAAGTCTTACAACTGGAGCAAAAGTTTTATCATAATCAATTCCTTCTTCTTGTGAGTAGCCTTTTACAACCAACCTTGCTTTGTTTCTGGTAACTATACCATTTTCATCCATTTTATTCCTGAACACCCATTTGTTCCAATAATGCTTCTGTTCTTTGGTGAAGGAACTAACTTCCAGACTTTGCTTCTTTCACACTGATTCAGCTCTTCCTGCATGCCAGATATCCAGTTAGGATCCAGTAGAGCTTCATCAATTTTCTTAGGTTCTACTTGAGACTGAAAACATGCATGTAGGCACTCATTAGCAGTTGCACTTCCAGTACTCACACCAGCAGTATGATCACCAATAATTGCTTCTCTAGAGTGGCTTCTATCCCAATTCCTTGCATGTGTTTGTTGACTTATGCCTTTATCCTCTAATTCATTATTGGTATGACTGCCAGTTCCTTCTTCTCTTTCTCCCCCTGAGTTTGTGCTATCAAATTCAGGTGTCTGAGCTGAGCTTCCATTTTCATGATCTTCTTATTTAGTAGTCTCTTTATTTAATATATGTTGTGCATCAACTTCATTTTCCATATCAGAATCACTATCAATATTGAGGTTTTCAAATGCAAGGGCTTTAGTTTTATTATCATCAAGGCATTCCAAACCTGGACACTTGTCATCATCGAAGGTCACATATGTGCTCTCCATAATCTTCTTTTGATCAGCCACATAAAATTTGTAGGCTGTTCTTTCCAGTGAATATCCTAGAAAAATTTCTTCAAAAATCTTTGAGTCAAATTTTCCCACTTATTCAGAGTTGTCTTTCAAAATGTAACACTTGCTTTCAAACACATGAAGATGCTTTACAGTAGGCTTCCTCTTAGACATGATTGAGTAGGGTGACTTGACATGTGCCTTATTAATGAGATATCTGTTCTGAGTATAACATGCAGTGTTAACAGCCTCTTCCCAGAAACTTGTTGGCAACTTGGCATCTTGCAGCATTTTCTTGGCAGCTTCAACCAATGTTATGTTCTTTCACTAAAATACTCCATTTTGTTGAGGTGTTCTGGCAGCTGAGAATTCTTGAACAATGCCTTTGCCTTTGCAGAATTCACTTAATGTAGCATTTCTGAATTCTGTTCTATTGTCACTTGTCAATCTTTTGACACAATTATAATCTTCAGCCTGTTTTTTTATTTTCTTGATATGCTCAATTATGATGTGTGGAGTTTCATCTTTAGAGTACATGAACTCTACCCAAGTGTATCTTGAGAAATCATCCACCATCACAAGTGCATATTTGTTCCTTGAAATTGATAAGACATTTACTGGCCCAAATAAGTCCATGTGAATAAGTTGCAAGGGTGCACTTATAGAATTCACAATTTTTGACTTGTGACTAGATCTTTTCATTTTTCCTTTCTGACAAGCTTTACAAACTTCAACTTGAGAAAATTCGAGCTTGGGCATATCTCTTACTAACTCCTTTCTGACTAAGTTGTTAATTGCCTTGAAATTCAAGTGAGACAGCTTCTTATGCTATAGCTTGCTTTGTTCTTTTGATGCCTTAGTGTAGAAATAGCAAATACCATCCTTATTTGTTGAGTCCAAGTCTACAACAAACAAGCTTCCTTTCTTTGCTCCTTTCAGAGCAACTTCACCAGTTTTCTTGCTAGTAAAAGTGCATTCTTCTTTATTGAATAAAACTTCGAAGCCTTTCTCTGCAAATTGGCTAACACTGAGAAGATTCACTTCAAGACCAACTACTAGTGCTACATCATCAATGACAATATTTTCAAAAATAATCTTTCCATATCCCATTGTAAATCTTTTGTTGTTGTCTCCAAAGGTCACCAATGGGCCAGCTTTCTCCTCAAACTGTGATAGCAGGGCCTTATCACCCGTCATATGTCTGGAACATCCACTGTCAATGATCCGTATAACTTTCTTCACTTTGCCCTGCACACAATGAGATTTAGGTGTGTTTAGTGACCCAAACAGTGTTGGATACTTTCTTCTTGTTAACTGATTTAGCAGAAGTAGAGTGAGTTGTTTCAGATAAAATAGAGTTCAATGATTGTTGTGCATTTTCCCTTCCTGATGTAGACTCTATTTTTGTTTCTTTGAGGTCTACTCTCAGTTTGTGGCAATTCTTCATCACTTTCAAGTTACAAGGGATGCAGTCAAACTTATCACATAATGAGTAGGGATCATTTAAATCTCCTTCATTGTATTTGCAAGCTCCTTCAGTTGGCTTACTAATAACCTTTTTATAAAGGTGAGTTAGATGATTCGAAGATCCACATTTTTCACACTTCTTTCCAGGAGCATCTGCAACATAAGCCAAATTATTGCTTTTATTTTTCCCTATTCTCCTATTTCTATTTTTCTTCTTCTTTCTTGCATCTTCAATCTTTATTTCTTTAATAGGAGTCTTGGTGCTTTGATTGTCCATGAGATTTTCTTCAGCCTTGAAAGATTGAGTTGAATTTGCATTTTTCTTTCCATTATCCTCATCTGCAATTTATTGCTTGATGATCAATTCTTCTTCACTGAAGTTTACTTCACAAGTCTTGAACACAGGTGACCCGACATTTCTCAGCATTACCGGAACATTTTCACTCTCTGTTGATTTTCCTCTGTCACTTATGTTTTTCTTTTTGATGTTCAAGGCATCATAATCAAGACCAATAACAATGTTTGCACATGGTTTGTTTTTCTCATGGTACTGACCAACCAATTCAGATACATTCCTAAAGGACATCAACTTTACTTCATTTTTCTCCAGTTTTTTACTTAGCACGGCCTCAATCTCATTTGCATACTTGAGCTTGTTCTTTAGATAACCATTTTCTTATTTCAAGGCTTCAAGCTCCATTATCAATAATTTAGTTCCTTTTGTTTCATTCTCAAGCTTCTCATTCATTTTTGTCAGTCTGCTCACTTCTTCATTTGCAGCCATCATGCTTGTATGAATGTGAAACAGTTTTATGCTCATCTTTTCAACAGTTTCCTTATATTAATTCATATTTAAATCAGTGGAGGTAAGAGTTGGTACCTGTGATTTAGATGAGGATGATTCTCCTTGCTCAAAGGCCATGAATGCATATTTCGAAGTTCTTTATCTTCATCATTTTCAGAGTTATCCCAACTTTTACCTTCTACAATATAAGCTTTGCTTTGCTGTTTCTTCAGAAGAGCTTCATACTTTGCTTCAAGTTCAAGATAAGCTTTATCTTTCTTTGCCTTCTTGGGTTTCCTGCATTCTGTAGCAAAGTGGCCTAGTTCATCATAATTGAAGCACCTTATCTTAGCTCTGTCAATAGATCCAGTTTTGTAGCCATTCTTGCTATCAGAATTGTACTTCCCTTTTTCTTTCCAGCTGTTGTCTTTGTTGAAAGAATGTCCTTTATTCTTGAAGTATCTTGGCTTCTTTACTCTAATATTAGAGAATTTCCTAGCCAAATAGGCCATTGATTGATCTAGCTCATCCAGTTCTTCAAGAGTACATAACTCATCTTTTTCCAATTCGAGAATGACTTGTTCCTGTGAATCATTTGTTCTTTGCTCACTTGTTGAGGTAATTGGAATTTGAGATCTTGGTTCATCATTAGATATTTGACTTTCATTTACAATTAAAGCACTTGAGCCATCTACAACATGTCCTTGGCCAGATCTCAATGATTTTCTCTAAATCATTTCAAGTTCATATGTTTTGAGAATTCCATATAGAACTTCCAGTGTATCCTACTCAAGTCTCTCCCTTCCTTGATTGCTGAGATTTTCTGTTCCAAATGATCAAAGAGAGTAAGCAAGAACTTCAGGTTCACTTCTTCAGCTTCATAGTATTTGTCATGGAGCTGCAAGTCATTTATCAGCTTGTTAAATCTCTCAAACACTTCAGTAATACTTTCCTTTGGCTTAGCCATGAACCCCTCATACTGTGAAATCAGTATCCTTTCCTGATTTGACCTAACTTCTTCAGTTTCTTCACATAGTATCTCAATCTTTTCCCATATTTGCTTGATAGTGTCACAGTTGACAATGTTGTTGTACATCACATTATCAAGTAACTTAATCAATATTAATTACAAGCTGCTATCCAGGGAAACTTTCTCTCTTTCAGGGTCACTATACTCAGAAGGATCTTTTGGAGCATAATGAGCCGGAATAACCATGTCTCCATCTGTAGATTCCTCAACTCTAATCATAGGAATGAAGGGTCCATTCTTGAGGATCTGAATGTAGAGTGGATTGGCCATCCTAATAAACAGCTGTTAGTCCCTTAATAATATAGCAAGAATTACAGAAGGGGGGTTGAATGGAATTCTTGAACCTTTTTCTCGGAATAAAAATGTTCAACTCGAATATAGTTATAAATGTTTTGATCAGCACAATTCAGATTAAAAACTTAATTGAATCAAAACCTAAGTAATTAAAAACAAGAGTCTTTAAAAACTTTCTGGTGGATTTAAACAATTCCACCAGAGATATATATTATATATCGAGAGGACTCTGTGTGCAAGAATGCTCACAGCTGCTTACAAATTGAACTACTGAGAATACAGGGAAATGCTAATAATTCTGCTTACAAAGATCTATCTGTTTTTATATCTCAGCTCACTTGTTGTTTTCTATTTGCTACATTCTTGGTTTATATATTACCAAGATTACAAAGTCAAAAAGACTGAATAAATATAAAAACTATCAGTCTTAAGTGTTGCTACTTTTCATCCTCTATTACCCAGTTAATGGGCTTCCGCAGTAGATTTGTATACATCTCGATGGCTGTACTCAGCTTTCACTGTTCAACTGCTGTTTGAATTCTTTATTAATTGAGTACATGATCATCCGTCGGGTTGTTGATCATCCGTCGGGTGCTTTGCAGGATATCCGTCGGGTAGTAATCAAGCATATGACTTAATTTCACTTAAACAGAATTACAAGAAAACATCTATATACAATTAATCAACCTATTCTGCATATCTATTTAAAGTCAACATGACTTATATGCTACTACAGATTCTATACAAAGGTGTATATAGAACTGTGCTACAGACTTATAATTACATAAGCTACTCACTCGACAAATAATAAGTTATCATCCGTCGTGACTATAATGAGTTATCCGTCGGGATTATAAAACTTATCCGTCGAGTGCTACATAATTTCACTAAGTAAAATCTACTTAGATGTTTTGTTAATGAAATCATCAAGTACACAACATATGCACAACAATCTCCCCCAATTTATGTCTACTGGAATTGTAGCCATAAATTAAAAAATACTTGATGATAACAAAATATCCTAAACATATAGATTTAAAGATAAGTAGATAATACTGAAAGTGCTTCAATAATCAAAATACACAAAGTTTGGCTCACAGTCATTTCAAGATGCTCCTCTAGCCTGAGCAGATTTTTCTAGTTCCTTGAAGGTCTGGATCTTCTTCCAAGTTTTCTGTTATTTTCATCAATCTATTTTGGAGCTGCCTGTGGAATTCCAGTTCATCAGATTCTGAGAGATCTAGCTTTTCTTGCATTTCCAAAAGAGTTTCATTGCTAGAGATGCTTAATTGGTCTTCTAATATGAAGAATCTTCTCACACCCTTATCATCCATGAACTCCATCAGCCAGTAGGGCCTTAAATGCACTCTTCTCCCTGTTTATGGGATGATTAGAGTCTTTGGGAGTGCATCTTTAGCTCTAACACTCCTTAGTTCTTCAATCTTCTTCAATACTAGTCTTCTTGGAGTGACATTGAATCCAAAGTTCTTCTCGAAGGATGAATAAACTTTAATCAGCACAGCTTGGCTCTCTTGAAGAATCCTGTGAAGTGGCCACTGAATCTCCCTTCGTCCTTTGTACTTGAACACTAACCTTTCAGGTAGGTTCCTGTATGCATCAATTCCCCTCACTTCATCTAGTTCATCCAGATAAAGATTTAGATCTGAAAACTCTTTGATGTCATACAAGTACAAGTAGTCTCCCCTGTTGACTTTGGGTTGACCTTTAACTACTGATTTGGATTTGGGAGGTGACAACTTCACTTTCTTAACTGCCCTTGACTTTGTCCTTTTTGGCTTGCTGAGGATTGGTAAACTGAAGTCAGGAATTGGTATGTTATCCCACTCTATTGGCTCATCCTTTGGCACAATAGGTTCACCATGAATATTCCTGTAGGGATCCACCATCCTTATGTCTTCAAATACCACAGAGGGCTTAGATGCTTGAGTTGTAGTTGGTGTGGGTACCTTAGGAAATTGATCTCCCAATTCCTTGTCAATAATATCCAGTTTCCTCTTTGTTCTTCTAGCCAATTCTTTCTTCCTTGGGGATTTCTTCTGTTCTTCAATTTGCTTCTTTGATTCAGCAGCTTCAGATGGTTGATAGGGAATTTGTTGAGATGAATTCACAGCCTGTAGCTTGGCCAAGATAGCAATCTGCTCTTTCTTTTGTTTAATCTTCTTTGCATCTAGAGCAGCTTGCTTCTTTTCTTGCTTTAATCTGGCTTTTTCTTCTCTTTTTGCTTGAGCAAATTGTGCATGTCCAGCTACCACACAAATTTCCTTTCCATTTCTGAATATCTTAGCAATTCTTCTTTTTGAAGCTGAATCAGCTGGATCTTTATAGAAAGCAATTGATCTTGACAGAAGTTTCTTTTCATCAGGCTTGGGTGTTTCAAACACAGTATCCAAGGGGTTCTTTAAGGATGATTTTGAATAATTTACCCTTGGCTTAAGAATCATATCAGCCTTTGGAGATTTGATGCAGGAAGATTGTCCTTTTTCCAGATAGTTCACGCTCATCTCATTCACACTGATTTGCTTGACTTGAGAGTGATGGATGGCTGACTTAACTGGCTCCTCGACAAGTTCAAACTTTTTCTGTATTTCCTCATCAAGCTTATCCCAGTTGATCAAACTCAACTTTTCTTTCTCAGCAACTTTCAAGTTTGCTGCTGCTGCTTGAATCAGATCTATGCCATCTGCAACTGGTGGCTTGGAGATAGTAATTGAAGGTACAATTACTTTGCTGATTTGTACTTGAAGTTTCTCCCCTTCACTTGGTCCTTTCTCCCCCTTACTTGATTCTCTCTCTCCCTTTTTGTTATCATCAAGTTGAGGAGTTAGGCCTTGTGCTTTAGCCAGTTGCATGAGAAGGCTTGTCTGAGACTGTTGATTGTGAAGAAGGATGGCCACATAATTTTCAATAGCTTGAACTCTATCTTCCAGCTTGGCCAGCTTCTTTTTCAGAATGTGATTCTCTCCTCAGTCTCAGCAATAGATCTTGCATGGTACCATATGGCATTACTGAATCCAGCTTCTCAGAATTGTAGGTCTTCAAGTCAGCTATATCCTTTTTGATTTCATCTACACTCAGATTCTGTCTGACTTGTTGTAGCTTCATTAGATGTAAGGACTTTAGGTGAGCTTGAAGAACAACCTTGGTACCAGCATTTGAGCTCTTCTGAATGGCCTGTTGGATAAATATAATTTGTTTGACCAAGGATACATTGAATTGTCCAGGTGTGGATTCCTTAGTCGAAGCCCATTCAGGTAGATCAGGAGTAGAACTTGGGCCTTCATCTCCTCCTAAGTTCATGCTTCCATCAAATGAAATAGAGTCATCATCATTAGAATTTACTCCAAATTCTTCAGATGGCTCATCAGCTATAGAAGGCATTAAATTGACAACAGCTTTGTCCCTTTTTAGAGATTCTGAAGTATGCACCAAATTTAATGTCTATTCTGCCTCCTCATTGCCCTAAGCTGCCAACAATCGATAGGCTGACACAGGATGAGTAAAAGTGTCAGCATCTAAGGAAATGTTATCAATTACAACCTTGTAATGTTGCTGAAATTGTCTTCCCTTTTCAGCATCATCCACAATCATTGACTCATGAGCAATGGCTATATCCACCCTTATTACTTATGTACCTGCTTTTCTCTCATAATCTCTCTTTTGTTGCATCAGGGTCTCACCCTGGCTCCCCACCCTCACACCCTCACCTTCACCTACTAAGGTGGGACTCCTCTCACTCACTTTTGCCAATCCTGAATAAATGGATTGCTGATTTTCACTCTTTTCCTCTCCTTTTGCCTGGGAGCAACCTAGCCTCTCACTCAATGCACTCTCCTCTCTCAGTCCTAAGAGTGACTGTACTACCACTAAATCTTCTGCACTTGAAATAATTGAAGGTTGAAGTTGTGCAGAGATACTCGACGGATAAGTGATATCCATCGAGTGAGTGGTAATGCTATCCGATGGATAACTGCTGTTAAGCTTATCCGTCGGGATACAATCACTACTTGACGGATGAGCAATATCCATCGAGAGAGTAGAAATGAATGAGGTGGGAAGAGAAACTATTGTTGACTCTATGTTGATTGAAGATATTTGAGGCACAGATATCACAATAGTATCTGAAAGAATTGGCAAGTGAGCCAACAAATCATCTAAAAGATGATGCTCACTTGCACTAGATTTTGGCTTCCCCAACAGAGTTAAAGAAGGGGAATTAGGAATTGAAGTGTTTATCATATCCGCTTCCAGAGAGTTTGTTGGTGAGTATGGTGTTTCAGATGCTTCTATTATTAGAGATCTTGGCCGTGACTCCACATTTATTGGAGCCACATCAAACTGAAATTGAGAGAGTGCAGGGACTGAGTCTTTAGCACCAGTTTACACTGTGTGTGTGCCCTGTGCATTCCCATAAGTTTTAGATTTCTTCTTTCTTGTGTAAGTTTGGGGTGAGCTTGTGTCCCTAACCCTTTTGGCCTGTGCTCTTGGCTTAGAGCTTTGTTCAATAACTGCATCCTTTTGAGAGGATGTAGTTAGAAGTGAGCTTTTATCCTTTTTAAGCACTACAGTTTGTTGGGAAACTGCAGTGTGGCTAGGCTGGGATTCACTCAACTCTCCAACCTTATTCTTGGGGTTTCTTTGATGTTCATCCCTTCCCTCACCTAACTTACCCTCCTTCACACTCCCCTCATTAGCTTTGGTGGATTTTTCAACTGGTACCTTTTGAGAGATACCAGAGGGGGTTTTCTTTGTTTTGGATTTAGAAACAGCAGTAGTCTTGGCAGCTTTGGTAGGCAACTGTTTGGTCATTGTCACAGTTGCCATAGCTACTCCTGAACTCAAAGAAATTGAGGAGGTTGAAATAGTTGTTGGGATGTGTTAGGTCACACACACACACTGTAGAGGGGGTGAATATAGTGTAAAGTACAATCAAATCGAACTTTAATAACTCAAGTAACAGAAAACAAACTTTATTGAAACAATAAACTCTGTTACAGTATGGAACTGTTACCTCTCAGTGATGAACAAATATCACGAGAGCTGCTAGGTTTACAATGAATAATCTTCTCGAATATGATAACACTTTTAGTGTAAACCCTATGTTTGTGTTTATATACTACACAGTTACAAGATAATCGCTAATTGATATGGAATATAATTCTGCTTCCTAAAATATATCAATCAGATATCTTTTCTTCCAAGTATTTTATTCTTCATAGAATTCCTTCTTCATGCATATCTCTTCTTATGTTTATCTCGATCTTCTTTCCTTTAATCAGCTGCTGTCCTTATCTGAACGTCCTTCAGTACTTAATTCTGATATCCATCTTCTGATAATTATCTTCTGATAATATAAGTACTGATATCCTTAAGTCCTGACTTCCAGTAAGTACTGATTTATCCTGTTTAAGTAAGATCTAAAAACTAAACATAAATCATATTAGCCATGACATTATCAAATATATCTAACAATCTCCCCCAACTTGTAAATTAGCATAATATACAAGTTTAATAGATATTTGATGATGTCAAAAACATTAAGTACAAATGCATGAGAATTAGACTAGATACCTACAACTTACAGTCCTTAAAGCTTTACCAATATTTAACTTCTGATAACAGCTTCAGTCTGTACAAATATCAGAATTTAATCAGTTATAGATCTTGACTTGGCTTCATCTTCTGATCTCTCTGATGTCAGGAGTTGTTCTGAGATAGTTCTTCAACAAACATCTCTCAGCATATCTGAGTTCATCAATCATCCTCCTTTTAGCATCTTTAAGCTCTGCAGTATCTTCACCAATTTGAAAGACTGCAGTCCTGAGATCATTAATCTTAGCTTTTCTTATATCCTGATCCCGTCTGATCAAATAAGCTTTATCAGACTCAAGATTGAATTCCACAGCCCTGTAACCCAGAAAGGTAGTTATAATCTTAGCAGTGTTGGGCTTCATTTCAACTATATCACCCTTGTGATCTCTGTACTTTGGAACATATGTGCTGTCAGACTTAACAGAATAAAGCCTTTTCTGTCTCTGAATCTGATCCTTCAAATAGTTTGCAGCACTTCCTGTCAATCTGTCATTCACTTGAAGTAAGAATAGTACATGCTCCAATTCTTCAAAATACTTCAATGGAATGGCATTTTGCCTTATATGATAAACCCTACCATCTGTCATGAAGTACAACAAGATGTGTTCTTTCAAGTAGGTATGGTAAACCATTTTTACATATTCTAGTTGATTCAATCTCTCATGAGTTTCTCCAATACCTGGTTCACTCAAGGAAGTTGGATCATTGGTAGTGTTCTGTATTCTTCTTTCATCAGCACTTCCCAATCCAGTTTTATCTCTTGCTTCCTTTCCAGTAACTACTCTTGCTTCAAAACTACTTGCAACAGTCTTCAAAGGTTGAGTCTGTTTTGCTTTAGTGAATCCTGGTAGGAGTGTCTTTGATTTATCTTCTGATATCAAGTTAACTTGAGCTATGTCAGAGGTTACTTGCTTCTTTGAAATATCAGAACTTACTGTCTCTTGACTCTGAACAACTTGAGCCATGTCAGAAGTTGTCTTAAGAACTTTTCTTGAAGTCAGAGCAAGATCAGCATCTTCATCAGTAATTTCTTCATTCTCAGGAGGCACATAAACCTTGATAGGTTCACCAACCTTTTCTTTACCCTTGGATCTTGGATCTAACTGCGGTTGTGATTTAGCCAATGTTGCTTCAGTATTTATCCTTTCTTTTATCACAATGCCTTTGAGTTTTGGAAGTATCTTTTTACCAGAAGCTTCAGATTTAGACTTGACTTTTTCTGATTTAAGTCTGGCTTCTTCTTCAACTAAACTCTCCAAGTCCATTCCTGGATTTTCCTGAAGAAATAACTGTCTTGACATTTCTTCATCAAGATTTAAAAGTTCATCAGAACTTATCCTTTTACCAGTAGCATAACTAATTCTTTTCCCAGTATCAGAACTTGTCCTGTGACTTGTGATTTCAGCTTTTCTTGATGAGAAACCTCTACCTTGACTATGACCTCTACCCATTCCAGAGTTTCCTTGGTCATCCTTTTCATCATCCTTCCCTTTCAGTGTCTTACCAGTTTTGTATTTGGACTTAATTACTTTCTCCCCCTTTTTGGCATCAGCAGGTAATAGAAGAGAGACACGCAATTCCACTGAGGCTTGGATTTCACTAAGTTGAGATTGCTGAGAAGCTTGATTTTTCAGAATATCATCAATCTGAGCTTGTTGTTTCTCTTGAGTCTTCTCAATATAAGCAACTCGGTCAAAGGTAGGTTGGAAGAATTTTTTCTTGTCAATTTTCTGAATTTGTTCATGTTTGATGAATTCTTCCTGAATCTTGTGTAGCTCTGCATGAGTAGTTGAATGAAGACCTTGTAGATGTTTAGTACTCAATGCAGTGACTCTAAGCTGTGTTTTGAAATTATCAGTATTTAACATCTCATCTGCTTTTGTCAAGTGCTCAGCCAGATTCTTTGCAGATGGAACACAAGTAATTGCGTTCCATTCCTTAGTCCACTCCTGACCAGCAGGAGTTTCACTCCAAGGCACTGGTGCTTCTCTGGTAACAAACTTCTTAACAAGTTCAGATTTAAGAACTGTTTGTTGAGGGGCATGTCCTGAAGGACCTGCTTCATCAGTATCTGCTTGTAGAGCAGCATCACCAGTATCTCCAGCATTTACAGCATCAAAACTTACGAAATCAGCATCTTCTAACAAAACAATAGTATGCGAAGCAATTGAGGCTTCAGCATCATCTTCTAAGTGCTGATCTGGATCCAAGTTCTGATCAACAGCCATATCCTGATGCTCACCTATATTCTGATCATCAGCATCTAGATGCAGAGAAGGTGTATTAAATAATTCTTGAGTTTGATCAGCATCAGTAACAGGTGTTGTTGATGGATTAGTTGCTGTTGGAGCTTCTAAGTAAAGTACTTCAGGCATAACCAAGGTCTGAATATTAATTTCAGCACTTGTGCCTGGAACAACAGGAGATACAGACTTTTGAACAGGAGACACAGATGGTGTGTTGGCCGTTTCAGTAGCAGCTTCCTGAGTTGGAGTTGATGGAGAAGCAGTGGCTTTAGCAGATTCTGGTTCTTATGAGATCAGAAATTCCTGATCTCCTTCCTTAGTTGCTGCTTCCTCATCATGTGAAACTGGCCTTTTAGCTCTCTGTTTCTTGTATCTCTTTAAAGGTTGGTATTCCTTGGGAGTTTCAGTAGAAGTCATTTTTCTAAGCCTTTTGAGAAGCTTAGATCCCCCAATTCCAGAATCCTTCTGAGAATGAACTTTCTCAGCTTCTTTGACAACAGGTTCTGATGTAGAAACCTGTTCCTCACTGTCAGATTCATCTCTCAAAACAATCCTCCTTCTCTTCTGAGGTGTTTGAGGAACAGTCTTTGTCCTCTTAGGCTTGGAAGATGAAGGCTTCACAGTAGGTGCTGAGGATGAGGGTTGAGCTGTCTGTGAATTGGAGAGATATGATTTGAGATATGTTCTGAGGGATGGTTGAGTAGTATGAGTGGTATGGTCTGTTGGTTGCTGTGGTGTTTGAGATGTGGTGGTAGGTTGGATATCAGGATAAGCAGATCTATAGGTGTCAGGATCAGCATCTACCAAGATCTGTTTTACAGACTGAGGAATCTGTAAAGGTCTAACCACTGTTTTCTTAAGATCAGTATTTACCAAATCATTAAAGGCTCGTTTTGCAATTTTGAAAGGTGCAGTTAAGTCAGTGGTAGGTTGGGGTTCATCAGCATAATAAAAATTATATATAAGCTGACAAAATCTAGCAAAGTAAACAACATTCCTATCTTCTGTCATCCTATCCCCAATAAAACCTATCACAGCATTTGCAAAATCGAAATGAGTTTGGTTAATGAGTGCATACCCGATGTGTTGACTCATTATAGGGATTGCATCAAAGTTGGAACACTTATTTCCAAAAGCTTTAGTGATGCAGTCGAAGAAGAAACTCCATTCCTTTCTGATATGAGCCCGTTTCAACTGCCCAAGCTTTGCCAAACTCTGCTCATACCCCAAACTAGCCATTAATTCTTTAAGAGCTGATTCCTCCGGGGTTGAAAAAGTACATCCTTCTAGTAAATGTAGAGCCTTTCGAATTGTACCAGGAGTTACCATATATGTAGAATCATCCACTTGGAAAACAATACTGGGAGTACCATGTGTACCCCCATTATCAAAGTGCCCAGTCTGCCAAAACATCAGAACTTGTTGGCCGGAAAAGACTGAAGGCTGGGTCAATGCATACCCGATTTCACTGTGTGCAAGAAGATCTTGCACAAAATACAACTTAGATGGAGCTTCAGCATGATCGAGAATTGCAGCATAGTTGTTTGGAACAAATTTAGCTCCATCAATGATCAAATCCTTAGGTGCCATGAGAAAAATCGAGATTTAAGAGTGCCTGTTAGGTGTTTGATAAAATGTCTGTATGAAAAACCAACGTCAGGAGATGAAAGAGAGTAAAAGCAAAGAGAGAGATAAAGTTAAAAAAGTAAATAAAAGATTGTATAATCTTCTCTCTCTCTTACTTATACTTGTTAAAAAAATATAACCGTTGGACACCTGTCAGACATGCATCAATAATGAATATTTAATGGGCACGGGAAAACAGTAATCATTACTTATCCACTTGCAGTTTTTCATGGAAAAAACCGTTCCACTTACCCAGTAATTCCATTAATCGAGGTAAATCAGTTTTAATTCAAAATTTAAACTATTCCCACTTATTCAATTATTTTTCACTGCAACTCCAATATTCTGAGAAAAATTCAAGAATGAGAATGACCAAAATAAATCAAGTAAATAAGTACTGAAATTGTAAGATCAGAACTTAATTTAAATCAAAATAGAAATGGTCATCAGAACATGGATATATTAGGATTTATCAGTGCATTTAAGTTACAAATATCTCAGAGATAAAAACTTGCAAAGAAAAAGGAAATTCCATTAATATATCGAGAGAATACATTCATGAAATTTAAATTACATCAGAGCTTTACAAGATTGTCCTAAGCTTCTAAACCTAACATCAACAGCCTTAGTCATAGCTCAAGAAGCAGGGCAAGGCTGACGATGAAGAAAAACAGGAAGAAGAAAATGAGTTATTTCTTCTTCCTACTCTCGACAAACAGAATAGCGAGTCTGATGATTCGCTCTTGCTGGCGGAGAGCTTCCCGCCTTTTCTCCTCCAATCGCTCCAGATGGCGATGGTAGTCCATGTAGAAGAACAGGAGGTGGGTGAGTACCTCCTGGGGAACTGAGTCCCATATCTCATCAGGAATAGCAGCGACGTGCCATTCCTGCTGCCAGGCTTCACAGCTCAGCTCCATGTTGAATGTTTCATAGTTCAAAAACATATTGTAATTGACCATGGTGTTTTTGATATAAAGAAAATGAAGGTGAGTTTGTGATAAAAGAATTGATGTATGGGCTGATGTGAAGTGGGTATTTATATAGGCAAAAGAATGCCAGGAGATGCAAGGAAATTTAATGCTGACAGGTAGAATTAATTCTACCTCATCTCCCTAGACTTGGAAAAAAGAAAAATAGTCATTGGAAAGGTAAAACATGGTTTAATGCGCACAAGAAGCAAGTAAAAATGACTGTGCATGTACGAGTACCACTATCCCTAAATATAATCATTGTTAATCTTCCACTTCAACATATTTTGGTTTAAACTGAGACTGTTTTTAAATTTTATCCACAAATAAGTCAAGTAAAGGATCAGATTTTAATATCAGAACTTAACAATTATCATAACATAAATTCTTAACTCGAAAAATGAATGCCTATCTTAGTAAGTCTTCACACAAATTATGATATAGATTCTTCAGAACTTAATCATCAGAACGTGCAATCAGAACTTGTCCTCAGAATTTGTGCAATGTGACACAATAACTGTTCATCTCAAACAACATAGATCGCCACAGTAATTTTCATCATTCATATGGAGTGTTTAGTGTGTGCATTAAGCTAAATATCAGACAAAGAGTAAAGTCTGATTCACTTCAGTACATCTTGGAAATAAGGCATAACTAAAACTTTACTAAAAACCTGTCATTATTCTGAAACCTACTATTGAATGAGTTCATGCTAGAGTCCACCTCAACTATGTTGTGCTAATTTTGTGCATCTTTTTAAATTCCATTTTATAGTGGCTTCTCAGTGTAAGTGAGTCATGACTGCTTATCAGAATTTATGCTATTATCAGAGTATTTCTCCAGTAATCATGGAGTGTGAAAAGTCACCAAGAAAATATTTTGCTTTTCTGATGCATATTTACTTAATACCAGCAATGCACTTGGGTCGTCCCTTCCACATTTTTACTCTAGATCTCAAAGGAGTACCTGATTTTAATCCTTAATTCTTTTTCTTTTTCTTTTGATAAGTGAGGTTTATCAGCACTTAGTATATTCAACAGATTTATTAGCATCAGAACTTAACAGATGAGAAGCATTTTTCTAGTTTGTGACTTAGTTATAAGATAGACAAAGTAAACTCAACTAAGCTCAATATCAAGATTTGCTTGTGTCAATGGATTTCCACATAAATAATTACTTCTAACATGGGAGCTTAGCATATTGAAGATTACTAGGTCAGCATCTAGCACATGTATCCTCATAGGATCGAATAGTTACATAAACAGACATATCATTTTCAGAGTTTAGAAAGTTACATCAGACAACAGTCAGTACTTAAGCAAATTTTCAATTAAGCACAGAATACACAAAGAGAGTAATTTATGTAAATACTGATCATAAAGTCTGAGGCATCAAAACAAAACTAAGCAGATTTAGAGAAAGAACCTGAAACCATTCCAAGTTCATTTATTGTAAAAGTAGCTTCACACAGTGGTTTTGTGAAGATATCTGCTAGTTGTTGATCTGTTGGAACAAAGTGCAATTCCACTGTACCTTCATCCACATGTTCCCTTATGAAGTGGTACCTAATGCTGATGTGCTTTGTCATTGAGTGTTGAACTGGATTACCTGTCATAGCAATAGCACTATGATTATCACAGTAAATAGGGATTTTGAAATATGTTAACCCATAATCCAGTAACTGATTCTTCATCCAAAGAATCTGTGCACAACAGCTTCCTGCAGCAATGTACTCTGCTTCTGCAGTTGATGTGGAAATTGACTTTTGTTTCTTGCTAAACCAAGAAACCAATCTGCCTCCAAGAAATTGGCAGCTTCCACTTGTGCTTTTCCTGTCAATTTTGCAACCTGCAAAATCTGCATCTGAGTAACCTATTAGTTTAAAATCTGATTCTCTGGGATACCACAATCCCAGATCAGCTGTTTCCTTAAGATACTTGAATATTCTTTTCACAGCTGTTAAGTGAGGTTCTCTTGGATCTTCTTGAAATCTTGCACAAAGACAGGTAGCATACATGATATCAGGTCTACTAGCAGTTAGATAGAGTAGAGAGCCAATCATACCTCTGTAATCAGTAATATCTACTGATTTACCAGTATCCTTGTCCAGTTTTGTTGCAGTGGCCATGTGAGTGGATGCACTTGTACAATCATGCATTCCAAATTTCTTCAGCAAGTTTCTGGTGTACTTAGTTTGACAAATAAAAGTGCCTTCTTCATTCTGCTTGACTTGAAGGCCCAGAAAATAGCTAAGTTCCCCCATCATACTCATCTGATACCTTGACTGCATCAGTTTGGCAAACTTCTTGCAAAGTCTGTCATTTGTAGAACCAAAAATGATATCATCAACATAAATCTGGACCAGAAGTAAGTCATTTCCATGGTTGAGGTAGAATAGTGTTTTGTCTATAGTTCCTCTGTTAAATCCACTTTCCAGAAGAAACTGAGCTAAAGTCTCATACCATGCTCTAGGAGCTTGCTTAAGTCCATAAAGTGCTTTATCAAGCCTGTAGACATAATCTGGATATTTGGAATCTACAAAGCCTGGAGGTTGTTCAACATATACTTCTCCCTCCAATTCTCCATTGAGAAAAGCACTTTTCATATCCATTTGAAAGACAGTAAACTTTTTGTGAGCAGCATAAGCCAAAAATATCCTTATGGCTTCTAACCTAGCAACTGGTGCAAAAATGTTTCATCATAATCAATTCCCTCCTGTTGAGAATATCCTTTTGCAACCAGTCTTGCCTTATTCCTTGTAATTATGCCATCACTATCAGTTTTGTTTCTGAATACCCATTTTGTACCAACAACAGATCTATTCTTTGGTCTTGGTACTAGGGTCCAGACTTTGTTTCTTTCAAATTCATTTAACTCTTCATGCATTGCTTGCACCCAATCTGCATCTTGAAGAGCTTCGTCCACTTTCTTTGGCTCAGTTTGAGAAAGAAAAGAATTGTAAAGACATTCATTTGAAGTACCTGTTCTAGTTCTGACACCTGCATCAGGATTTCCAATTATCAAATCAGGTGTATGTGATTTAATCCACTTCCTGGTAGATGGAAGGTTTTCTCTAGAATTAGATGCTCCCCCATGATCCATGATGTCTTCAATTTCATTTTCTGATGCTCCCCCTGAAACTATGCTCTCTGAGTTGGATTCTTCAGAATTTAGATTTTCAGTACTATCAGAACTTGGCTTATCAGAACATGACGAATCAGAACTTGAAGAGCCAGATGTATGTTCTGATGCTTCTTGAGATGTGGTAGTATCTTGAGTATGCTCCCTCTGCATAGGTGCATCTTCCTTTGGCGTAGTCACCACAGTTTCAATAACATCAGAGTTTAATCCATCAGAGTTTGCAGTATCAGGACTTATATTGTCAGGATTTTCAGTATCAGAATTTGAGTCTTCATTTTCAAATCTCAGCTGATCATGATCAATAAAATCTTCAAGTCCAGTAATCTTCTTATCATCAAGAGAGACATTGATAGATTCCATGACCACTCTTGTTCTCAAGTTATAGACTCTGAAGGCTTTTGTGGAAAGTGTATATCCAACAAAGATTCCTTCATCAGCTTTTAGATCAAATTTAGATAGCTGTTCAGGATGAGTCTTAAGAACAAAACACTTGCATCCAAATACATGAAAATACTTCAGATTTGGCTTGTTTTTCTTTACCATCTCATATGGTGTCTTTCCTTGCTTGCTAATGAGTGTTGCATTCTGAGTAAAACAAGCAGTCTACACAGTTTCATCCCAGAAATAGGTTGGAATCTTTGCTTCTTCAAGCATTGTACGTGCAGCTTCAATGAGAGTTCTATTCGTCCTTTCAACAACTCCATTTTGCTGTGGAGTTCCACGGAGGAGAGTATTCCTGCTTAATTCCATGGTTTTTGCAGAACTCTTCCATTATAAAATTCTTGAACTCAGTGCCATTATCACTCCTTATTGTCTTCACAAAATCTTTGACCAATTTATCCAGTTGTTTGACATAATCAATCAAGATAGATGCAGTTTCGCTTTTTGTGTGCAAGAAATACACCCATGTGTATCTGGTGAACTCATCCACTATGACCATAGCATATTTCTTCTTTGCAATAGACATGACATTTACTGGACCAAATAGATCAACATGTAGTAGGTGATAAGGCTCAAGAAATTGATGATTCAGTCTTACTCTTGAATGAAGATTTTCTTTGTTTGGCCTTCTGACAAGGATCACAAAGGCCATCAGGAGCAAATACTGACTTTGGCAGTCCTCTCACAAGATCTTTCTTGACTAATTCATTTATATTGTTGAAATTTAAATGAGAGAGTTTCTTGTGCCAATTCCAGCTTTCTTCAATTGATGCTCTACTCATCAGACAGATTGTAGAACCATCAGTACTTGTTGAAACCTTAGCTTCATAAATGTTACCACGCCTGAATCCTTTTAGAACAACTTTATCTTTAGATTTACTCACAACTTCACAGTGTTCTTCAAAGAAATCAACATGATAACCTCTGTCACAGATTTGACTTATACTCAGCAGATTGTGTTTAAGTCCTGAGACCAGAGCTACTTCTTTAATGATGACATTCCCAAGATTGATATTGCCATATCCCAAAGTTTTTCCAACATTGCCATCTCCATAAGAAACACTTGGGCCAGCTTTCTCCACAAAGTCTGATAGCAGGGCTTTATTTCCAGTCATATGTCCTGAACATCCACTGTCCAGAACCAGGATGTTTTTCCTGTTGCCCTGCAATCACAAAGACCACTAATGATTAGTTTTAAGGACCCGGACTTGCTTGGATCCTTTGGCCTTATCAAGTTTGTTAACATTTGCAGCGGATTTAGCATCAGAGTTTATGTTAACAATTTTCTTATCAGAATTTACACTATCAGACTTTGAATCAGAATTTACACTAGAAGGAACAATGGAAACTTTCTTTAAAGAAGGTTTTATTTGATAATAATCATAGTACAAACTATGATATTCCTTACACGTATAAATGGAATGCCATAAACTACCATAATGAAAACAAGGATTTTGTGGCTTATATCTAACAGACTGACTCTTAACTCCTGACTTTGATGGTAAGGAGTTTATGTTCTTATTCTTCCTTGCAAAAAGAAGCAAGATGGTTAGAACTTCCACAGTTATGACACATTTTCCTAGGAGCTTTAGGAACAGGTTTATAATCATTACTTTTATTCATACCTTCTTTTCCATTCCTATTTTTCCTAGGTGATTTTACCTTGTTTGCATTCTTAACATCTTTCAGCTTATGCTTAAGCTGCTTCTTTATCATTAAACCTATGTTTACTTCAGCTGTATTTCCCTATTTTAGTTTGTCAGAAGTTAATCCCTCTTTAACTTCTGATATCTCATTATCAGACTTTACTACTACAACTTAACAGGTTTTAACTTTGGCTTTTGCTGAACACAACAGGTTTAATTTCTACTGTTCCTTTATCACTCTTCTCCTCTCCATAACCTAAACCCTCTTTCCTGTTTTCACTACTTAGCAAGTTTTGAGTTGTTCTGCCAGAGTTAGTCCAAGTCCTGATAATCTCTCTTTCCTTTTCTAACTCAGTTTTTAGAGATTCATTCATTTTTAGCACTTCATCCCTAACATAAAAAGCATCATCTCTATCCTTCTGAGTTTGATGGAACATAACTAACTCTTTTTTTAAGAAATCATTTCTTTTCTTAAAAGCAAGATTTTCAGAAGTTAATCTTTCACATGTTAAAGTTTGATCTCTATAACTAACAAACATGGTTTTAAGATATATTCTCAACTCATTAATATCATCAGTATGAAAAGCATAAGTAGTCTGAGGTACCTTTGATTCAGCAGCTTCAGAACTGCTTTCAGCACTTGCTTTTCAAGCATTTGCCATCAAAGCATAATTCTCCTCACTTTCAGAGTCTGAGGTGTCTGTCCAGTTTTTCTTCTTTGTGACAAGAGCCTTGCCTTTGTCACCCTTCACTTTCTTGCAATCAGGAGATATGTGGCCTTTCTCACCACAGTTATAGCATTTGACATTGGTGTAATCTCCTCTATCAGACTTTCCTCCTCTGCCCTCAGATCTTCTGAAATTCTTCTCATAAGAACCTGTGCCTTTCCTGGAAAACTTTTTTCCCTTCCTAAACTTCCTGTATGCAATCTTTGTGATCCCTTTCACCATAAGAGCACACAGTTTCATCATCTCCTCATCAGCATCAGTCTCAGGCAAGCTTTCAGAATCTGAGTCATCATCACTTTCAGAACTTGATGACTCAGTATCAGACTTTGTAAAAAGAGCTTTACCCTTGTCTTTCCTTGAGGTAGCTGCCTTGGGGGATTCTTCTTCAGCCTTAAGAGCAACTGTCCTTGACTTTCCTCCTTTCCTCTTGCTTCTTTGTTCCATCTCAAGTTCATGAGTCTTGAGCATTCCATAAATTTCATCAAGAGTTGTTTCATCAAGATTGTAGTTGTCTCTTATTGTTGTTGCCTTCAAATCCCAGCATTCAGGAAGAGCCAACAGGAATTTAAGGTTTGAGTCTTCAAGATCATACTCCTTATTAACCAGTGATAAATCATTCAAGAGTTTGACAAATCTATCATATAAATCAGTCAATGACTCATTAGCCTTTGAGTCAAAGTGTTCATACTCTTGAGTGAGTATTGTCTTCCTATTCTTTTTAATTGTATCAGTTCCCTGACACCTTGTTTCCAGAGCATCCCATATCTCCTTTGAAGTCTTGCAGTTAATTACCCTGTTTGACATTACATTATCAATGGCACTATGCAGTAAGTGTCGTACCTTAGCATCCTTAGCAATTGATGCGATATCTTCAGCAGTATAATCACTCTTCTCCTTTGGTACAGTCTTTGCTGCTTCACCTGCAACTGCAACTGCGAGCTTGGTTGGTTTGTGAGGTCCTTCCTTGATTCTATCAAGATATTCTGGATCTGTGGCTTCCAGAAACATGGTCATCCTCACCTTCCATATGGCATATTCAGATGGTCTCAGTATGGGAACTCTGATAGTCTCATACCGACTTGAATTTGTGTCTTTGGAGTTTCTTCAGTTTTGGTAGGCTTAGTTGGAGTTTCTATGTCAGACATGATTGTGTTTGGATCTTAAACTATTTGTACGTTAAGAGATAGGCTCTGATACCACTTGTTAGGTCGCACACACACTGTAGAGGGGGTTAATACAGTGTAAAGTATAATCAAATCGAACTTTAATAACTCAAGTAACAGAAAACAAACTTTATTGAAACAATAAACTCTGTTACAGTATGGAACTGTTACCTCTCAGTGATGAACAAATATCACGAGAGCTGCTAGGGTTACAATTAATAATCTTCTCGAATATGATAACACTTTTAGTGTAAACCCTATGTATGTGTTTATATACTACACAGTTACAAGATAATCGCTAATTGATATGGAATATAATTCTGCTTCCTAAAATATATCAATTAGATATCTTTTCTTCCAAGTATTTTATTCTTCATAGAATTCCTTCTTCATGCATATCTCTTCTTATGTTTATCTCGATCTTCTTTCCTTTAATCAGCTGCTGTCCTTATCTGAACGTCCTTCAGTACTTAAGTTCTGATATCCATCTTCTGATAATTATCTTCTGATAATATAAGTACTGATATCCTTAAGTCCTGACTTCTAGTAAGTACTGATTTATCCTGTTTAAGTAAGATCTAAAAACTAAACATAAATCATATTAGCCATGACATTATCAAATATATCTAACATGATGGTTGAACTTACCTCACTTATCTGAGGTGCCTGCATTACACGGAAAGTAGAATATTGGCACATTCTTGTGATGGTTGGCCCTGTTCAAATCTGCAATGAGTCTTCTCTCTTGAACCCAACAAGCCAGTTTGTTGTTTGGGTTCTCAAGCACAATCTCTTGACATATATGGTTAGCCAATAACATGAAAAATCTAGCATAATATACATTCTTTCCTCTTTGAGCTAACTCACCTAATTTAAAACCTAACTCAAACAAGACAAGGTCACTGAAATTGTAAAATTTATCTGTAACTAGCATGTATAGCATGTTAAGCATGGAAATGTTCACAGAATCAAAATTACTGACTTTTCCAGAGAAAACCTTAGTAATTACATAACACATGAAACTTCACTCCTTCCTAAGACCCATTCTTCTAATATCACCCAGTTTAGAGGTAGGAAGTGCATAATGCATGGAGTTAAGCATATTGATAATATCAGTGTCAGTGTGTGGTGAAATCACATTATTATCAGGAATTTTGAAACATGCTTTTATCACATCACTATTGATACAAAATTCCTTACCTTTGATGCTTAGAGTGATGGTCTTGTCTGTAGAGTCATAGATAGCAGTGGTCCACATCTCTTCAACAACTTCACAGAAGATTGTGGGTGATTGCAGCATGGCGTAATTCAGCTTGCAGTTCTTCATAAAGTCTATCATCTTGTGATAGTCCTCTGATTGCTGAATACCCTTGTTGACCAATGTAGTGAAATTGTTCTTCTCATAAATGAACCCAGTTTGAGACATAATCTTTACTACATGTGCCATTGTTAGAGAATGAAAGCTTGAAGAGAGAGAGAGAATAATTGCTTGAGAGAGAATGAAATAAGAACAGTTGAATTTGAGAATGATAAAAGAAAACAATTGCAATGAAATAAGCTTTTATACTATCTCAAAAATAACTGATAAAAATAACCAAGTAAAGTGAATTAACCAATAGAAATTGCCTAAAAATAGCTGTTTTAAAAAAAATGAACTGTAAAAATTCCACCCATTATCCGTCGTGTAATGCTTACAAACTGTAAGTATACTCGATGGATAATGAACAGGGAATTAACGGCTGTGATTAAGACAATTCGACGGATGAGGATAAACTGTTATCCGTCGAGTTTTAAAAGATTCCAGAAAAGTAATTGATTTTTATTGACAAATAGTATATCGACGGATGACTGAACTCGATGGATAAAGATCATCCGTCGAGATGTAAATTTTTACTTAGCCAAAATTTCATCCAAGACTCAAAAATCAACTAAATTTCTGGCTACATTATAATTTGCACAATAACTCAGATAAATTTAAGAGTAATTAAGCATACCTAACTCACTTACCAACCTTGAAAAGGTGGATTCATCCAGTGGTTTGGTAAAGATATCTGCAAGTTGCTTCTAACTTGGAAAAAAAGTAATTCCACGGTACCATTCATCACATGTTCCTTTATGAAATGGTACTTGATATCTATGTGCTTTGTTCTTGAATGTTGCACTGGATTTTCAGTGATGGCAATTGCACTTGTGTTGTCACAGAAAATAGGAATTCTCTCAACTTGCAGACCATATTCTAGCAGTTGATTTCTCATCCATAAAATCTGTGCACAGCAGCTGCCAGCAGTAATATATTCAGCTTCAGCTGTAGAAGTAGAAACTGAATTTTGCTTTTTACTGAACCAGGACACAAGCTTGTTTCCTAGAAATTGACAGGTTCCTGTTGTGCTCTTTCTCTCAATTCTATAACCTGCATAATCTGCATCTGAATAACCAGTTAGATCAAAACCAGAATCTCTAGGGTTACCAAATGCCAAGTTTTGGTATTCCCTTGAGATATCTGAAAATTCTCTTAATAGCTATCAAGTGAGATTCTCTAGGATCAGCCTGAAATCTAGCACTAAAACATGTAGCAAATATTATATCTGGCCTACTAGCTGTTAAGTACAGAAGTGAGCCAACCATGCCTCTATAACTTGAAATATCAACAGACTTTTCAAGTAGTGTTTAATTCAAGCTTAGTTGCAGTGGCCATGGGAGTTTTTGCAGATGTGCAATCCATTAGATCAATCTTCTTTAAAAGATCAAAAATATATTTAGTTTGACTAATAAATATTCCATCACTAACTTGCTTAACTTGTAAACCAAGAAAGTAAGTTAGTTCTCCCATCATACTCATTTCATACTTACTTAACATCAATTTGGCAAACTTTTTGCAAAGTTTATCATCTGTAGAGCCAAAAATAATATCATCTACATAAATTTGAACAAGTATACTAGAGCCATTAACATTTCTGAAAAATAAAGTTTCATCTATAGTACCTCTTGTGAAGTGATTTTCCAAAAGGAACTTTGATAAAGTGTCATACCAGGCTATAGGTGCTTGCTTCAGTCCATAAAGTGCTTTCAGAAGATAATAGACATATTCTGGAAAATTTGAATCTTCAAAACCAGAAGGTTGACTGACATATACTTCTTCCTCCAAATCTCCATTCAGAAAGGCACTTTTGATATCCATTTGATAGACCTTGAAATTGGCATGGGCTGCATAGGCTAAGAAGATTCTGATGGCTTCAAGTCTTGCAACAGGAGCAAATATTTCATCAAAATCTATTCCTTCTTGCTGGCAATAGCCTTTAGCAACCAATCTAGCTTTGTTCCTGACTACTATGCCATTTTCATCCATCTTGTTTCTGAATACCCACTTGGTGTCTATTGGATTCTTTCCTTTAGGCTTGGGTACCAGCTTCCATACTTTATTCCTTTCAAATTGGTTTAGCTCCTCCTGCATAGCTAAAATCCAATCAGGATCCAACAAAGCTTCTTCTACCTTCTTTGGTTCTTCCTTTGACAGAAAGCTGTTGTATAGACATTCTTCATGAGTTGTACTCCATTGTTGAACTCTAGAAGAAACATCACCAATGATAAGTTCAAAGGGGTGATCTTTTGTCCATTTCCTTTGTTGAGGTAGATTAGCTCTAGATGAAGAGACCTCATGGTTGTCTTGATGTGTGATTGAGTTTTGATTGCTAAAAACTCCCCCTAAGTTTGTGGATCTTTGATTTGAGAAAAGGGTACTTTCTATAGGTGATCTACCTTGACTTCCTGCTCCTTTTGATAACCCGACGGATGGTGAATTTTGAATACCGACGGATGAGGCAGGTTGTCTCCCGACGGATAACGCAGATTGCCTCTCGACGGATGAAGTATTATACAACTCGACAGATGTAGAGTTTTGTGCTTCATTGGTAGTGGATTTGTTTGTATTATCCTTAGACACTGTTTCTTGATCACTATCATCATCACTTTCATCACTAGCCATCTCCACATTGTCAAATTTGAGGCTCTCATGGTAATCTCCATCTTTCAGTCCTTCAATCTTTTTATCATCAAACACAACATGTATAGATTCCACAATAATGTTGGTTCTTAGATTGTAGACTCTATATGTTTTACCAACAGCATATCCAACAAAAATTCCATCATCTGCTTTGGCATCAAACATCCCATTTTGATCAGTTTGATTTCTCAAGATATAGCATTTGCAGCCAAAGACATGAAGAAAGTTTAGAGTTGGCTTCTTGTTCTTGAATAATTGATAAGGAGTCATGCATCTTGCTTGATTCACCAGAGAAATGTTCTGAGTGTAGCACACAGTATTTATAGCTTCAGTCCAGATATATGTTGGTAATTTTGATTCTTCAAGCATTATTTTTGCAGCTTCAATAAGTGATATGTTCTTCCTTTCCACTACTACATTCTGTTGTGGAGTCCTTGCTGCTGAGAACTCATGCATGATCCCATTTTCCTCACAAAATGCTCTCATGATAGAGTTCTTGAACTCAGTTCCATTGTCACTCCTGATTCTTCTAACTTTGAAATCAGGATGATTGTTGACTTGCCTTATGTGATTGATGATGATTTCACTAGCCTCATCTTTAGACTTTAGGAAATATGTCCAAGAGAACTTTGAGAAATCATCTACAATTACTAGGAAAAATCTTTTCCATGAGATTGACAATACATTGACTGGTCCAAACAAATCCATGTGAAGCAGTTGCAAAGGCTCTTCAATTGCTGAATCAACGGATGAAGCTGGTTGTCTCCCAACAGATAATACATATTGCCTTCCGATGGATGAAGCATTATGCAACTCGACTGATGTTGAGTTTTGTGCTTCATTGGTGGTAGATTTATCTGCATTATCCTTAGATACATTCAGTCCTTCAATCTTTGAGGCTCTCATGGTAATCTCCATCTTTCAGTCCTTCAATCTTTTTATCATCAATCACAACATGTATTGATTCCATAACAATGTTGGTTCTTAAATTGTAGATTCTATATGCTTTACCAACAGCATATCCAATAAAAATTCCTTCATCTGCTTTAGCATCAAACTTCCCATTTTGATCAATTTGATTTCTCAGAATATAGCATTTGTAGCCAAAGACATGAAGAAATTTTAGAGTTGGCTTCTTGTTCTTGAACAATTGATAGGGAGTCATGCATCTTGCTTGATTAACCAGAGAAATATTCTGAGTGTAACATGCAGTATTTACAGCTTCAGCCCAGAAATATGTTGGTAACTTCGATTCTTCAAGCATTGTCCTTGCAGCTTCAATAAGTGATATGTTCTTCCTTTCCACTACTCCATTCTGTTGTGGAGTCCTTGCTGTTGAAAACTCATGCAGAAACCCATTTTCCTCACAACACGCTGTCATGACAGAATTCTTGAACTCAGTTCCATTGTCACTTCTGATTCTTCTAACCTTGAAATCAGGATGATTGTTGACTTGCCTTATGTGATTGATGATGATTTCACTAGCCTCATCTTTAAACTTTAGGAAATATGTCCAAGAGAACTTTGAGAAATCATCTACAATTACTAGGCAAAATCTTTTCCTTGAGATTGACAATACATGGACTAGTCCAAACAAATCCATGTAAAGCAGTTGCAAAGGCTCTTCAATTGCTGAATCAAGTTTCTTCCCGAATGATGCTTTAATCTGCTTCCCTTTTTGGCAGGCATCACACAGTCCATCCTTTGTAAACTCCACTAAAGGAATGCCTCTTACTAGATCTTTCTTTACCAGCTCATTCATGGTCTTGAAGTTTAGATGGGATAGCTTCTTGTGCCACAGCCAACTTTCATCCTGACTTGCTTTACTGAGTAGACAAGTTACAGATTCTGCTTTAGTTGAGTTGAAATCAGCTAGGTACACATTTCCTCTTCTCACGCCAGTGAGAACCACTTTGTTGCTTTGATTATTAGTCACAAAACAGGCTTCTTTGTTGAAGGTTACTGAATTGCCTTTATCACAAAGCTGGCTGATACTCAACAGATTATGTTTGAGACCATCCATTAAGGCAACCTCATCAATGATGACATTGTCCTTTGAAATCAAGCCATATCCCACAGTATAACCCAGGCTGTCATCTCCAAAAGTAATACTTGGGCCAGCTCTCTCCTTAAACTCTGTGAGCAGGGCAGAATCACCAGTCATGTGTCTTCAACAACCACTATCCAAGTACCAAAGATTCCTTCTATTTCCCTGCACACATCAAAATCAAATCAAGTTGATTTTGGTACCCAAGTTTCCTTGGGTCCTGCCTTGTTAGCTTTCTTCTTCTGTTTCTTAGGTCTTATGTAATAACCCCAATTTTTTTTGGAAATTTTTGAAACCCTTATGAATAGTGTTTTGCTGAATGAGAAAACTTTTCATGCCACACTATGTAGGGGTTATGTTATTGATCTTCTGGGATATTATTAGTACTCTATGTGGTATATAAGTGTATGTAAAGATCGTCAGAATCCAATTCCGAACACTTTGATTTTTCCCGGAAATCCACTAGATACGGAAAGAATTGAGTATAAGGTAACAGGATAAAAAGGATTTAAATTAAAGGATTATAAGAGAGGGTCATAAAAGGAATATAATATATTGAGAAAGGTTAAGGGAACCTAAGTAATAAGATCCCGGGTATGATCCCTCAAACGATAAATGAAAATGAAAGTCAAGCGAACCGTATAACAGATCAGCGATCATTTGGCAAACAATTAGAAGCTAATCAAAGAGATTAGTGGGGATGATGTTATCCAACCAATAGAAAGAGGACAAAGGAGGGATGATGACATCATAAAGTGATGCTAGCATGACATAAGAAGGAAGGAAATGTGGTGGAATATTAACCACACAAAACCAAGGTTAATTTGGTAATTAACCTAAAACAAATCAAATAAGCAACCAACCAAAACAAATCAAAACAAAAACACAAAACATTTCATCTTCTCCAAGCTTTACTCTTGGCTTTTTACTATTTCAAAGAAAAGAATTTTCAAAATCCAAGTTCAAGGCTTCCTAAATTGGTAAGATAATTCCCTAGTATTCCTTATGCATAGTTATGGCTATTCTATGAGTTTAGGCCTCAAATCATTCACAATCTTCTTCAAGAAATCAATGAAGAAGACAATGGAATAGTGACTTCAAGAATTTTAACTTGATTTTCTTTTTTTCCTTTAAGATCCAAGCATCCCTAAGTCATCTCAAGGCTTCTTAAGGCTTCCTAGCTACTCACACCACTTCAAGGAAGGTATATCATCTCCAAACCCTAGCTTTACTTTGTTAAATAGGATGATTTTAGTTGTTATGGTGATATAGTAGCCTAATGCTTGTTGGTTTAGAATTTGGGTTGGAGTGGTAGTGAAATGGATGGTGAATCTTGTTGTTTTGGTTAAAAGAACTTAGGTATAGTTAAATTCAAGCTTAAGCATAAGTATAAATGTTAATATTGAATTTATTGGGGCTGTTATGATGTGGTATGGATGGAGTTTGGATTGGGATGTGATTGTGGCTTGATTATGGGTTGAATTGGAAGGGTATAAAATTGGGAAATCGCGTAAATATAGCCGTCGTAATGTCCGATTTACCGTAGACTGTTTTTGTTCTTAACATCAGAACAATTGAACTCACCGCTAGGTTTTGACCATTGCCATGTTTAGATAGTTCATGTTACGAGCTTCGTTTTAATATGTGGTTCGTTGGATTCCGATGAACGGTTTAGGAGAAACGGCCGTTTTAAGTAACGACGTTTCGCGAACGAACCCTTACCCCTCGCCTCACTTTGAAACATAGGTTAAAGACCTTAAAGGACTAATTGAAGTATGAAACATTTATGTAAGGTGTAATAGGCATTTGGTAAGACACTCACGAAGGAATCGCCTTAAAACTCATAATAGTTAAATTATTAAAAATGGTGGAGCCGAGGGTACTCGAGTGACTTAAGAGAATCAGTAAGCGCAAAACGAGCGTTATAGTCTAAGTTGGTTAGAGTATAGATTTACAAGTGACTTTGGTTTAATTCCAACTTACTTGTTGCTTATAGGTTACCAGACTCATCCCGAGCCATTCATAACCCCCAGTCGCTCAGGCAAGTTTTCTACCCGTTATAACTGTTGTTGTGATGTATATGTGTATATGCATGATCTTGCGATAAATGCATATTTGTTATTAGCAAATTCTTGCGATATATTGTAGCATGTGATATGGTACATATGCATGCCTGTTTCATATTTTTGCCATATATATCTGTTGGTTCAGTTGATAATACCTATGCTAGAGAATAGCGGTAATTTGCATATATCCTTAGTATAGGGACCCAAAGGTGAAAACATTTTCTAAAACCGGGAGTCGAGGATCCCGAGTAGATTTTATATATATATATATTTATATATATATGGTTATAGTTTTCACAACTATTAATCGAATAAGGTTTATTCGATAACTCTATTTTATTAATAAATATTATCTTGAATATTCATTCGAGGACTTATGACTCCTTTATATTATTTATTGAATATTATCTTGAATATTCATTCGAGGACTTATGACTCCTTTATATTATTTATTGAATATTACTTGGATATTCATTTGAGTATGTATGACTCCTTTATTTTATTTATCGAATATTATTTATAATATTCATTCGAGATATTATGACTCCGCTTATTATTTATTAATATTCTTTACCTTATTAAAGAATAATGTTTGATAATCAAACTTACTTTTGATATTCAAATAAAGATATTACTTTCGTATAAGTATATCTTGATTATTTACTATTCATTTCAAGTATAAGTTTTAAAACTTCTACTTCAATTATTTTTATAAAGATTATTCTTTATGGGAATATTATTCAAATAATAATATTCAGATATTTTCTAATATATTGGGACTGATTTATTTTGTTAAATCAGCATCACTCCAAACATTCTTAAAAATGTTTTGCGAGTCTTCAAAATGATTTTTAAAAGTTAGAGCGGATCCCAAAACTCATTTTTATATTTAAGATCTTCCTTTTTGAAGGGGACTTGAATACTCGCTCAAAAATCTAAGGGATCCGGCTCTGTGGTGTATTTTATATTCACAACAAGGTTGCTGTTTTGATAAATGAATTGATTACTTACCCAATGTTCGGGAAGTAAGTCCATCTAATTGAGTCGACATAAGCGACAGGCCGGGGTACGGTCTATCAAAGTGTAAGTGGCTGGGTGGCAGTCCATCAACGCGTAAGAGGCTGGGTGGCGGTCCAGCACAAGGTCCTTATGTGGCCAGGGTGATGACCGGTGGGGGATTCATCCATCTACTAGTAGAAAAGGTTACTTATTGGTATCTTTGCCTGATCAGCAAGATATCAGGTTTATGCCAAAAATTTCTTTTCTTTCCAAATTCATTGGATATTGCAACTCTGTTCATACTTTACATGACAGAGGTTTTCAGGAAATGTATGAGAGATATATATAGGTGTATATATATATCGGGACTTAATGAAGTATCTCGTAACTTCATTTCATTCAATAATATTTCAAAGAATGAATCTATTCAAGTATTATCTTGTAGTCTCATCTATGGGATGAACTTTTGAAACTAATTATAACTTGAACGGTGGTAGTTCAAGTAGTATTTGGAAAAGATATAAGTATATTGGAGTATCTTGTAACTTCATCTTTTAAACTTATATCTAGTAAATGATTATCTTATGCAAGTCAAAGATTTTCAGAAAAATGTTGAGACTAGGTTAGATATATGAGATCACCTTGCAACGATAGTTTTATACAGTTATAAACTAGAACTCTGTGTATATTATGTATGGAAGAGGACTTCCAAGATTTTGAAAAGTATATATGTATATATACTGAATATTTTGCGACTACATCGCATTAAGATATCAAACTTGGTTCATTTCTTTTGACCAAGACTTTCATGAGTACAATGAGAAGGCTCATATATTGTAAATCATTATACATATTATTTTGGTGGGCTTGCTGCTCACCCTTGCTTTTTTCTTTCATCACACAACAACAGATAGAAAAGATGAACAGAACCAAGCTCCCAATTCGCGAGCGGATAGGAAACGTTCCGCAGTTTCCTATAGGCATTGATGTCGATGTCGATGTATCAGATTATGTATATTTATGAATTGTAATAATGGCAAAGAAAATGTAAATTTATTCAGAAAACCTTTTAAGGTGTATTGGCTGATAATTGTGGAATAAAATGACTTGTGATTATTTTTAGATGTTCATCTCTGAGACTATAACGTGTGCTGTGTGTGTTTATTGTGGGGTCACAGTACAGAGTAGTTGATTAATTATTAAGATTGGGTGTTATTAAGGGAAATGGAACTCGTGACAACCCGGATCCCCGACCCCGGATTTGGGGGTTTTACAGAAGTGGTATCAGAGCTAAGCGTTATAAACCTCAGAGATGATGTGACGTAAAGATAATAAGTTCACTAATATAATAAGAACTCTTGCCAAGTTCATAGTCGGACTACCTAACGTAGTACTGACAGTTAAAATCCTTATGGGAACCCTTATAAATATCGTGATAGAAGCGTAGTTCGTTATCGTATATGGTAGCGGGACTCCGAACCCTGAGGTTGAGGAGCAACAACGCGATGATGTTTTATTACTAATTGGAGATCGGATTGTGGATCCGATAGAGCGTCTTAATGCAGGACCGGATGATATTGATATTGAGGATGTAGCGGTTGAGGATGTTGTCCTAGAAGGGACAGTTGCTGAGGAGGATCCCATGGAGGATCCTGACAAGAATGAATAAAGGACCACTGATGAATTGATAACCATGGATAGGTCGACTACCAGAGGTAGGATTGGTCGATCACTACCGGAGGTTTGTTCAAGTTTGTAAAGATAGTAGTCCCCTTTAACGTGGCTTACTCATAAGACTGAGAAGTTTGAATGGACAGAGAAATGCGAGAACAGCTTTCAAGAACTGAAGCAAAGGTTGGTGACGACCCCTATGTTGGCGTTGCCGGATGGAAAAAGGAGATTTTGTGATTTGTAAGTGATGCTTCGCATAAGGAATTAGGGTGCTTCTTATACAACACAACAAGATAATCACGTCCGCGTCAAGACAATTAAGGGAATATAAAATTCGATATCCCCACCCATGAGCTTGGGCTCATGGCAATAGTTTTGCCCTAAATATTGGAGGCACTACTTGTATGGAGAGAAGTGCGGGATTTACACAAATCATAGGAGCTCTAGTACATTTTCACGTAGAAAGAGCTCAACATACGCCAGAGGAGGCGGTTAGAGCTAATCAAGAATTATGATTGGGAGATTCTTTATCATTCGGGGAAAGCCAATATGGTGGCTGATGTCCTTAGTAAAAAGGAGAGACTCAAGATGATAATGTCTTTGAGAGAGTTTATAAGAGGTTTTGAGAAAATGGAAATAGAAGTGAAGGTAACCGGAGCCGGTACCGAAAAGCTATTTGAGATCGCTATGCGGTCTGAATTATTGGAAAATTTATTATTGTGCCAAGAAAAAGTGATGAATGAAGGCAGAGAGCCAACAATTAGATAAAAGATTAATACCGAGAAAGATGATAAGGGAATAATGAGGTATTCCTACAGGATTTGGGTTCCAAATGTTCAAGAGCTTAAAGATGAGATCCTAGATGAAAGCTAGTTTGAGGAATAAGATTTAGAGCAAAACCTGAACGTGATAGTCAGGGAGGTCACCATCAAGATAGAATGAACCCATAACATAATGAAGTGGAAAATGAGGATTTAAAATGTATAAAGTAACCCCAAGTATGGGAGAAGGATGAAACATTTTATACTAAGGAAACAGAAAGTCGAGTAAGGAAAGGAGACCCGAGACGGTACTCCTATACGGCAATTTATGGACCTGTCTAGACAGAACTTAGACTATTATCCCCAACCACCACCCTGAAGAAATAATGCGGTGAGAAATTCTTTCAGGACCTTTAAGTCGCTAAGCCCTTAGAGTTCCAAGGAACATGCTGACCCAGTCGAGGCAAGAGCCTGACTAAAGGAAATATAGGAATCATTTGAAATTCTAAATGATTGACGAATCACAAAAGACTGTTTTTGTCACTTACCCTCCTAAGAGAGAGGCCACCCGCTGGTGAAAGGCCAAGGAAGGCACGGAGCAAGAGATTATAATAAACTGATTTAAGTTCAGTCAATTGTTTTCAGGAAACTACTTCCCAAGGTTATGGAGATAGTGTAAAAGCTTTGGAGCCAGAACAAAGACAGACGAGTATGATGAATTATGAATCTAAGTTGTAAAAGTTGTCAAGATTCGTTCTAATGACAAGAATCCCAGAACAATGTGATGCTTGAAGTCAATGATTAGTGGGTTCATGAAATAATGATAAGAGAAAGGAAAATAAAAAGAAACTGAAGTGGAAAGGAATATAAAGGCAATAGAGTTTGAGGAATGATAAGGGAGTTGGGTATGAGGAAACCCTAAAGACTCGTAGCAATAGAAATAGAATAGTATACATTCGTCAGGATGAGGGTGATTCATCATGAGTTAAAATTGATGGTTGAAGCCATAAGAGATACATATATTTTATCTCATGTAAGTTGGGAGGATTCGAGGAAACCTTGAGATAGTTCGAAGGATAAATAATGAGACGCGTATAAACTGAGGAGACAAGAAAGTAAGAAAGTAGGAAAATTAGATGAAGGAAGTGACCTTCAAGAATGTAAAATGTAAGACCGGTGGCTCGATACCCAAAAAGGGAGACGCCAGGTATGAGAGTTATCCCAACATTGAGATGACTGTTGGGATAAACAACAAAAGTAAATAAGGAATTATTAAGAAGAAGTTCACGTTGAACACGACCAATATCTTCCAGAACATCCTTGTTATCATTACCAAATTAGGCAAGAAAAGCGGATAACCGTTGTTATCTTTTGGAGGCCATATTGATTGACCTCATTTTGAATACAAATGTTATTATGAAATTAGGCATATACTACCGAGGTGGGAATGATTGAATAAGACACCCTTATCAGGGATATATGACTTGATTATCCATGGAAGGATGCATGTACCTTTTTAAAGGTGGAATTAAGGATAGAACATCGGTAACTTAAAATGAATCCTAGGGGAATGCATAAAGGTTGGCATTTCACCCTTAATAGGGACAGTATGAGTTTTGACAGTATGATTTGGAAAGGGTTAAGGTAACAACAACCTTTAAGAATCAGTGGAGAAATTTTTCAGAAGTATATAGACAATGGTTTTAGTATTAGTAAATGGTATTTTGATATGCCCTGTATCTAGGGAATACAGGAGGAACGATTGAAGGATAACCTTAGAGGTTTTACAAGGAGAAAGGTAATATTCAAAAATTCTCAAGAATAGAAATGTTGATAAAGGGAATATGACGTAATTATAATGATGCCAAGTGGGGCACGTGTTAAACCACGAGAAAGTATGGATCGAACCAGTAAAGGTCGAAATTGTTCAGGGCAATTAGAGCCTAAGATAAAAGATGTTCTAAGTATAATTGAGAGTCAGTCGTGACAGTGATTAACCTCTAAAGACTGAGGCAATAACTTATGGAAAAATGGTGATATTTTTTTTTACTCATCAGATTTTAAGGAAAACATCTTCATATAAGCTGTGATTGAAATGAGGTATAAAAATTTATTTGGATGTGGTTAAAATGACATTGACTGTAAGGAAATTTTACTATCAGGAAAGGCCAAAGAGGTGGCCGACACTTTAAAGGTAAGAGGATAATTATAGGCGCTTGTGCCAAAGGAATACAGTGATGATGGTTAAAGTTATGAAGGTTGTATTATGGTTTGGAAGATTGACATTCCTTCTGATGACTGTGCAATACCCAACCGTAATAGTAGTTTGGTAAAGGTTTAATTTGTGTAATCTCCATGAGCGAGCTATCTATCTCAGAAGGTACTATCTTGAGAATAATCCAGGTACATGTTTCAAAAAGGACTAAACGAACCTTTGAGTTAAGTCTTCTATTGAAGGCATATGATTAAGAATGGTATTAACCTGTTATCGTTGCTTTGATTGAAATTCTTCTGCAATTTTATTTGCTTCATGTCATGAAAGTACGTCAGGATCTGGAGTGTTCTTCATGAATTATGAATGGGGGTTATGTTAACTCCTTAGAAGTATTCTATACGACATGTATGGACTCCATATGGTTAGATATTAAGATTTCATGGAAAGTGAATGACGACAGTAGGTCAGTGGTTGTTAGGGCGAAATCACGCACTAATATTCACGCAAGTATACGCGTTCGCAAGTAATATAGAATACTTTCTAGTTCGTTCCCTCAGAGACTCAGACTAATTTATTGTCTAATTTAACTCACTCACCAATGTATGATTACTTCTCAATGTTAAGATAATAACACTTAAAATTGTTGATTAAATATTAACTATAATTAGCTACTTAATTAACCACTTAACTAACACTTCAATTTATCAATAATAAAACACTCATGAGATCACAACTTCATTATTACTTCCTTCTATAGCCATAGTTATTACCTTTAGCATGTGACAGTGATGATATTAATCGAATAACACGAAACTGATAAAAGCCAACTTTCATTGTACTAATACCATTCTACCAAACATCCACAATTAAGATAGAAGTTAAATAGTCATCAATTATGTTGAGTTCCTATATGTCTACAGAAATTGACAACACAACGATTTAAGCACAAGTTATTCCTTTTGATTACATAGGGCAAATAAAACTGTTAGAGTTACCCACTAATCATGCACAATGTACATGAACCTATGCTAGCATGGCAAGTTCTAAATCTCAAGATCCACCGTCGCTTCACAAGAGATTAACACCCTATCTTATATGTTCGCGACGCACATAAGACGAATACGCACAACCAATACTAGATATCATGCAATCATCACATACTAAAGTATTAAACAATTAACTAAAGAATTCCATAATAAATCCGTTGCAACCCCATGATCACGATTAGCCCATAATAGAACTTATCGCCATCATGGGTTCATATGAAATCATGATAACAAACACAAGAAAATAATAACTAAACTGATTATATTAAAACAGAGTACGTCACAAGAGTAAATAAGTCAAAGCAAGAAAAATAGCATCCAACGTTACAACGAAACAAGAATCACAAGAATATATGCTTCCTCTTCGCTGCTGTGTGCTAAATCGGTCTTCTTCCTTATCTCCTTCGCTTCTTGCGTAAAACACAATCTAAAACATAATCTCCTCTTAATACTCTGTGAAAAACGTCTCAAATCTACTTATATAATAGTCCCATAAAACTCAGATTACATAGAAGTTGGAAGCCAAACAGAAGTAGAAGTCTAAAATAATATATCTTTTTCCCCCGACCCTGCGCGGCCGCTCAGCATTTCTGCGCGGGCGCGCAAGGCTGCTGTGCGGCCGCTCAGCATTGCTGTGCGGGCGCGCAGGACCCTTCTGGAAAAATTCCATGTTTGCTCCATTTCTTCGCCGTAATCTGCCCGTTCTTTTCCTCTCGCAATGGTGAACACATGCCAAGGATTATTCTTGATGATTCCTCCTCCGAAATGCAACTAATACCCTGAAATGCATAAACACTAGAAAAACGCATCAAATACACAAAATACTTGATTTCAAGACACCAATTTAAGCCATTTTAAGACGTTCTAAGTGGTATAAAATGCCATTTATCACACCCCCAAACTTAAATCGATGCTTGTCCTCAAGCGTCACAGACTCAAAAACAAATAAAAATATGCATGAATGCAATCTATATGAAAATGCAACGATCCCCCTTACTACAATTAACCAACCAAATTGTCACGTCTCAACGAATGCAGTTAGACACTAAAGATCAAGAAACTCATGCAAACGGACATACCGCCAGAAACGTGGTGTGTGCAAATGCTTAACAGATATGCTTTGGAACTAGACCAATTACTATGACTAGACTATCCTCAAGGCAATCCTACGATTATACAAAGAATAAAAATTCTAGGCACAAAGTGATATACAACACTACAAGAACTCTGGAGCTTACTACGGAATCGTGCTTTTTATTTACAACTCAAATGCTTATTTGACCGTGCAATGAGTGAGGTCCACAAAAGACTTATACAATGGTATCCATGTAACGAGCGTTAGGTTAGCGGATCCCAGACTCTAAAAGCCTTAGGTCACTAGGCACAAAGTCCCCTAATAACTTAATAACTCGAATACCAAAGAGCCCACTCTTGATCAATTACGCAAATTTTTTTTTTTTTCTGAGCAAGTGCGTTTCGCTCCATCTTGCTCAACCCTAGACTACTCGCATAACATGCGAGCCGGCTACTAGCCATTTGACGCCTAGCCACAACTAGAAACAAATTCCATTTTTACTCCATTTTTTTTCTTTTTCATGCCTTTACCACTAAGAACCTATTATCAAATTCTAAGCATAATAAATAGATTATCCTCGAAAATAATCAGATCATAACAACAATCTAGTCCTTAAGCATTCTCTAAGACTTAGTGACAATACAAGTGCTTCTAGCATGCATATCAACCTATACAACTTAATATCACTTTAATGCTATCACTACACTCGCATCAATATCACAATTCAGTCGATAAATCATTGCAAAAGGGATCATGGTATATGCATGAGCTATATGATTTGACAAACAACTAAAGCTATATAAAAAAATTATATGGCAAAAATTATGCAACTATATGAACTAACTATCATGAATATGCAGCTATATGACACACACAAAATATTCCTTAACTACCACCCCCAAACTTAAAATCTTCACTGTCCCCAGTGAAGGTAGTAGAAAGGAACACAGGGTATACCTACTCGGAGTCATCATCATCATCACCCTCAGTGGGTGGAGTATCAGGCGGCGGGTATGCAGAGTCCTCACCAAAAACTAGCCACTGGATATCAGCTCCAAGGCCTCGAAAAGTAGTCCCTAACGCAAGGGTGAGCTCCTGAGCAAACCTGCTCTGCGTCTCATACATGGCATCCATCCGCCGTGAAAGCCTCCTATACTGGGCATCACCCATCCCAGCACCCTCCTGAGCTCTCGAAGAACTAGCCTCACCACGCCCTGGCCTGGCCATAGTAGCACCTCATGCTGGACGCCCTTCTAGAAGATGATAACCCAACCCATGCTCCTCAGGCTCACCACCGGTCCACTCCTGCATCCCATTCAGAGTGCCAGAATCTTTAGGAGCTGCTGGTAACTGCAACTGCTCATGAGCCGGCCAGTTCACTCCTACTGCACGGCATAGCTTTGTAACCGTAGATGCATAAGGGATGTTCATATGCTTTGCTCCCCTCAAAAACTTCAGAATTCCTTGGTAGATAAACTCACCAAGGTCCACATAGTATTCCTCATTCAGAACTCCCCATAACAGCTGTGCTCTCTCAACTGTGACCTCGTGTGCATGTGAAGAAGGCAAAATATTAGCACATATAAATGCATTCCATGCACGGGCATACCTGTTCATGGCGATCTACGGAAAGTGACGATACTCATTATTGGCTGGACTGCGGTTCCAAACTGTGCCCGGTCGACAGAGAGTCGCACAAATCAAATCCAAGTCAAAATCCTCAGCAGTCTTTTCATTCCAGTTCTCCTCCTCAGGCTTCCTCTTTCGCTGTCCAATCACACGGTGAATCGCCACAGGATGATAATCAACCGTCAGCCCACGAACTACAGAAAACCCATTCTTTTCAGCCTTCGCGTTCGCGTAGAACTCGCGAACAACACTCATCGGTACTGCTTCGGGTGACTCACAAAAAGCTATCCACCCCTTCTCTGCAATCATGGGCAACAACTCACCATCCCTCCCTGATGGTAAAAACCCCCTCTCCTTCAGAATCGGCTTCCCCAACAGCCTAGTGTACTCCTCCTCCGCGGCTCTGTCAGTTAACCGAGGCCTTGCAGCAGTACCCCTTGATGAATCAGCAGTAGGAACTGTGCTGCTGCTGTCAATAGTGCGTGCTCTCTTGGGTGCCATTGATTTGTGAATAAAAGTGTGTAAGAACTGATTTTTTGATGTTTATGAGAGGGTTTAAGTGTAGGAAGTTGTGGGAGATATGTAGGATAGGTGTATGTATATATAGGGTGTGGAGTAGGTTACATTAGATTAGGAGTGGGGTTGAGGGATAAAATCATGGGGTAATGGGAAAAGAATTCGTGGGTTTATGGGCTGTAATGGGTTTTTGTGTTTTTGTTTGTTTTTTTTTTTTTCTGAACTGTAAAAAATTTTCTGGAACTCGACCCCTGCGCGGCCGCTCAGCATTTCTGCGTGGGCGCGCAGAAAGCTGCGCGGGCGCGCAGAGGGTCTCTGGAAAAAAAAAAATTGCAGCCCCTGTTTTCTGATTTTTTTGTGTTTTTGGATAGGTTATTAACTTCTAAGGGTTCCTGTAACAACAATTCATGGGTTGCCTCCCACGCAGCGCTTCTTTTTCGTCATTAGCTTGACGTTCCGTACCTTTCTCACGTAGTCAACAAAATGGCACTAATCACCTCTCGGTTTGCCATGTCCCCATAGTAGTGCTTCAACCGCTGACCGTTAACCTTGAATGCTTGGTCCGAATCATTCTCAAAAATTTCCACCGCTCCGTGTGGAAACACAGTTTTGACAATAAAAGGTCCAGACCACCTTGATTTCAACTTCCCAGGAAAAATTCGGAGCCGAGAGTTGAATAACAGAACTTGTTGCCCTGGCACAAATAACTTAGGATGTAGCTTCCTATCGTGCCACCTCTTCACCTTTTCCTTATACATTTTGTTATTCTCGTACGCTTGAAGTCGAAATTCATCAAGTTCATTAAGCTGAAGCATTCTTTTCTTACCAGCTGCATCTAAATCCAGGTTCAATTTTTTCAATGCCCAGTAGGCCTTATGCTCAAGCTCCGCAGGTAGATGACATCCCTTACCGTACACCAACTGAAACGGTGACATCCCAAGTGGAGTTTTGTATGCTGTTTTGTAAGCCCAAACAGCTTCATCGAGCTTTAAAGACCAATCCTTCCTTGACGGACAAACAACCTTCTCTAGAATGCGCTTTATCTCTCTGTTAGACACTTCCGCTTGACCATTTGTTTGCGGATGATAGGCAGTAGCTACTCGATGATTCACATTATAACGCTGCATCATAGAAGTGAACTTACGGTTGCAAAAATGCGATCCTTCATCACTTATGATTACCCGAGGTGTTCCAAACCTTGTGAAAATTTGCTTATGAAGAAAATTTAGCACTGCCTTTGCATCATTTGTCGGTAAAGCTTTAACTTCGACCCATTTTGAGACATAATCAACTGCCAGCAAGATGTACTGATTATTGCAAGACGAGATAAAAGGCCCCATGAAATCGATTCCCCATACATCAAAGACCTCGACTTCAAGCATCACATTTAATGGCATCTCATCCTTCCTTGACAAATTTCCCACTCTTTGGCAACTGATCACACCTTAAAACAAACTGATGAGCATCCTTGAACAAGGTGGGCCAGAAAAAACCTGCTTGCAGAATACGAGCTGCCGTCTTCTCACCTCCATAGTGTCCACCATAAACCGTGGAATGGCAGTCTCGTAATATCCCCTCCGTCTCACAGAACGGGATACATCTCCTGATGATCTAGTCGGCTCCCTGTCTAAATAAATATGGTTCATCCCACATATACCATTTCACCTCATGCAGAAACTTCTTCTTTTGCGCGGATGTCAAATTAGGAGGCATTATATTGCTGACAAGATAGTTTACAATATCTGCAAACCATGGTTCTTCCTCCTAAATTGCAAACAACTGCTCATCCGGAAAAGATTCATTGATTAACGTCCTATCTTGTGAAGTAGAATCGGGATTCTCCAACCTAGAGAGATGGTCAGCTACTTGATTCTCGGTACCTTTTCTATCTTTGATCTCTAACTCAAATTCTTGAAGTAAAAGCACCCAATGAATGAGTCTCGGCTTCGAATCCTTCTTAGAAACCAGATAGCGAATAGCTGCATGATCAGTGAATACTGTCACTTTCGTACCAAGCAGATAAGATCAAAATTTCTCAAAGCCAAAGACTATAGCCAAAAGCTCCTTCTCAGTAGTGGTGTAGTTCAATTGGGCCCCATTTAAAGTCTTACTCGCATAGTAAACCACATGGAAGAGATTTTTCTTGCGCTGTCCCAGAACTGCACCTACCGCATAGTCACTCGCATCACACATCATCTCAAACGGTTCTGTCCAATCTGGTGCTGTAATAACTGGTGCCGTGATCAAACTCTCCTTGAGAGTCTCGAATACTGCCAAACATTCATCATCAAATTTGAAAGGCACATCTTTCTCAAGTAAATTGCACAACGGCTTAGATATCTTTGAAAAGTCCTTGATGAATCGCCGATAAAAACCCGCATGACCGAGAAAACTACGGATTCCTTTCACCGAATTAGGTGGGGGAAGATTTTCAATGACTCCCACCTTGGCCTTGTCCACCTCCAGACCTTTGCTAGAGACCTTATGCCCAAGGATAATGCGTTCACGCACCATAAAATGACATTTCTCCCAATTAGGCACCAAATTAGTTTCCACGCATCTTTTGAGTACGGCGCGCAGATTATTCAAACATTCATCATATGAGTGTCCAAAGACGGAGAAGTCATCCATGAACACTTCGACGTTATTTCCAATCATGTCAGAGAATATAGCCATCATACATTTCTGAAAGGTGGCCGGGGCGCCACATAACCCAAACGAAACTCTTTGAAAAGCAAATGTGCCAAATGGACAAGTGAAGGTAGTCTTTTCCTGATCCTCTGGTGCAATACAAATCTGATTATACCCGGAATAACCATCCAGAAGACAAAAATACTCATGTCCCGCCAATCTGTCAAGCATTTGATCAATGAATGGGAGAGGGAAGTGATCCTTCCTTGTGGCTTTGTTCAATTTTCTAATAATCCATGCATACTCTCCATCCTGTAACTGTTCGAGTAGGGATGAGCTCATTCTTTTCATTTGCGACCACAGTGATACCTCCTTTCTTAGGTACACATTGCACGGGGCTCACCCACGAGCTGTCAGAAATAGGATAAATGATGCCTGCATCTAGCCATTTCAGAATTTCTTTCTTCACCACCTCCTTCATGATCGGGTTCAGTCTTCGCTGCTGTTCCACAGTTGGCTTACTACCTTCCTCTAACAGAATTTTATGCATACAATATGAAGGACTTATCCCCTTGATGTCTGCTATGGTCCATCCTATAGCCGATTTGAATTCTCTCAAAATCCTTAAGAGCTTATCTTCCTCACTACCTGAAAGGTTAGCTGAAATAATAACAGGTAACGTAGATGAATCACCTAAAAAAGCATACCTCAAGTGTTCAGGTAATGGTTTGAGCTCTAAGGTAGGCGCTTCCTCTATTGATGGTTTGAGCTTCCCTTCAGCGTTCTTGAGGTCAGAAGTACCAAGAGATTCAAATGGTATATCCAGCTTTTGCTTCCAGGGAGAAGCGTTCAGATTTTGTAATTGCTCGTTGCTATCTTCATCATCACTGTCAAATTCCCCCACTAAGGCCTTTTCCAATGCATCAGACATTAACATGTGATCGAGTTCCGAAGTAACCGCAGAATCAATCACATCCACTTTTAAGCACTCTTCATCTTCTGTAGGGAATTTCATTGCCTTGAATACGTTGAAGGTCACATCCTGATCTTGGACCCGCATAGTAAGTTCCCCTTTTTGCACATCTATCAAGGTACGGCTAGTAGCCAAGAAAGGCCTCCCAAAGATTATGGGAATCTTCTTATCTTCCTCAAAATCCAGAATAACAAAATCAGCAGGAAATAAGAGCTTATCCACCTTGACGAGCACATCCTCAACTATGCCCCTTGGGTAAGTAATGGAACGGTCCGCCAATTGTAGTGACATGTATGTGGGTTTTGGATCAGGCAGATCCAGCTTTTTAAAGATCGACAACGGCATCAGATTAATGCTTGCTCCCAAATCACAAAGGCACTTGTCAAAAGTTAGATTGCCAATGGTGCAAGGAATGGTGAAGCTTCCTGGATCTTTCAGTTTTGGTGGTAACTTTTGTTGCAGAACCGCGTTGCATTCTTCCGTGAGAGCAACGGTTTCAAGGTCATCCAGTTTCACCTTCCTTGAAAGAATAGTCTTCATAAACTTCACATAACTAGGCATTTGTTCCAGAGCCTCAGCGAAAGGTATATTGATGTGAAGTTTCTTGAACACCTCCAGAAACTTCCCGAACTGTCTATCCAGCTTTTGTTGCTGCAATCTCTTAGGAAAAGGTGGTGGAGGATAGAGCTGTTTCTCCCCTGTATTAGCCTCAGGCAGAGTGTGTTCAACAGTAGTCTTCCTTGGTTCCGCCGCTTTCTCCCTTTGCTTAGATTCTTCATCTCTAACTTCAACTTCGACTTCTTTTGCCTTTTCAGCATCAGCTACTTTTCCAGACCTTAAGGTAATAGCCTTGACTTGCTCTTTAGCTTCCTTCCTGCCTGGTACTTCCGTGTCACTGGGAAGAGTGCCAGGTTGACGATTGAGCACTGCATTGGCTAATTGACCGATTTGATTTTCCAAGGTCTTGATAGAAACCGCCTGACTCTTGCACAACAACTTAAGTTCCTCAAAATCAGCACTAGTAGGTGCAGCTGCACTTCCCTGTTGAGGATATGATTGTCTTGTAGCATACTGCTGTGGTTGCTGGAATCCAGGTGGGTTAAACTGTTTACTCACTCCTTGCTGATATGGTGGCTGAATAGCATTCTGATTATTTCCCCAGCTGAAATTTGGATGATTTCTGTTGTTAGGATGATAGGTCGCTGGCACAGGCTGCTGTTGTCGCTGATAATTATTCACATACTGAACAGATTCGTTGACAAGAGAACACTGATCCGTAGCATGAGAACCTGCACAAAGCTCACAAACCATAGCTATTTGATTAACTCCATACGTAGCCAAAGAATCAACCTTCATTGATAGCGCTTGGAGCTGGGCTGCAATAGCGGTGGCTGCATCAACTTCCAGAATACCTGCTACCTTGCCTGATGTCATCCTCTGAGTTGGGTTTTGATGCTCATTTGCAGCCATCGTCTCGATAAGATTGTACGCCTC